>NW_027192316.1:137528-621681 GCF_041956625.1 Thermomyces dupontii | reverse complement strand
ACAAATCATTGGCAGTTGGTGACGGCCACCGCAGGGACTGCGACGTTCCTTTCTCTGCCAGCGATTCATTTCGGATATAACCTTCGGACTGGTGATATCTAACCCGTCGATTCCCGTTCGAACTCCGAACGGTGTCGGACGCACAATCGGGTAGGGAGCGGTCGACGAAGTTACCCTTGCTCACAGTGTCGACGTTTGATTTGGAGCCGTTTCCTGATGAGCAGCACGCACCCAATGTGAGTTGCTGTGTGATTTGGTTCAGAGCGCGGGTAATTGAGGTTCGGAAGGACGCAGGATTCCAGGGTTTCCCGGAGCGGCTGTATGTGCCGCATTTCGACATTGAAATGGAAGAAGATACATTTCCCTACGACCTCCACTGTGTATTTCAAGTAGGTTGTCGTTGGGATAGCAGACCCCTACCTAGCGTGGGAGACACAGTTGATGTTGTTGATTTTATGATCGGCGTTCATGAACGAGGAGGTTGGTTATCACCGCTGGTGGCTATCATGGAAATGAGGCACCACCGAGGACGTTTTAGGCGTAGAGTATGAGGAGACGGTGGTAGAAAAAGTCAGGCTGGTCATTGACAGAGTAGCATGATGGACAGCAAGGACGGTTGAAAGCAGTCAATAAGCCTGTAGCATGTAGAGGAACGTCTTCGGCTGTGTTCATTCACTCAGAAGAACGAGATTGTGACGGACAAAGCAGGAAGTTAGCTACTGTTCTTTGAGATTGTATGGTAGCACCTTTTCGTGGCGAGTCTTCGGAGCAGAATCCCTGAGAGATGAACAGTATGACAGTAGGGGCAGCGGCGTCCCATTTATATGGATAGTATAGGTCCCGCGGGGATCGCGATCGGCGGGCGTAGGTACTGTTCTTCAAGTGACGACAGGACAGGACGGCGAGATGCCGCTCGGGCCAGGACTTTGAGAGTCGACTGAAAGTAGCGACTTAGCAAGCAACTGTTCTTCGCGTACGTATCAAATAGGAAGACCATTCTGTTGAAACAAGCAAGGAACGGAGGGATGAAATTTGGTAATCACTCTGGAACGGAGTAGGAGGAAGTACACATCTCTCCTCTGAACATTCATTACATACCGACATAGAAATGGACAAGTATGAGGGCGGATCAGAAAAGTGACTTGACCACCAACCGTAACTGTACCTTTGGTCTGGGCCTTGATCGGATTTCAGGGTCGTGAGTATGCACACTCATGAAAGATAATCGAAGGGAGGCAGTATCTGAGACGAATCTCTTGAACAGAATGGTCCGCCGTGGAAGCAGCCGTGCGGCAGACCTCTGAAAGCAGCAAGAGCTCGTTATTTTGATGCCTTTGATCTGTTGATGTTGTTTGTTGTTGAAAGGGCGATATGAAACGTCTTGTATCCTACAGGATTCTCAAAAAGGGACGAGTCTAACACCAAGACGGACGTCGCCATTTGCTTCAAGTTGTCCGGGTACGAATTCACAATTGCAAACAACTGTCCACATAATGAGGGTCTTGAACTGAACGGAGAGCGTTGATCTGCTGCAAGACTCATACGAGTAGTCTTACGGGCCACTACAAGACACTTCAGAGGGTTCCACTGTACCTTTCGAGTACTCCGTAGTTTAAACCGAATTATGACAGAAATACTTACCTACCAACTAGGTTGGCTACTAGGTAATCGAAGTGCAGGAGAATGTACTCCGTACGGAATACGATGTAGGTACTAGGACTCAATCAAAGACTTGGGTTGGAAGCCAGGCAGGACGGAACTGAAGAAGTCAGGTGTAGAGCGAAATGTTGGAGACCTTTTTTACTTTGCCACTTGAAGCCTTGAGGGTGGAATTAGCTGACCTATTACCGTATTTTGGTTGACTAGCATTATTTGAAATTCACGTGATAGTACAATTTTTGCCGCCGATCGGTCGGTCCTCGCGCGGCCTTCGGGACCCTTTCACTCACTTCGTTCGTTTCAGGGCATTCACAAAATGTAGTGCGGAGGCTAGCCACAGCACCTCTGCAGGGGGCCTGATAGGCGTGTAATTGTCGGAACTAAATTTATGAATCACGTGACATATCACATGATCTTTTAATTTCATTCACCGGATAGGGACTAGCGTCAGTACGGAAAAAAGAACGACTGTCAGACACAATTGGTGTGAATGTGAATACACTGCATTATGATCAGGCTGTCAATCAAAACGATGATGCCTATCCGTGAACAACAAAAAACAACACGATCCTATCACGCCAAGCTTCGCGTCTTGCCAGATTACCTCAGGTACCTAGTGAGTCGATGCCTATATTCCGAATTCCGTGGCATGGTTCGTTTGCGACGAAGGGAATTGGCTTCCTCCACCAGAAGACGATCCTGCTGATGGGCTGCGAGGAACAGGTCCACCCATTTCACATTTCTTTTCGCGACTTGGTCCTCGTAGAGCTCTAGCATGTCAGCTAACATTTTCCTGCCTTCCTCCACGCGGGTCTCCCACAACCCCTCGTCGTCTTGATCGTCATTATGAAGGTACAACTCGCTTTCTGCCTCATTCCCCGAGTCCAGCTCGCTTCCAGACTCGAGGTCCGACTCTTGAAGTTGGTCTTCTTGTGGTTCCTGGGCTTGAATTGCCGCAGCCGGCGCATATTCCGGTCGTAGAATGAGCCCCTGCCTTTCCAAAACGGACGTGTTGTTCTGCGCTTCACAGTCTGGAAGAACTGCGGGTCAGGGAACTCGTAACAGTGGACAATATGCTTACAAGTCAAAAAGCGATTCTGAAGAAATGCTCGGCACCCGCAAACCCAATTAACGGGGTTCGTATGATAGATTATCATTTTTTGTGGGTCAACTGACTTTGCCGCATCTCTCTTCCATTGCCTTTTGAACGCTTCCCTCCATCGAGCCTTATGGACTCGGGTCTGCCCACTCAGGATTGCCGATAAACGGTGCTCCGCATCGGGCAGAACGCGCGTTATGAGGATGAACACGATAAATCGACGCGAGGTCGATTGAAGCGGTGGAGATGATCATGTTTTAACGTCCACCAGTGGGACTCTGCAATCATTGTTGTTTTGACTGTCGGAATCTGCTTCGGATCGGCGGACCTCGCCCACAGTTCCCGCTGCTCTGGGTGATACCAATTCTCAAAAAGATAAGCCCACAGCCGAAAATAGCCGCGAGGCCTGCACCACCTATACATCTCAGTGGCACATTCACGATGGATAAGATCAGAAGATTTGAATGTGCCATTCTGATCGGGAATGAAAGGATGAAAATGAAAGTGATGACACATCATGTCCAAAATTGCCTGTTTCTCATCCTTTGTCCTTGGTTCCAGCCGCCCTTCGTCTTAATTTCTCTGTCCTTGATGGACACTCACATTCAGCAGGATAAAGATGGCTCGACGGACGGCCGGCGTTGTATCTTAGAGCCCCAGCAGATCTCCAGCTCAGGAATGACTTTTTGCGCTTCTGCGGGCCAGTAATTGTCTTGGCTATCTGTTTCTTTTGAGTTTAACTTCAAACTGACCGCGCGCTTGATATGCCAATAACACAGCTGAATTTTGGCATTTTTCCAAACAGAGGTCACAGCCGCAATCTCTGCGGTGTCCTTGTCAATGGCGAAACAAGCTGAATTGAATCCAAAACCATCTTTGAGCCGCTTTAAGAACCGATAGAGCACGACTGAAGTTGCGCCAGGATCTGCACGAGCCTTTTTCTTTTTACCTCGCGCATTGGCCCCTCTAGGACTCACAACCTCCGTTAGGCAATATGCTAAAGGAACTCCGGTGCCGTCAATCTCGGCAAGCAGCAAAAAGGTCTATGCCGGTGTTATTCGTCCCATAGGTTGAGTCCATCACAAGCTGCGTGGTCGACCTGGAAAGCTGCATAATGTTCTCCGGAGCATAGAGACACAATGCCCTAACGTTGCCCTCCTGGATGATACCATATCGACCTTGATATTGGCCGTATTCAGATAGGAGCTTCTCTGCCGAGGCCACAGGGTCTGCATCTCGCTGCCATATTTCAGCATTTGCTCTTTGCCAGAGAACTTGGTACCGAGTGACGGTTTCCGCCTCGCGCATCCCCCGAATTTCACGATAAATTTCCGAAGGCGTTTTAGTCGCGACAAGCTCGTTGATCGATTCCCGAACCATCGGTGGCACTTGCACATCTTCATAAGGAGGATGCCACTCGTGATGGATAATAATTGACAGTGTCCGGCTCTGAAAGCATGCGCGCATAACGAGTTTACTCTTGCAATCAAACCGCATCATGCGTCTGCCATCACGTCGCCTTTCGAGGTCAACGTTTGAATGATAACCTTGAACATGGCGAGATCTTGAGAGCAACGGTATGTATATGTGAGGCTCTGTAAGTTTGATCCTTTGTGCTTGAAGCGGAAGCCTCCTTCTTTCCAAATTATCTCTGTGAGATCACGCAATGCCGCGCTCAATGCCGCCAATGGAGATGTTTCCGAGTCGGGATTGCCAGCGGAACCGGGTTCATTCGATTGCACTAGATCGCCGAACATAACAGGAAGAGCATCCATATTGAACGTGTAAGAAGCATTCAGAACTTCGCTCTGGCCCTGTTAGAGAAATAGAGCGAGAATGAGATGCTGCCCGCTGAAAATATTGAATTTCACAGGCAACTCACAGCCTTTTTCCAACGGCGAAGACGCTGAATGAAATCTCTCCATTCATTGATATGCAGCTGTCGTTTTCGACTATGGCGCTGGCAAGTTTTTTTCCTTTTGCCGTGTTTGTTGATTTCGAAGTCTTCGGCAGGCCGACTTCTTTTGCAGATGGAGCAAGGAAATTCAATCTTCCCTTCAGAAGCCATCGTCAATCGCTGTTACGATTAATGCCACAACTGAATGAAAGTAGTCTTGCTGATGAGCGTGGTGTGGTGAAGCAAAAGTACCGCGGGAAAAGCGGACGCGATATGCAGAACGCGATGAGCGAACGGAGGAAACAAACAATAGTTATTATGTAATCATGTAGATGACTAATAAACAGGTCACGTGACTTTCATATAATTAGTTCCGACGATTACACCCGCAGGTTGTCACGTGGTTGGTCACGTGATAGATTATGTCAGCGGACAGCACCTTGGCAGCTCTTGGCACTCGCGCCCCTATCTCGTGCTCCCTAGCTCGTTCGCAGAGCAATGCTCACAAGCTAGTGCTCTGACAAGAGTAGCCTTTCAAAAATACGCGTTCACCAGGACGTGCATATGGAAAAGTACTATTGTACTTAAAGTCGATTACCTACCAACCCCTCCTTCATCTCCATTTGAAGATTATTCAGAATCTCCCATAGTTACTTTACCAGACAGTGTAGCATTGCTTCCTCTATCACCGAGCAATAACAGTTTTCATTGAAATCGACAGAGAACGGCTGCACACAGCTTCGGATTCTCGCCTCCAGCCTGCAATTTCGCCCCCCCTCCCCAAATGCTTGATTGTAGGTACAGGTACCTCGGTACCTACCCAGGTAGGATGACCACTAATGGCCGGTGCGTGGACACAAAATAAAAGGAAGACCTCGTGGCAATACCATTGTTACAGGGGCAAAACCAATTTTGATCGCTATGTAGCTATAGTCCGCCGTAGCTTATGGCAATCGGATAATGTCGATCAGTCGTGGATGGATGGCTGTTAACCAGTCGTCTTCAATGATAATCGAGGAATCTGTCGATGTAGCCCGAAAAGAGTGAAGACACTCGTTGGATTAAACATTAGTAGACGAACGATGCTAGATTATATACAATGTTGACTATTATGCAGTCATATCTGCGCAAAAAGATGTCTATCCGCGTTCCTATTACATCGTGCTGGCCACGCGGCAACGGGTCGGTACGTCTGGAGACGGTCTGCCATTCGATTTGTCGTCTGATCCTCTCGATGGGGGGCGCCTAGCTTCTGCTCAACCACTCTCTGACGAGGAACGGCACGTTTTTCGCGTTGGCTCGCGGAAAAGGCAGCGAGCTCTTTCGATAAGGAATCGCCGTACATCGGTTGGTGACTATGTATCGTGGTCATTACATTTGTTCAGCGCCTTCTGCCGATGCTGACGCCGCCTTCTTCGGCTTGCTGGCACGCAGATGAGACCGGATAGCTCTCAGTGTGAAGCCCAAGACCGGGCCAATGGCGGTATAGTAGAAAGCACTGTGCTTGTGCTTTTCGAAATCGGCCGCTGGTTCCACCAGATGATAGTAAAGTATACTTGGGTCATTCCGATCAAGTCTGAGAAAAACAATCGCCTCGCCTGTTGTGAAGTAGCCATATCTCACCCCGGCCTCCATCATGTCATGGTATACGCGACTGACTGCAGCAGCGGTCCGAATTTCGGCCTGGTATTGAAAGAGAGCGCTCTCATCGTTGACACTGGGCCCCGTGGCTCGGTTCACCACTCCTCGTAATGATCCATGTCGCGAAGTCCGGCCCTGAGATGAGGAAGAGTGAGTTCGATCGGGTTTTCGCATTCAAAAACTGGGATATCGCCCTTGATCTTCGGCTCAGGCATGGAATCGCAGGTCTGGTTTGGTAGTTCGTTTGTGCTTCGTTGTTGATGTGGCCCCCCTGCGTTCTGTTCCCGTGTGTTGCCATTCAGCACGTTCAAGTCAGGATGATGCTGAACGTAATCCGCAATTCCCAAATGGTTTTGCACATCATACTCATTCAACTTGCTCACAATTGAAGCAACCGGTTGCACGATCATGAGACGCCAGACATACTGGAGATCTCTTTCGTCCGAAATTATAAGACTTGACATCGGACTCTGAACATGAAAATGAATTTCACGTAAACTCTCGAAGATTTGACGACTTTTCAAGAGGCCGAATGCTTCCTTCAAATCTCTCTGATATCCAGGTTCGGACCAGGCCAGGAGACGAGTAGGGCAGCGCTTGCTCTGCCGGCTAGTCAAATCCTCTCTCGGTTTCAAGGTCCTGTCTAGTCGAAATCTTTTGTAAAACTCGTTGTGAAAAGCTCCGATAAATTCGCAGTGAGAGGTATTGCGACTGTCGCGGCTTCACTCGGGCGCTGCTTCAATTCCGAGATGCGCTCCAACTTTTTTTTCGCCTGTTCTATCTCGCGACGCTTCTCCTCAGTTAGGCGTTTCAACTTCGTTCTCTCCATATCTATTGCCCGCTGTTTCTCGTCCGCAATGTATTGCCAGATTCTTTTCTCTTTTTCCCATTCACGTTCCTTCTCCTCGGTAATGCGCTTCTACCGGTCTCGCTCCAAGTCCATCATCCGTCGCCTCTCCTCCGCGATGGATTTCCGCAGTTCTCTCTCGCGTTGCACCTCCCGCTGCTTTTCCTCGGCAATGCGCTTTCGCTTCTGTTTCTCACGCTGCAGCTTGCGCTGCCACTTCTTTCGCTCGCGCTCGACCTTGCTCAGTCGCTTTTTCTTCCCGTGCTCCGTCGCCTCCCTGGTACGCTTCTCTCCTTTCTGTTGCGAATCATCATCCTCCGGATGTTGAACTTCTCCGCTGGAATCCGCGTTGGATACTGGAGAGCCCTCGAGTGATTGCAGAGGGTGATCATTGGAGGCACGGGAAGAGGAGCCAAAGGAAGAAAGAAAAGTCGACACGAACAATATTGCGCCCGTGAGTTCATAGAAAGCTGAATGAGCCGGGATCTCATTGAATTCTCAGGGGCTAAGCTGTGGGAGGAAGCCTGGAAAACAGGATCGACGCGTGTTTTGACTTTTCTTTTTTCAGTCTAGTAAGCCCAAGTATGTACCTCAGTGAAGATAGAGTTGGGTTTGATGCATACTCTAGCCTGCCTGCTCCTTGATCTCTTTGTGTATATGAGCAATTAGATGAGACGTACTAGGTAGTGAAAGCATCGGAAATGAAGGCATTTGATCGTTAGACTCATCAAGGACTCCCAGAGTCTGTTCACAGGTGGCCGACGTAACTCGTATCTAGTACGGAGGACTACCTAGGGAAGTACTAGTTAGTTCAGACGAGTACGGAGTATATCAAACACTTTGGACCTTGAGGGAAAAGCAGAATGGAATATCAGCAATACCTTACCTACAGGGCTTTCGGTAAGTACCTCTAGGGCTTAATTGAGGAAGAGAAATGTTTCCATTTCAACCTTTAATCAGAGTCCTAGTTACAGGTAGTCACCAAAGTACTAAGTTACTCTGATCTCTCGATGACAAGGACTCGAATAGAACAACAGGCTGATGACGATTGTTATCTGGTGGCAACCATCCCTGAACATAACATCTTGTTGAATTCAGTCAAGTTCAGTCAAGTTATATGTTGAAGGCGTTGAAGCCGACAACATCCAACATCTTTTTTTTTTTGTCTTCTTACCCCGGGGCGGAGGCGAGAAATAACAATGATAACTCAGCAACAATTGAACGCGCCATAAGGACATCAAAGGCGAGACAGAGACTTCAAGGTTTGCCGACGTCCGGTCATCAAAAAGGGCGCGGTGTCAATCTCAAGCGCTCCGGACTACCAACCATGGCACAAGTCAAACGTTCGGCACAGCGACCCGATGATCAGCGGCGGCTCTCTGTCTCGGTTGACTTTGCGCAGGGGAAGCCTCCTAGGTAGCCCGCTTAGCGGATCCAGCCGAATTTTTGCTTGGCGATGGCTGTTTGTTTGGACACGATTTCCTTCAACGGCTGCCTCTTGGGCTTCTTGGGTTCGATCATCGTAGCACGATCGAAGTCAATCAGCATTACCTGTCCAGTTTCTTTGCACCACAAAACGTTCGCCAAACGCACGTCGTTGTGCATCACGCCTAGTTCATGCAATTTGTCCACCGACTCGTGAATCTCTTTCCTCAGTTTGGCATCGCCAAAGTAGTCATCCCAGGTTATCATATCGCCACCCCAAGACAGGAACAGCATGTGTACAATGTACTCTCTGAACTCCCAGCAGAAATGACTCTCAAGATCAGCCGATTGGAGGGGCCTGAGCCGCTGGTATATTTTCGCCTCGTGTTGAAGATAAGGAACAAAATCTTTAACAGTCGCTTTGGCAACGAACGTGTACCCGTATTCCATCAAAGTCACCCTGAAGAGGTTTCCTCTTGCTCCATACAAGAGTTCCCCCGTTCCTTGCGATCTCACCGGCTCGAGGCCCCTATCTCGAGTTCTTTGCAGTTGGTCATTGAGAAGACGAAGCCACGTGGTGTGATCGATCGGATGGCGTCCCTCCGTGTTCTCTCCCTGTTGCACGTGGAGCGAGTAGTTGGGACAACCACGATCCATCATGCCTCCTTCAACCAATCCCAGGAAGCACTTTTGTGTGCAATGCTCACTATTCCGGGTCCTCTCTGTGCGAGAATCCTGCTGATTTTGTTTCTTATCCGACTTGTTCTGGCCACGCGGGAATGGGGTCGGTGTCTCTGGCGGTCCGCCGTTCTCTGATTCTCCGTCTGATTCGTTAGACGAAGAACGTCGGTTCGACGATTCAGTTGTGGGACAGCACGTCTTGCGCGTTGCCTTGGTCGATTTTCGAAGAGGGTAGGGAGATCTCTTGACATTGGTGGCTGTCCCTCGGGGCATCTTAACTTCAGATCCTGGTGGCGTCGGCTTCCGCGCGCTCGGCGGCATCTCCCCCAGAATCCGTCCGGGATCCACTGCCCATTCTTTCAATCGTTGCTTTATCGATTCCCTGTCCGACTCCGAAAGCTGGGACGACTTGATAGCGCGCAGGGTGAACGCCAGGACCTGGCCGATGGCGGTGTAGTAGACAGCACTCTCCTTGTTCTCTCGGACATCGGCCACTGGGTTCGTCAGATGGTAGTAGAGAACACTCGGATTCCTCCCAATCTACTTTGAGGAAGACGAATGCCTCTCCCGTCGTGACGTAGCCATAATTCACGCCGGTGTTGATCATGTAGTCATATGTTTGGGTGACTGCGGCAGCCGTCAGCTTGTCAGAATGGTATTGAGAAACAGCGTCGTGCTCGTGGGAATTGGGCTGCGTCACTCTGTGGACCACCTCATCATAAATATTGGCGTCGCGAAGACCGGCTTTGAGGTGGGCAAATGTAAGTTTATGGGGAGCCTTATACTCAACGACGAATGCGAGCTGCCCATCATCCTCGATTCCTTGTTCACGCTTGAAGACACAAATTTGATCTGGTCGACGTCCCCTCGGAGGCTTTTGATGTTGTGCATTGTTGTTGATTGCGTTCAGGTCATTGTGAAAACGGACTCCACCCCCAAGGTTCAGCCGGTTATGGACGTCATGCTTCCGCAACATGTCGATTATGAATGTAACGGGTCACTCTATCATGACACGCATGACGCCCTGGAGATCTGCTTCATTCGAGATCTTTTGGTCTGACATCGACATCTCGGCATGAAAGCGAACCTCTTGCAGACTTGCAAAGATTCGTGCATCATTCGGACACACATAGAATACCTTGTCCAATTCTTCCTGCTTCAGTTCAGGGAAATCGGACCACTTCTGGAGACGAATGGGGCACAGTTTATTCTGCGGGTTGGTCAGATATCCTCTTGACGCCCTGTCCTTGTCGGGCTGGACTTCAAATCTCTTGTAGAACTCGTCGTTGAAAGCTTCAATATGGTTGATCAAAGAAGTTCCGCTGTTGCTCTGAATCCGGCACTGAAGCTCGTCCTCGATGCGCTTCCGCTCTTTTCTCTCAACATCTATCACCACCTGCCTCTCTTCCGCGATGCGTACCCACTCTTCTATCTTGCGTGCGAGGTCCCGCTGTTCCTCCTTGATGTGTTTCCACGCTTCCCTCTCACGTTCGATGGTCCCTTGCTTCTGTGCCACAATGCGTTCCCACAATTCTCTCTCACGTTCGAGGGCCCCTTGTTTCTCTGCCACGATGCGCTCCCACATTTTTCTCTCGCGCTTCAGCTCCCGCTGCTTCTCTTTTTCAAGGCGCTTCCGCTTCTGCTTCTCACGCTTCTGTTTGCGCTTCTGCTTCATTTTGTCGCGCTCATCCCCCCTGCGCTTCCGTTTCTTTTCCTTGTGCTTTCCATTTCGCTTCCGCTTCTTTCTCTCGCGTTCCGCCTCGCGCTCGGACGACTCATCTCTTTCATGAAGTCGTTTTTCCGCATTGGATCCAGTCGCATCCTTGATAGACTGCTGCTCCCCGTTCTGCTGCTTAGCGTTCTTCTTCGGACGCTGACCCTCCGAGTTGGAGCTCATGTTGGATAGAGACAGCTCGAGTGTTTGCAGAACTTGAGCATTGGAGGCGATGAGGAAGAAAGAACTGTAGACATGACGAACAGAAAATGCCATGACATTTTTTATAAGCGTGTGATCCTTTGAATTTTCAGAGAAGGTGAATTATGGACGTTGCACGTCTGGCAATGACGAGTATCGCGGGTTCACGGTGCTTTTGTTTGATGACTTCCTGTTTAGGGCTAGCGTACGGAGTTCTGTAAGAAGTCTCATACTGTTCCAGGTTTAGTGTATGCTCCAACATTCTATCTTTGGCTTAGGCTGACATCAACCCTAAACGCTCTTCATGTGAAAAGTGAATCTGAGACAGAATGTTCCGGTTGATCATGGAGGGAGTATTCTCACACGCAGCTGGGAGCTGCTCTGGTTTTTGAGCAAATGTTTCTCGGAAGCATATTAGCTAACTCATACTGGTGCCTTGAGAATGCCCATTGACAGGATATCTAGGACTGGGCAGAACAATAGTAGGCTACTAATAAACAGTAGCAACTCACTCAGGGATATGGAGACTGTTACAATATGACCAGCAAAAAGTGACTGGACACTACATAGCAGTGTCTATTCAACAATAAGTACTACTCTTGTACTGAATTCTCCTTCCAGAGTTATTGGAACTATGAAATATCCTGTCGTAAGCTCATTGACTGCGCAGGGAAATCATGTAGATCACCCAGACTTCTCTGGTTCTGATAGACATACCTACCGACTAGGATTGATGAATATCAATCGCTTGTCCAGCAAATATACGGTTATTATCAGAACGTTCTTGGATAATGGTGCCTATAGACCACAAAATCGTTGATTGATTTTACCTGTTCGAAGTTACTCGTGATCAAGACAGTAATTGACAGCTAACTCAATGCCAATTGATAAACAAAATGCATGGACACAATCCATAAATCACGCAAATAAGTTGTTCACATCGCCAAAACATGTCTATCATACAACCATCCAAGACACATACACCCAACGCCGAATACCCACACCAATCCATGCATAGAATAAAGCCTAGGAGTACAGTATATGCAATCATGGATTCTTGAATCTACGTGTACGCATAGGCGTGCCATCAAGTGAATATCAAACAAGAGCAAACAACGTGTAAAAAACATGAAAGTTCTGACTTTGCACAGCTGGCCTCCAACTCCGCTTGTGTTCAACAAACTCAAGGAGCAAGAACGAGCGCAAGAAGCGCCATGCGACAGTAGAGGCCGTACCGCATCTACAAACCACGTTAGTATGTCAACCCGTACACACTGTAAGCCAAAGAGAAAAAAACTCACCTGGCGGAAGTAAGCAGCCCGCTGGTCGAAATCCACTTCCTCGCTAATCTCCGCATTGCGCGGCAAGGGATGCATGACGACCATGTGGCTTTTGGCGTGCTTCAGGACCCGGTTGTCGATGATGAAAGTGTTCTTGAGCCGTTCATACTCGTCCAGATCCGCAAACCGCTCCTTTTGCACCCGAGTGCAGTACAGCACGTCCGATCGCGCGACAATCTCCGGCGTCAGCTCCTCGGACTCGACCAGCAGCTGGCCCGACGAAATGACCTGCTGGCGCACGTCCTCCGGCAGCGACAGCGCCTTGGGCGCCACAAGCTGCACCTGCACGTCGTAGAACTGGAGCAGCTTGATAAGCGAATGCACCGTTCGCCCGTAGCGCAGATCACCGGTGAACGTCACCGTCAGACCCGTCACCGTTCCCAGTTCCTCCCGGATGGTGAACAGATCCAGGAACGCCTGGGTCGGGTGCTCACGGCTGCCGTTGCCACCGTTGATCACCGGCACCGGTGAGAACTTGGCGGCCGTGTGCGCGCTGCTCTCCTCCGGATGGCGAAGCACAATGGCATCGCCGTAGCAACCCAGAGTGCGGATCGTATCCTGCAGCGTTTCGCCCTTCTTGGTCGATGAATGCTCGGTCGAGATCGCAATGGTGCGTCCACCAAGGCGCTGCATGGCAGCGTCGAACGAGGCAGAGGTGCGAGTCGATGGCTCAAAGAACAACGTGCACAGAACCTTGCCCTTGAGGATATCCAGAACACCCTGTCGCTCCACGCCCAACCTCATCTCCTGCGCGACGGTGAACAACAGGTGAAGGTCCGACCGGTTGAATTGGTTGACCGAGATGACGTGTTTCTGCTTGAAAGTGGACCGCGACAGTAGCTCCTGCAGGGACGGCGACATCTGCGACAGCGGCGTGAATAGCGGTGGCCCGAGTTCTGGTCCAGCGGGCAAGTGGTCGGTCACCCTTGGACGCTGTGGCCGCACTGGTGTGCTGGTGGTCATGGAGAAGCGACGCTCAATGGAAGTCTGCGCCTGCACTTTGGGCGAGAAGGACTTGATCGAAGGCGACGGCGGTACAATGCGATGGCTGGACATGTCCGCACCAAGTGCCGCGCCGGGCTGAAGCTCGCCATCCAAGCAAGAAGTCTTGCCCTGGAAAACGACACGGTGGACAGAGCCCTTGAGAGGTTTACCATCAAACGGCGACCAGGCCTTGTCGTTGCGATAGATATACTCGCGGTCGAGCTCGACCTCCACGCTCGCGTCCGGCTGATCATGCAGCTCAAAGATTCTCTTTGGATTGTGGTACAGTCGGTCGACAATGTCATTCACCGTGAGACGTCCCTGCGACACGGCCGTGAGGAGGAGAGGCAGGGCATCAGAAATACCAACAGTGGGGCTCGCGTTCTTGCCCGCCAGCTGATACGGGACGCTGCCGATAGAGAAGACGTCGATACCGTTCAGATGCTCCCACAGAGCGTTTTGGTCTTCTGCTGTGGGAAGGCCGGCGCAGTTGGGGAAGTCCGAACGAGTGAGGAAGAGGCTGTAGATCGAGACATCGCAGGTGATCTTCAGACCCTTCTCCTTGCTGAGTGCAACGAGATTGATGTCGTCCTTCGACGTCACGTTCATCACGTGAATGTTGCGATTGTGTAAGCTCGCCAGGAGAAGGATCGATGCGAGCTCCGTCCCCTTCGCATCCGTGAGGATAGGCTTACTGGCTGGCCAAGAAGCGAAGTGGCTGATGACTGCAGGGACCTTGATATTGCCGGACAGATGGTTGAAAGGAATGAAGAGGGACCCCACCTCAGCCGTAAGCTGTCCGAGCGTTTCAGCATTTGAAGTGGTCGCAGTCACCGAGAGGTTGAAGTCGCAGAAGGATCCTTCCTTGGTATTCCGCTGGGCAATACTTAGGGCCGCGCTGTCGGTCACGAACGTGTCAACGCCCACTGGCATCACTCGAATCATCGTAAAACCGGCGGCAATGGAAGCCTCCGTGACCTGCCGGAAATCCTTGGATCCGGGAGTGGCCAATCCGGGGACAAAGGAGGCGATATTGATCAACCCAGGGAGGACCACCGTCCGGTGACTGGTCTGTGCGTCAATGGTAAGAATACCAAGCTGGTAGTTCCGCGACAGAGCTTCGATCAGGAGCTTCGCATTCTTGACGTTGGTGACAAGAGGTGTCTGGTAGTCGACGGCCATTCGACGAGTGCGGTAACCCTTGCTCATGTAATTGGCAGGTCGACGGTACCGGTTGTTCGACGGCAGGTTGATGTACAGATCGATGAGGTTATTGGCCAGGTGCTGCGTCAAAGAGTACTCGGACTTGAGATCCTCTTCTTGACCAGCGAGCACTTCGAGATACTTGACTGGAATGCCATGTTCCTGGATGTAATCCGCAGTGCCAGCAGTGGCAAAGAGGTTGTAGCCCATTTGGTGCAGCTTGTGGATGAAGGGAAGCATTTCCAGCTTCTCTTTAAACGACCCGATCGACAACAAGATGTTCTTCTTCGGCAGACGGAAACCGGTCGAAATCAGGGCCTTCAAGTACGCCTCATACCGGTCACGGCCAAAGCAAGCAACCTCACCTGTCGAAGCCATTTCAACCCCCAGCACCGGGTCAGCGCCGGACAAGCGGGAGAAGGAGAACTGCGGGACCTTAACACCGACATAGTCCTTTGGCACATTGGTCGGCGGGTACGCCTCAAACGGAACACCGAGCATGGCCTTCGTCGCCATCTCGATAAGGTCAACGCCCATGACTTTGGAGACGAACGGGAATGAACGCGATGCTCGGACGTTGCACTCGATGACCTTGATATCATTGTCCTTGGCGATGAATTGGATGTTGAAGGGCCCGGTCACATTGAGCGCATCCGCTATCTTGCGAGTTGCATCTTCGATCCGGCGGACGGTCTCAGGATCCAAATCCTGTGGAGGGAGGACCAAGGTGGCATCACCAGAATGCACGCCGGCATTCTCAACATGCTCAGAAATGAAGTGGCCAACCATGACACCGTTTCGGGCAACGGCATCCATTTCAATCTCCTTGGCATTTTCGATGTACTTGGTGATCACCACAGGATGCTCACGCGAAACGGCGGCAGCTTGGTTTAGATAGTTGGCCAGGTCATCCTCCGAATACACCGTGTTCATTGCAGCACCCGAAAGGACGTACGACGGGCGGACCAGGACGGGATACTTGACTTGCTTGCAGAAGGCCTTGGCCTCTTCGATGCTAGTCAGCTCCTTCCAGGCAGGCTGGTCAACGCCAATACGGTCAAGCATGCGGGAGAACTTGTATCGGTTCTCGGCGGTATCGATCATCTCGGGGGAAGTGCCCAGGATCTTCACATTCAGGCGATGCAGCGGCAGTGCAATATTGTTCGGGGTCTGACCACCCATCGACATGATCACACCAGTCGACGACTCCAGCTGATAGATATCCAAAACCGTTTCCAAGTTGATATTCTCGAAGTACAACCGATCGGCTTCGTCGTAGTCGGTACTGACAGTCTCCGGGTTGTAGTTGACCATGACGGTCTTGTAGCCCTGCTCACGAAGAGTTCGAATGGTCCGAACCGAGCACCAGTCGAACTCCACAGACGAACCAATCCGGTAAACACCGGAACCGAGAACCATTACGCCGTGATCATTGAAATCGATGTCGTGCTCCGAGCCGTTGTAGGTGAGGTAGAGATAGTTGGTTTGGGCAGGGAATTCGGCAGCCACGGTATCAATCTGCTTCACCACGGGGAAAATGCCCGCCTCCACACGCATGCGCCGGATCGCAAGTTCGTTGGAACTCAAGAATTTGGCAAGCTGTCGATCAGAGAAACCGAGTTTCTTGGCTTGGCGAATCAGGTCCATGGGCACAGTGGAAGCATTATAGTTGCTGCTAAGCATCTTGCCGAAGTCGCTGAGTCCCTTGAGCTTGCGCAGAAACCATTTGTCAATCTGTGTGAGCTTCCAGATGTCATCCACCGAATAGCCATTATGCATGGCATTCGCGATGGCAAAGAGACGCTGGTCGGACGGGGTTTGAAGTTCCGTGTCGATTGACATCAGTGCACTGGTCTCGTTGAAGCCCAAGTTATGATAATCAACGGACCGGATGGCCTTTTGAATAGCCTCTTCGAATGTCCGACCGATGCTCATAACCTCTCCGACGCTCTTCATGGACGATCCAAGCTGGGTGGACACTCGGGTGAACTTTTTCAAATCCCAGCGAGGGATCTTGACGACAACGTAGTCCAGAGACGGTTCAAAGCAGGCGCAGGTAACCTTGGTGACCGAGTTGGCTATCTCATTCAACGGAATACCCAGACCGAGTTTCGCTGCAATATAGGCGAGCGGGTAGCCAGTGGCCTTGGAGGCCAGAGCTGATGATCGAGATAGACGAGCATTGACCTCGATAATGCAATACTCCTTCGAGAACGGGTTCAAAGCATACTGGATATTGCATTCACCGACGACACCGAGATGGCGGATGACATTGACGGCTGTCGTCCGAAGCATGTTGTAGTCTTCATCCGACAAGGTTTGAGAGGGAGCCACCACGATAGAATCACCGGTGTGAATGCCCAAAGGATCGAAATTCTCCATGTTGCAAACAGTAACGCAGTTGTCTTGAGCATCGCGGACAACCTCGTACTCAATCTCCTTCCAGCCTTTCATACTCTTCTCGATAAGGACCTGAGGACTGGCCGCAAACGCTTTGGAGCAGAGATCTCGCAGCTGTTCTGGATTCTCCGCAAAACCACTTCCAAGGCCTCCCAGGGCATAAGCTGCGCGAACAATGACCGGGAATCCAATGTCATCAACGACCCTCATGGCCTCCTCTAGGTTGGAGGCGGAGGCAGACTTGGCGCACTTCTCGCCGATTGACTCCATGCTGCGTGCAAAGAGCTCACGGTCCTCGGTGGTGATGATTGTCTCGATAGGTGTGCCCAGAACCTTGACACCAAGCTCCTCGAATTCGTCCTTGAGCTGGATACCCACTTGGAGGGCAGTTTGGCCACCAAAAGTCACGTAAATGCCGTCCGGTCGCTCATGCTTGATGACTTTCCGCACAAAGTCTGCGTTGACAGGAAGGAAATACACCTTATCCGCCAGACCCTTGGAAGTTTGGATGGTGGCAATGTTCGGGTTGATCAAAATGGTGTAGATGCCCTCTTGTTTCAGAGCCTTGATGGCTTGACTGCCGGAATAATCAAATTCTCCGGCCTGGCCGATGCTCAAGCCCCCGCTACCCAGGACCAGGACTTTCTTGACCGACACCCGAGGCGCTTTCCGCTCATTCTCGGTCTTCGTTCCACCAGGGAACTCGACTGGCTTGTTCATAGCCTCGGGAGAGGCGATGGTCGATTGAATAGTATTAATGAACACGTCGAATAGAAACTCGGTATCGCGAGGACCGGGAGTGGCCTCTGGGTGGAATTGAACACTGAAGAACGGCCGGCGGACATGCCGGATACCCTCGTTGCTGCCGTCGTTCGCGTTGACGAACAATTCTTCCCAATCCGCTGGAAGGGTAGCTGCGTCCACAGCGTAACCGTGATTCTGGGAAGTAATGTGGCATTTCCCCGAAATCATACTTGTGCAAGGAATATTGTGGCCACGGTTTCCGAACTTCATCTTGACAGTGCGGGCTCCTGAGGCGAGGGCAAGCAGCTGGTGTCCGAGACAAATGCCGAAGATTGGCACACGTGCTTCACGAAGTACCCGTGCCAAGTTGTCGATAGTGGTTGTGATCGTGGTGGGATCGCCCGGCCCATTGGAAACGAAGAGGCCATCGTAATCTTTGCCGGCGAGATTAGGAAAGTCATAGTCCCAAGGGACGACCATGACCTCAACGCCACGGGAAAGCAGGCAGCGAAGCTGGTTAAATTTCATCCCGACGTCCACGCAGAGCACTCGAATGGGTCTACCGGATGGGTGCTTCAGCGCAACCTGTTCGGGAGGCGAAAAGAGGCGGCGCTCCCGGATGGAGACTGAGAATTGTCAGTTTCCGGTAGGCCATCTACTCCCGCGAGGATCATACCTTCGGCCACTAGATTGATCTTACTTGGATCGACCCATTCGATGTCCTCGAATGATTCACGCCATTCCCCGGGCGTGCCATTGGTCACCGTTCCGTTGGGCAGCTGAGACTTTTGCAGCAACAAGCGGCCCAGCATACTGCCCTTTTCGCGGATCCGCTTGGTCAGGGACCGCGTGTCTACGGCATAGATGCCCGGAACTCCTTGCTCCTTGAGCCAAGAACCCAGAGATGACTGGGCTAGGTAATGTTCGTAGTCCTCACCCGAGTATGTGGCGACGACCAGGGCAGCAATATGGATCTGGGTGGACTCGAAGTGCTTTGGCAGGTCCTTCAGGAGTTCGTCCATGGCGTCGCGAGGCGGCACGCCATAGTTGCCGACCAAGGGAAATGTAATTACCAGGATCTGGCCTCGGTAAGAGGGATCTGTGATGGACTCCGGATAGCCAACCAGGCCGGTCTGAAAGACCAATTCTCCAGCCGCACTCTTCTCTGCACCAAAGTTATATCCCTGGTAGATGGTTCCATCCTCGAGCTCGAGGGTCATCAACTTGCCGTCCGTGCCAACGATGGGGGAGGCAGCTGGCGGGTAGAAGGCGCCATCGGTGGCTGTGGGTGGCAGGGCGGAATTCGACCGAGACTCTCGATTCATACTGTTATATGCAACGACGCCTCCGGTCGAGGGACTGGAGGGAACGGGGCCATTGCTCACACTAGTGCCCCGAGGCGAAGAGGCCTCGAGGCTGGTGTCCAATTGCGGCATGGATCACGGCAAAAGAGAACGAGGGACAGTCAGGTCCTCCGTCGCAGAAGCAGAAGAAACTATGGACGCATCAGGCGCACTTGAAGACAGCCGCAGAGTCTGTCAATGCGCACTTCTGGCTCCGGCGAGGAAGACAATTGGGGAGAAAAGCAGCTCAACGAAGTGCATTTTTTATAAATTTTTTGCCATGGTCCCGCCTAGCCAAGCTCCCATTGGACGCGGCCCGCCCAGTCGATCCAGAGTCCAGAGCGTCGGTTCGGAATTTTCTTGAAACATGGTTTGCAAATTACGACTGCCAAGACCGGATGCTTCTATTCAAAGCACCCAGGAGTGGAGTCACCACACGAGATTAGTGATCAAATCTGTGCAGTCTTTTCGATTTTCACGTTCAAAAACTTCAAATTGCCGA
The DNA here is from genome assembly GCF_041956625.1 of Thermomyces dupontii. NCBI lineage: Eukaryota > Fungi > Ascomycota > Eurotiomycetes > Eurotiales > Trichocomaceae > Thermomyces > Thermomyces dupontii. Next base: position 602,001 of record NW_027192316.1, on the reverse strand, counting down.
TTTTTGTTACAGATTCCACGCTCATGACGCCAACATGTCGGTCCGTTATACCTAAGAAGGTATTTTCGTTACAGATATTTTCCGCACCCACTGTGCTTGGGACTTGAGGACATTCAGAACCCGCGTTTGGCGCGTTGAGCGCGGATGTCGAGATCTTCAGATCACAGGAAGCAGCTCTAACTTTCTCTCAACGTTCCTCTGAGCCTGCACTCCATGAGCACTATGAGGTCAGTTTTGAATGATGGTACGGTACGGCCCTCATCTGAAGAAATTGACGGAGACATCCTAGAATTTCCTGTTTGGTGCTTAGAGGATACGGTGAATATCCAAATACATTATTATTCCGTCACTCAGCCCTAACTCTGCAACCAGGTGGATCATCGCAAGTTGTATCGAGGTCCAACTCAACATGTTGGGACGTGAGATTGGTCACTTCATCAAATATTAGTTTATCCCTTGAACGATTCCTAGGTCAGTACTCAAACCTGATCACTCTGAATGGAAGTATTGGTAAGGTACCTGTCTTCATACCTCTAGTTCGCTGGTCCGTTAGCCGAGTCTCATGATGGGATGAATACTTGCAATCACGAATGTAGCAGATGAACATAAAAGAAACACAAAATGTCTATGATTCTATCTAGTGGTAGGTACCCGTCTATAACCCATCCGCATAACATCCAACATACAGAACCATCATGTCGTAAATTCGTCTATATGTCCACCCAAACCCATCAAAGGTCGAATAGTTGATACGGACCTTCCTCAGGGACCCAATCAAACTCCATCTCCATGGGCATGTTCTCGGCGGGATACATCCTCAGTGCCTGATTGGGATCCATGGGAACAGGATGGGACGTGATCTGGCCGGTTGTCTGCTGGGGCCATGGATGTTGAATTTGAGACCCAGCTGCATGTGGGTCGTAAATCGCACCCTCCCTCCCATGAGACGGCGTACCCAGTCCCGGTTGGTGCCAACCGCCCTGCATGGGGGACCCGGCGGTAGGCGCCGATGCGGGAGACACCGCATACCCCATCTTGGAGTCGGAGAGTTGAGACTGCATCGACGGCGATAGCGAGGAATGCTGGTCATCTGACCCCGGTGTTGAAGCAACTTCGTGATACATCCTCGTTGCGAAGGGTAAAAGGCCACTATGCCACACGGGAAACGAAGATTCAGCCGATGGCGAGGTTACCGAATGGCCCTCGTGGGAACTGACTTGCGTCGGCTGTGCTTGCGGCTGCGGCTGAGGGGATGCGGTCTTGTTGGTCGTTTGATGAGACGGAAACTGCCGATAAAAGTCTCGCAACTTTGCCTCGATAACCCTCAACCAATGGGTCGGGGTCAAAAACTGTGAATTGCCGCTGGCTTCCGTGAGTTTCTGCGTTATTGCTTCGAGATATGCCTCCATCCGCACAGACTCCGGGCTGAGAACCTCTCCCAGCGCGCCCGACTTGACCGAGCGGAAAACTTTCAGTAGAACTATCACGCCCGTGGTCACACGGCAGTATGCAAGACTTGGCATCTGGCGTACGGCGTGTATGTCACAGTTTAGAAAAGAATCAAGCAGCCCGTGCGCCGCGTCGAGCCACCTCAGCATGAGATCCACTCGAAAGGCACTCAAAGCTTCCTCCGAGCGCCCCGTCGGCTCATCATCGATGGCATGAAAATCATGATATCCTTCCCCAACCCCAACTCCGTACACAGCCAAGGTTATAAAATGATATTCAAGCGCCATGAAGACTACGTTGTTGATCAGTGCATGATTTCGACGCTTCCATCCACATCATTTTGCCGTACCAGTGAAATGCTCCGAATCGATGCCCCTTCTCCAGTCTTCGACTCGTTTATCGAACAGGCGAAGCACAGAGCGAACCCGAGCTTCCGTCAGAGGCGCGATTGAGCTAGTTTCGTCCAGCCCAAAAGCATGCAGCGTCTCGTCAGTAATCTTCTGCAGGCCGAACCAAATAGCAAGCTGCCTGTCAGAGCTGATCGGAGATCGACTCAGCATTCTCACACACTCTTGGATCCAATCATTGTACACGAGCATATTCGGCCGTCGTGTTTTAATAGCAACACTGTTCACAGTCAGTCACTTGCACAGATGAGAGGGAAGGGCCAGGGAAAGAAACAAAGTACACACCCAGAAGCCAAGTGATAGCACGCAAGGATCGCCCTCGCCTGCTCGGCCATACGATGGTCAAAATTTGACCGAGTATGCGCCACCTTTTTGGCCTCCGCTGGTCTTCGAGATACACGGCGCTTCGAGGCTATACCTATCTCCAGCGCCATCGTCGCGGCAATATGGGCATACTGAAATATCTGGGATTCTGCGGGGGATTCTGGGGGAGGGTGAAACACAACCATCAAGATCAACGCCTGGACGAGTTCCAGAGACTTCTCACGCCTGAAGAAAAATCGCAGCGCGAACGAATTGATCAACTCCCGATTCAGCGCAGCAGCAAGCTTGGAATCTACTGCGAAGGATGCGGAAGCGAGAACGGACAAAAACAGCACGGGTTTTGTGTGTCGTAGCTGGGCTGCGGACGTTTGTTCCGGCAGCACGACCACCGGGAAGTACTTGGCCAGCTTGTGGATAAAAAGAGAAATCAGCTCGTTGGCCATGTCGAGAGACACCACGCCGCGATCGATTATATCATCCCCATCCAAAGATTCGGGTGAGACGATGTTTTGTGTCAGGGGAGGCGTGTTCGTGCTCCAGACAGAGCTTTCACTGCACGAGGCGTCCTGTCCGTGCCACTGTCCAGGGGATAGAGACTGGTTCTGAGCCCTGGAGGGGATTTCTGAATCCCTAGTCGACGGCTGGCCACGGTCACTGAAGTCAATGTCTTCGGAGTCCTCGTTTCCAGTCTCTGACTCTTCGATGCTCGGTTCCCCGATAGGAAGGGTGCGATCCCGCAGCATCGTGCGCATGGCAGCCATCTCCCGCTCCAACTGAGCGACGCGGGAGTCGGTACGCCTCCGCGGACGACGCTTCTGCGGAGCAACGAAGATGCAAGGGCGGTTCGCCCTGGTACATCTCTGGCATTGATTTGGGACGTTTGGATCGGGGATGCATCGCACCTTTAACGACCTGCAGGACTCACATGATCGATTCAATTGTTGTTGTGACTGGGATGGCTGATCCGTCCGGCCGTCAGTCCCCGTTGTCGACGGTTGGCTAGTACTCGACATGCTGTTGTCCAATGACACAGGTGCCAGGTGCAAGAAGGGTAGCTCCCGTCTCTAGCCTACCGATGACTGAGGCGTACCTAACTAGGCAGTACCAACCGTAAAAGAAAACGAATAAACGGTGCAGGAAAAGAGAAAAAACAATCACATCGAGCAGGAAAGAGCTTGAGCGCTCCAGAACGCTCAGTGACACTAAGCACCAGCCATGGCGCGGTGAGATTGAGCAACGACTCGAGTCTGTACTAGAGAGGAACTGTAGTACCTAGAAGCGCGTCGATCAGGCCATAGGTACTACTATACTGTAAGTAGGGCTAAGAAGTGATAGTATCGAAGAATGAGCTGTAGAGGATTAATAATTCCTGTGCCACATTCATGGTACCTAACGGGCGCTGGTAATCCCTTCAAGTTCGATAATTGCCGCGTCGGGCGCAGTATCAAGATCATTGGCTTTCAGCCACGATGCATGGCAATCGAGCGATCTGTGCAGATCACGTGATCAATGGATGAGACTTTTCTCCATGAGCCTGGGCACACATTGATTTCCTACCTAGGTAAATTGGGGTGGGCACAAAAATGCACCACACCACGGTCAACTCACCACTGCCGTGAGCATGGGCGAACTCTAAACTGCTGATGCAACCGGTGAATCCATGGGGCTCTTCTCGACTCCAGGCTAAATAATGTACCTTGTTGAGCTTAGTATTCAAGGCATATCTACAGGTAGTCTTAGAGTACTATTCTACTAAATCATTCCAGATCCATTCTGCCAACTAAGCTGAAGCAGTAGTACCTATACTCTCGTATGTTGAGTATGTACGGAGTACTTCATCAGATTGGGTTCATAGTGTATCACTTTGCCTGGAGTAGTACAATTGCCACCCAAACATGTCCTAGTTTCTCGGCTGCTTGGATGGTTAAATTATTTTTTTTTTCTTACAGCATCATGATAAGTATCTGGGCAATAATGTGTTCATGAAATTTCAGGAAATTGATCCCCATGAGTCATACTAGTATGCAAGGGAACGACCCAACTCACCCAAGTCCCAACAATACTACTTAGAACCCATGTGCACTCGATGGGCGAAAAGTTACCTGCCAGAGCTAACGTATCTGCTCCAAATTACGAGCACAAAGGACTTACTCGTAGTAGTTTTCTTTTTGGGGGCCGACTTATGTAACAGGATTCCAATTGCATCGACTTATCCTATTGCTCATTCGAGTCTCGAGTCGTCTGTTCACGACACACTGTGCAGGTATCGCTATGAGATTTCTCTGAACTTCACGTACGAATCTAACCTTTGGCAATCATAGCATGACAGTAAAAGTAGAGTCTCTAGGGTAGTCGGCTTGGTACTAGCCAGACTACAAATGATTGACAATTGGGTCCCAAGGCTGCTATTGCAGCAAACGTCAATACCAGATCCACAGCCAAGGAGCTCGATACGAATGCAGTTGCCGGTAGAGAGAGTATGGCATGGACTGGACAGGCATGAAGCATCAGTATGAGATATGGCCAAGCCAATTCTTGTGTGCGAGTTGCGAGATTTGAACAAACAGAATCCGATTGACTCAGTACCTTAAATTTTAACCTTAGTCTACGAGTCAACTAGTAGTAGCATAATCGAGAAATTAGTTGAGGCTTAACTCAACGGTCGAGATCCAGCCGTTGGGAGCAAGATTGTAGGGGAGGGACGAGATCACTCTGATGCTGTATTGGCAACTAAGGGCAGGCCAATCCTCTGATCTGTTTCGACTCAACATTGCTGTCTGGTGACCGGGCTGGGCACGACCTGGGCATCTGTCGTCGCATCCTTCGGCTACAATAAAGCCATTCTGCAGTATAAGAGTAGAGTGCTTTTGTCAAAGTTCGATCTCATCACCGTATGTGCATTCATTCAAGAAACCCAGCCCGTTTCAGGTTCTCGCGCACGAATTGATACCTGCCCAATGGTAAATTATAAAAAGTTACTCCTTCGGCATAAATCATCCCCGAGTAATGACTTTCCAGAGGCGGTGTAGTTTTGTCATTTTTAAGCCCTTGCCCTACATAAAGACTCTCGGCAAACCATCTCGTAGCCAACAAAATGACCCCAGACGGTCTGGAACCTTGAAGATCAAGCTACCAAGTGAAACGCGTCTTTGCCCCGGAACCTGGGGTAGGGCAAGAACAGCGCATGTTCCAGACTCGTACGTTATCTTCACCGTCGGAGCCCCAGAAACCCCTGTCTGTCGACGATTCTGCACAAGCAGCACAACGGAATGCATGCCACAAAGTTCTCCGTAGCTGGAACCCAGTGTGATAAACTGTTCAGTCCAGCTTGTCCAGCTTGACGCGCGTTTCCTCCCACGTCTTCGCGACCCTGGATCAGGTATACGGAGTACTTTGTGGGAGAACCATAGTACTACCTAATCTAGAAGCTAGAAGAAAAGACACGTGCAATGAGTACTGGAAGTACTTGGGAGGCATTCATATGGAGAAAATGCCGTAACCTTAACCTCTTGCAACGAACTTGGACTGAATTGATTGACCCACGGAAATCCCCCACAGGCCTACCTACTACAGTCAAACCCCGTTATGGCGATACAATCCATCCCTCCAGTAAGTATCGCGATAGCGAGAATATCGCAGATCGAAATCTCACGTGACTATTGTAATACCATTCTAGGTAGTAAATCAAGTTACATGTAATAATGGCTTGCCGCTTTGACTGGAGTGCGGCCATCCATGGCGGTCTTCATTGGTCCATTGTCTTGCTGCCAAGCTCCCCCCACTATTGAGCCATACAAGCACTCTGATTGGTCAATCTTCCTCCCGCTAACGCGATATTCTGGACTTCAGGCATCGCGATATCGACTAACTATCGTGAAAGCTGAAAATTTGTATGGGCGGAGAATCCGTCCCGCCCATGAGTATCGCAATAACGGGGATATCGTGATAACGAGGAGAAATATAACGGGGTTTGACTGTATTATTCAGTACTAACTAGGTATTGGCTAGGTAACTAGGTGTACGGAGTACTAGGTAATTTGATGATAGTCACTCAAAATGCTGAGACAAACCAAGCAGCAACCCAATGATGCCAATTGAATGTACCGCGGCGATCGTGAGTTGGACATTATCCCTGCCTCTGCCACCATCTTCGTGGGGCTTTCGGCCCTGCAAGCTGGTCAGTAGAGCGCGTCAGAGGTGAGCCCTAAAAAGCTTGACTTGGCATGCAACCAATGAGCATCGTCGTTTCATGGAGCAAGCATGTAGATTGTGTAATTGCCAAGTGCGGAAGAATCGATGATGACTATTCCGATGCTGAATGAATCCGTCATAATGGCATTCATTTGTCCCTTTTTTTCTTGTTTTTCTCAATCTGGTTCTGTTCAGCATTCTCTTGCATCGAATCGCCATTTAGCCGCATCGGTTGATCATAATCCTTCAATTGAATCTAATACTAATACTCATTGGTGCGGATTGTACACTGCAGGGGTACATGCTCAACGCAAAGTCCATGCCAATGACTTCGGGTCGTGACCTACACAGCAGCATCGCGAGCACGCCGCAATGAGATTATGTCTGCTACTGCTTTGCATAGTAGTACTACTATGTGCTGGCATGACCGCGCTTACGTCGACCGAGCTCGGTTCGGATTTCACCAGCACTGGGATAAATGTAGCCAAGACCTCCATTAATAAGGGGGGGAAGCCAGGGTCGAAATATTTTCGTAAGTCGGTCAGGCTAATTTCTGGAAATAAGAAGCTCATGAGTTACACTAAGACGAGTCATCGTAAGAGGTTCGCACTGAATCACATTTGCCCGATACTAATGACTGGGGGCTGTTCTCGGAGGTCTAGGTTCAACAATCATTATGATGGACGGTTGGTTGCAATGTCTCTTCTTGTTGCAACTCGCAGCTAACCATGGACAGTTTTGCATCTGAGGAGATGCCGGGAGAGAAGACACTTCCCTACCTGAGAGCTTTGATCCAAACTTACCTTGTGACAATGAATGACTTGGGGGTTGCCACGTGGATCATGCATGGCACTTTGCTAGGATGGTGGTGGAATCAGAAGGTACTGTCCTAGCTACCTATCTCTCACAGTCTTGTCACTCTAAATTTGTGGCCCATACCTGACATGTATCTGGTCTAGATTATGCCATGGGACACTGATATCGATGTGCAAGTCACGGAACCCAGCATTTATTTACTAGCTCAACATTACAATATGACCGAGTACCATTTCGACCTCCCAGGCATACCAGGTGGCCGAACATACGTGCTAGATGTTAACCCGAATTACCATGTGTCATCTACCAAAGACCGCGCTAATGTGATCGATGCCCGATGGATCGACAAGACCAGTGGCTTATACATCGACATTACTGCTGTGCGGGCCGATGAAAAGCGTAGAAAGAACGGTGAGGAAGGGGCACTGATCTGCAAGGATTCCCATCAATACCAGGTACGTTTGCTTGCTACTCTGCTGTCAATGGGATGGGTTGCGCTCACAAGTTGACAGGAGGAGGATTTGTTTCCACTGCGTGATAGCCTGTTCGAAGGCGTCCCAGTTAAAATTCCTTTCGCGTTTGTCAAATTGTTAACAGATGAATATGGCGAAACATCCATTACGAGAACGAGATACAAAGAGTGCGCCGACTCCAACGCTTCTATATAGTTGCTTGCACCACTGTGCTGATTAGTTATGCGGCTACTCAGGCATACGTTCAATGACGAGGCTCAGCTCTGGGTCAGGGACGAGTGAGTGAATGCTCAGAAGAGATAGTACCTTCGTTGTTTAACAAGGCGCAGCGTTAACGAGAAATTGACAAAGCCGGGGCACTAACTCATGAAGGTTGGGAAAAATTCGATTCGACGTTGGGACCATAGTAACGACTTGACCTAATCATCAGTGAGGATACGATGGATCATCTCAGGGTAAACAAGATCAATCATCCCATGCTTTCTCGCTCGAGACCTTGCTGGTATCCTAGACTTCAACTAGGAATTCGAGAGTCGTACTCCGTACTGGTAGTTCATGATGATTATTTTGGATGTGGTTCTCAATCTTGTCTGAGTTCTGAACTTCTGACATTCTGCAATTCTGCAGTGACCTGGTTGACTTCGTTCAAAGCTGAAGTTTGCAAAGGCTTGAAAATTGTAAGTACCCAGTCCCCATCAGGCACTAATATCGCAACATGATTGGTGACTATGGGCTCGTGCTCATCAAATTGACTTCAGAGTGGGCAAAGCATATCTATAATGACCAATTAGAGCAAGCCATAGTTATTGGTGCAAAACTTTACGCTTCATTCTGTTGTGATTTGCATAACCGATAACGAAATCGACTCGTCGACTCGACAAGTTGATCACCTTGAACTCAAAACAGATTAAGCTTCGTGGATTGGGCTGAGAAGAAGCGACGATAAAGTTCTCTCATTGTCCTCCGTCCGTTGTTTCTCATGATCGGGGAGCTGTCAAGAGAAGCAAAATCCAGACGCGATAAATTCTTCGAAAGTTCTACCACGTGTCGTTCTCGTTGGCCGCATTACCTACAGTACTAAGTAGCTCAGCGGCATGATTGGTTCTCAGCAACATCGTGGGACATCCACAGCTTTAGCCGAAGACCGTCCATTTGCATAGCTTGGGCGAGAGTACGGAGAGTACCTATCATGGAAAACAGCAACGATGCACTCGAGGATATGCGAGGTCACCATGAAACTTTGTCGCAATTATCGCAACCAGCCAGCCAATCCGTTGTGCAGCAATCGCAGAGCGTTGCCAACCCACAACAACCGATGCAGCCAGTCACCAACCCGGACCCCCAGCTGCAAATCAGGAGCTGCGTCACCTGTCGTCGGCGCAAGGTACGCTGCAACAGGAGACATCCATGCTCGAACTGTGTCAAAGCAGGCATTGAATGCATCTTTCCTACAAGACGCGCGCCTCGAAAGTCACGGCGCCCACCAGAAAGCGACATTCTCGATCGCTTGCGCCGGCTTGAAGGTGTTGTGGAGAGTCTGGGAGCCACAGCAGTGGCAGATCGACCGGATGCCACCCGCGCCCCCGTTCCGGAACACCCGCAAGGTTCTGCATCAACAATTCAGGAGCCTGAGACGTCAAACAGTGACAGCTGGCCAGGGGAAACGGGTGTGCGCGAGCAGATTGGACGGCTGGTGATCGATGATAGCAGCAGGAGTAGGTATGTCAGTAACAGATTCTGGGCCAGTTTGGGAGATCAGGTGAGGTGAAATGCAGAGCGCCGAGGACATGAGGCTAACGTTGGCCAGATCGAAGAGCTGCGTGATCTGCTGGAATCCTCCTCCGAGGATGAAGTGGATGACTCATCGCCGCAAGACTCTGTCAAGTCGGCAAGCCAGAACCATGATTCCTTTCTCTTAGGCTATCATTCCGTGGCCCATACGCTTCGAAGCTACCATCCGACAACAGCGCAGACGTTTGCTTTGTGGAATATTTACGAGCAGAATGTGGCTCCGTTGGTGTCCCTTCTTCACAGACCGACCGCATGGAGAATCCTCTCGGAAGCTGCGACGCGTGTAGAGTCACTCGACAAGAACACCGAAGCTCTTGTCTTTGCGGTGTACCTGAGCGCAGTCATCAGTATGAGTCCGGAGCAAGCCCAGCAGGAACTGGGCGAGGATCGTGACAGCGCAATCAACCGCTTCCGGTTTGCCACGGAACAAGCCCTGGCCAGAGCCAACTTTCTCCACTCGCAGAACCTGACGCTCCTACAGGCCGCGGTTCTATTTCTTACTGTGATCCGCGCGCATGACAGCTCTCGCTTCGTGTGGACCCTGGTACCCGTGGTGATTCGCTTTGCTACTAGTCTCGGTATTCACCGTGACGGCACTAATTTTGGACTCAGCCCGTACGAGACGGAAGTCCGGCGTCGGCTGTGGTGGCACATCTGCATTCTGGATGTGCGCTCAGCAGAGGATTACGGAATGGACCCGATCATCCACGACGAAGACTATGACACACGGTTATTCTTGAACGTGAATGATGAGGATCTCACACAGGAGATGTCTGACCCGCCGGCAGAGCGCGTGGGAATGACGGATGTGACATTCTCCCTCATGCGGAGTGAGGTGGTGATTGCATACCGCCAAGTTATGTATACGCCTCTCCGGACCAGGGTGATTCCAAAGCTGGGGCAGCGGCTGAATCTGGTCAAGAGCCTTAATGACCGGCTTCAGGCGCTGATAATTAGGCACTGCGACATGTCGATTCCTATACACTGGCTGACTGCGACCCTGGGGCGGCTGATCGTGGCGAAACTATGGTTGATTGTGCACCACCCGTTGATCAACGATGAGCGGCCGACGATGATGCCTCACGTAGTGCGTGACCAAATGCTACGGACATCTGTTGAGATGATTGAGTTTTCACACTTGCTAGAAACCAACGAGGAGACAACCTGCTGGGGGTGGCTCTTCAATTCCTACAGCCTGTGGCATGCAGTGGCATTTGTCCTGGCAGAGGTGTGTCTGCGTCCGCCGTCGCCGGACATTGATCGAGGATGGGCCGCAGTCAATGCGGTCTTCCGCAGCTGGGAGAAGCAAAACTGGCAGACAAAGGGTGTTCCCTTCCGGCCGTTATCGAAACTAATGAAGCGGGCGATCGACGTCCGGCAAATGCAGAGGATGCGGGAGAGATCTGGGGAGTCATTATCACCGTCTTCTCAAAGCGTTCCGCCGCCGGGGTCGCAGACGACCCCTTCGTCGATAACGTCCCCGTCCAGTAGATTGATGATGGGAGTTTCAACGCCGGACTTCAATCCGTCAAATACAGGTTCCTCTCGACAGCATTCGGCATCTAAGAGCCGGTCGCCGCAGAGACAGCAGCAGCAGCAGCAGCAACGGCCCAATGCTTCTATGTCATTTGACCTCGACCTGTCACAGTCCATGCCTGATCTACTCCAAGACATCTTGCCGCTGCATGGTATGACCGGTCCAATCACACCCGAGACTGTACGAAACCAGAGTATCCCGCTCTCGCCGCCTTCCACGAGACAGGCGTCAGAACCAGGACACCCCGGACCGATCGACACGGCGCCAAATAGCTTGGGCATGCCCTTATCGCCGGACCGACCAAGCCATATGATGCGTGACTTCGGAGTGGACTGGGGGAATATGGACGGAATCGGGATGATTGGAAGTACACTTGGGCTATTTTAATAATAATACTGTATGATTATGACCTACCGAGGGTTACGATGCTTCCAGGATGATCCGACAATGAACTGAAGCTTTTGGCCTCATTCTGGGCAGGATGCAGCTCCGAGTTCTGGGAGAAGCGCGTTACGATGACGAATGTAAATTACGTATCGGTACGATATTGAAACTTGCGAAACGTCACGCCTAAGCCCAATCAGCCGTGTCACGCCCCGTGTCACCAATCAAGTTACTGTAACAATACATACCACCCAATGAAGGAGCTCTGCTCAGGACACCTTTCACGTCAGCACCTCACGACCGGCTCTCTCCATCCCGACACGACTCCTCCACCAAAGCCGACACAATGGTCAACAAACGGCAACCAGCGGCCCAAGCCGGGCCAGGGCTCGTCGGCAAAACCTCTCCTCCCGCAACAACAATAACATCATCCCCAACAACACTCTCCTCCCGCGCCTCCTCCCGCGAAATCATCCAGCACATCTGGCAACGATACCTTGCAGAGACACCGCAGCGGACATTTCTTCTTGACGCGTTTATGATCTTTTTGGTGATCGTTGGCGGGGTACAATTCTTGTATTGCGTTTTGGCGGGGAACTTTGTACGTTACCTTATCAATTCCTTCCGCGGTTTGGATTGTTTACTGATGACGGGTTGGGGAAACGTTTAGCCATTCAATGCGTTTCTGAGCGGGTTCTGTGCTGCGGTCGGTCAGTTCGTGCTCACGGCGAGCTTGAGGATGCAAACTAGCCAGGTTGCTGGTTCGGGTTCTACCGATCAGAGTGCGACGTTGCATGAAAGGTTGGTATGAGCTCTATCGAGGTGGATGCGGCTGGCTGACAATGGTGTAGGGCGTTTGCGGATTACATCTTTGGGAGTCTGATTTTGCATTTCTTTTGTATCAATTTCATCAATTGATGGGCATTCGTTGGGCTCGAGGAAAACCGTTCCGCGTATGTACGCCAAGGTGTATTTATATTCTCTATTGCGAAAGCCTTTCCCGATAGATGGACACGCTGTCTAGCGGTACAACAACCTCTCTACCTCCTCGGCAATGGCCAACGCACTCGTCAGTCCCGGACTCTCGATTCCTAATAAATTGACGAACCCATCGAACCCGTCCTCCTTCTGGATCACGAAATCCTGAAACTCGCGATGCTCCGCCGGACGCAACTTGGGCCGGATGCCGCAATAGTCCAGTGATATGGCCGACGGATCAATCCCTGGTAGATACCGCCGGATCTGTTCCAGCGCCTCGGGGAGCCGGGACGGGTTTGGGACGAGATCGGTCGCGTCGGGGACCCATTCCACGTCCGGGCCGAAGCGGATGCGGTTGGCCATGTCGAGGGTGAGATGCGTGCCGAGCCCGCCATGAACGGCGCCGGGAGCTGGATAGACCAACGTATTGATGGGACCCGGCCGAGACGCGCTGTAGGAGAAGTACGTGCCCTTCGCGTAGTAAGGCGTTCGATGCCGGGACGGCGGCAGCAGCATGTTCTGTATATGGCAGGCATACAGCCCTGCGCTGTTGATCAGGGTCTCCGCCGTGATGGAGTCCTCCGTTTGGCCGCCATCCGACGAGGCGAAGATGCGGTAGGATGACCCATCGCGCTCGATCCGCGTCACCGCGGTCCCCAGCGCCACATCGCCGCCACGGTCCTCGAAATCACTCAGTAAAACCGTCATCAGCGCATGGCTATCGATGATCCCCGTCCACTCGGACTCGACGATCCCGGCCCGTGCCTGTATGTCCGGCTCCCGACGGCGAGCCTCCTCGCACCCGACGAGTCGCGTAGGCACGCCGAGCGACGTGGCGTGCTTGTGCAGGCGCAGGCACGCCTCCCACTCGCGTTCATCCTGCGCCACGATCCATTTCTTGGTGTTTCGGTGTGGGATATCGCGGGCCGCGCAGAAGGAGTACAGTAGTCGGTTTCCGCGGATGCAGAGGCGCGTTTTGAGCGATTGCGGAGGATAGTAGATTCCTGCGTGAATGACCTGGAACCACTTAGTTTTGACTTCGGTGAAGAAAAAAAAAAAGAATGGATAAGAAGAGATCCTCGAAACCTCAGAGTTTCGACTGCTCGTCTCGGTCCCAACGGCTCCGTGCCGTTCCAGGAGGATGGTGCTCGTCCCGTCGCGAGCCGCCAATTGTCGCGCAATTGCGAGCCCGACAACGCCGGCTCCAATCACCTGAACGAGCGGCGCATTAGCATTGGCAAATTCGTAGGCAATTCAAGGAAATGGAATGATGAAGGCTTACGGCGTGGGTAAAGTCGGCGTGTCGTGCGGCGGTGTTGGCGAAACTTCGTCGACAATCAGGCCGGACGATGAATCGCCGTGCGCTGGACAAGGACGGTCGCAGCAGCATCGCGATGTGAAGCTTCCCTGGAAATGCTCATTCACGCAAAATTAGACAGGGTAGATTCAAATTTCAATTGTGCCATGTAGATTTGCAAGACGTTGGGAAACCGGGCTCTATATATATACCTAGTCAATGGTTTGGGACTACACATTCGGAGAACATCCGGCATACTCATACGATCAATGGCTTCATTACTCTAAATCTATGACAGAATGACTCCAAGGCGTGAAATATACTCGCCTACAACAGACCAACGCCAGATGGTCACCGTCGCATAACGCCCTGCAACATCTCGTTGAAATGCTCTTTCTGTTCCGTTGCGAGCTTCCCGTTCGTGTCCTGCGTGCATTAGCACAATCCCATCGTCAGTGCCAGCCGCACTTACGCTGATGATGGTCAAGATCAATGAGTAGTTGTTATACAAGAATCGCTCGCGCCGTTTCGGATCTCCCAATCCCCGACTCAGCTTGGCTAGGAGTGAGTCGAATTCCGCCGTCAAGCGACCCAAACTGTTCGAGACCGGCTCGTCATCTCCCGCTTCGTTACTCAAGGATAAGATCCCATGCACCAGCTGTCCAAAGCGCTGCGTGAGAAAGTGCGGTGCCGACGATTGCGTTGCGTCGTCGCTGGTCAGCGACAGCGTCGACATGCCGCTGCGAGACGCAGTGCTCGCGACCTTCTTCAGCGACTCGCAGTGCAGATCCATGATCTGCTGGAACCGCGGCCACAGCTGCATGTTGATCCCGTTGATGTATGAATCGGCGACTGGGACTCTGCGTCGCTGCAGCTCAAACGCGGCTTGCTGATTCAGCCGCACGCACAGGAGCACTCCCAGACAATCAGTTGTGTTATCAATCAGCGACTTGGTCATGTTCTGGCCCAGGGTAAACACCGGTTCAAAGATCTCTATGGCCCGCCGCGAGATCTGCTGGAACGATTTGACCGAAAACATTTCGGCCATGAACGAATACTCTGCAGACACGTTGTCGATCAAAGCCAGGTTGAAATGTCGGAACGGCACTTCGAACCCGTGTACGGATTTGTCCTCTTCTGCGACATGCGCCCCCATCGCCATGTGATTCGTTGTTTTCAAGATGTCGATTCGTCTTCCTAGCGTGAACGGATCGAATGCAGAGAAGCCGCGGGCTGGGCCCGTGTGGGCTACACACTCAGCACAGGGCCATACCTGAGATGGGAGCAAACCTACCACTTCGCTGGGATGCGTCTCCTCCCAGGACGTTGTTCTGGTCAGACTGATGGAGCCGAAGCTTTCCCAGCGCCTGACTGTACCGTGTGAAGTGTGAGATATAGTACCATCTCATCGTATTGACGTATGCTTGTGTGATCTCTTCTGTGAGAGTCGGATGCGCTCGGTATAAATAGCTGTACAGATCTTTGTACTTAAGGAAATTCTGCTGTTGAATGATCTGTGCATTAATGTTTGGCGAGCGCAGCGCCTTGATTTGAGCCACCAGATAATCACGGATTCTAACGACCGCCTGCGCAGGTCAGCGCGGTTGAACAAATAGCGGGCCGAGACGTTACCTTTGTCTTCAAATCCGCGAGTAATGGCCGGAGATCATCCAATGCTTTGATCGACGCAGATGATTTCTCGATGCTGGCTGAACGAGCCTCGACTTCGTTCAACGCCTTGACCCAATTTTCGTCGATGGGACCGTCTACAATCGCCCGAACTGCTTTAGGGGAGATGCTGATCTCCTCCACAGCCGGTCCCAAGAGCCGTTCTACATTGCGGCGATTCTCCAGCTTCGCATTTAGCTGTATCGACCGTGCTTGTAGCGACTCGATTTCAGCAGAGACAGCCCCCAACTCGTTCTGAAAGTCGTTGAGGTAAGACTCGACAGACTTTAGCACCTCATCGCAATCCTAGGTGGATCAGCATACACCCGGATCGGATACCTATGATTATCCCAACATACTGCAATCGCGTTGTGTAGCTCCTGGTACTTGTCCTGTTCACACTCAACTGCGATCGACATTAGCCGGCGCCATTTGAGAGCCGGGACTAGACATACATTGCTGGATTGCTTGCGCCCCATCGTCGCTGCGAACAATGCCGCCAGGCTCCGTCCCTCGGAGGGCAAACTGCTCAAGGGAGAGTCCTCCAAAGTCAATTGACTCGACCAGCTGTGCCGGTTTCTCAACCGTCGTTTCGGCCGACTTCTCCGGCGCTTTCCTCCCAATGATGCTGTTCAGGACTTCCAGTGGATCGCTAACTCCCGTCGGCTGTTGTCGCGACTGCGCCGGTCTCGAAGCGGTGCCATTGGACGAGGATCGCGCTGTTCCTGGCAATGATGTTGTCGAGTCGTCCGGAGACAGTAATAGGGAAGTCGACGATGATCGCGGATGGAGAGTCGAACGGAGGCTCTGGGACCGAGGAAGACGCGCCGGTCTCCGCGCAGGGGAATAGGATCGACTGTTCGGCGGCGGCGTTCCTGAGGGAGACGAGTGACCCGACAGACGGTCAAGCCACATCCTCGCGGCAACGGACACGTCTGGTGGTCACAGCATGGAGGAGACGATCGCAGCTCGGAACCAAACCGTTGTGAACGGGAGACGGAGACACAAAGTCGCTACGATGTATGTTGCGTTGCAGCGATTGTGTCCGTCCTCATCTATCTAGCATTTCATGAGAGCTCAACTGCCAGCTTCGAGAGAGTGATGGCCTCAGGCCCCCTAGGTATGTATTAAGATTACACGTTTCATTACACAAACGCATACATTATAGCACCAATTTGGACTTTTCCTGGTAACTTGGTGTAACAACAATGTTGCTGCCTCTGAACTTAGTCCTGTTGAACTCCTCCGTCACCGAGCTCGACGTGCGGCTCTTGGAACCGTTTCAAGCCTCGAGCTCTGACCATATCGCGTGCTTCGCAATGTCGCGAATGGACGTGTCGCTTGGAGGTTGAAAATTGAACTGCGGGACACCCCTGGTTCCGGCAAGCGATAAGCCCCAAAGACGCACCGCACAACGATCTGATTCGCCAATGAGAGACCCCGCCACTAGGCATTCCTAAAACGGAATGGCGCCCTGAAAAACTGCCTCGCAGATTCTCTGCTTTTTCATACCCCCCCCATCTCCTCTCAACTTTTGCTCCTCCTCCCAGACGACATTTATTCGGCCAATTTCCTTTGTGTCATCGCTTCTCTTCACTGTTCAATAGTCCCTTCAACCAGACACCATGGCCGACGACGCGCAGGTGAGTCCAATCCCTGGCGGCGGTTCGACAGGATACCCCGCTTTGCGTTGTCGCAATGGATGTGCAGCAAGTCTTGCATTGTGCATCCATTTCTAGCGCGTATTTTTGATTTCTACCCGAGGGTCGTCAGAGATGTTGACTCGCTGTGTGTTGTCAATAGCATGAACACACCTTCGAGAGCGCCGATGCGGGTGCCTCTTCGACCTACCCCATGCAGTGCTCGGCGCTGCGCAAGGGTGGCTACGTCGTGATTAAGGGCCGTCCTTGCAAGATCGTCGAAATGTCGACCTCCAAGACCGGCAAGCACGGCGGTGCCAAGGTCCACCTTGTTGCGCTCGACATCTTCACTGGCAAGAAGCTGGAGGAGTTGTCTCCTTCCACCCACAACATGGATGTGCCCAATGTCACCCGGAAGGAATACCAGCTGGTCAGTTTCAGAGCCAGGGTTTTGGCTTGTCTTTCGCTAACCGTGTGCAGCTGGATGTGACCGACGACGGTTTCCTTTCCCTGATGGACGATAACGGCAACACCAAGGACGACGTCAAATTGCCGGAGGGTGAGGTTGGTGAGCGCATTACGAAGATGTTCAAGGAGGAGGAGAAGGATGTCAACGTGACCGTCATGTCCGCCATGGGTGAGGAGGTTGCGGTTGATGTCAAAGAGGCCGCGGCTGCCCGTTAAATGGAGTACAGGACGATTATGTCCTCTCATGGCCCCGGCTGTCATGGGACCTTTCCCATCTGTGTCAATTGTACTCTGGGTCGCGGGTCACACGACGCTGTTTTCCTGTTTGCGTGCTGTAGCGGTCCATTTGCATTCTTGAAGATTGGGAGAAGACCCGTCCATGAATTGCTTTTGTGACGATCAAAAGAGACGACGCCATGTCAGATACTTCATACTTCAATTGGGAATTTGACGTGGGATTACGACCAGACACTACTTATAAAATAATCTAGTGTTCTCGTAGTCTTCCTACCGCAATAGACGCAGGGAAAACATTCCAAGTTCCCGGCAGACCGGGCCAGGTGATTGTGCTGTATCTGCTGCCCAAAGGCGATGGTTGACGGATTTTTCAGGCAATCAACCTACACGTGACCTAGACCTTAGGTAGTACAAATCAGAAAGCTTCCTCTTCGACACGTCGAGGTACTACCTACTCAATACACAGCGAGAAGTACCCTTTACTCCTACTTGCTCTTCAGTCGTAGGATAGTACGTGTCGAGGACGGAGTGCTATGTGATCCTAGTCATCTCAAATACGGCAATCATATCAGTCGCCAGCGTGCAACATGACTTGGATTGCCCGGAATGGAGTACATCACTCGCGGTCCATGCGGCCAGGAAGGCTGTCGAGAGACCCGCTATTATCTGGATAGTGGGATCTGGTTCTGCAGACGTGGCCATCAGCAAGAGGTATGGATCCAGAGTACACGTGCCGGAGTCGAACGCGCAGGTTCACAATGTTGTGCAGGGACGGCAAATCGAGGAAGATCCAGAGGATTTTGGCAAACTTGGAAGAATCAGCCGAGTGAAACGCACGGCCGCGGAAAAGATTCAAAAAAGTTAGTGTTCGTCGAGTCACCGCTGGAAATTGAAAGCTAACCTTTTCTTTGCAGCGTTTCGTGGCAAGGAGGCGTATCGGCTTTTTGTCCATGCATATCAATATGTACTGTGGACGCAGTGTCATGCCCTCGTGCATGCAAAGGGTTATCCTGCGGATCTCGAGGTTTGTTTTTGACTCTGCCGAGGGGCGAATTGCACTGATATCGTTCAGGTAGTGGTGAGGGATCTGTGGGCACTACGTTTGCGCTCACTGGTCAAGAAACTCGACGATCTGCCCGAGGATGACGATGACGTTCAAGCGTCCAGCTCTCAAGCTGCTTCGGGCATTGAAGCTGAATTCGATGATACTCGAGAGCAGTTCATGCCTCGACGGCCGTCTAGTACTCCTCGTCTGGTTGAAACTCTGGGGCTCTGTTATTTGGGCTGCCTATTACTACGATTGCCGACAAGTGTTGGTGATATATATAGGTACGATCCCCTGTTTGTTCATACAGGGCGACCCAAGCTGATATAGCAGGTTGGCTATGGCGGGAGATATCCCATACATCCGGGTGGTGCGGTCATTGCCGAATGACATCAAGGATCGACTTCCCCAGGTGTACCTGCGCCAGTTTGACACGCCGGTAAGTTCTCCACCAGGCCAGCTGAGCTCGACTGATTGCTTTTAGTATCTCCTCACCAATGAGCGTCTCCATGAAGTGGTGAACCATTTGATCATCATGTACCATGGGGAATATGGGACCGACTTTCCACCGTTGAATGCGCCCCTGCTGCTCTTTGAGTATATCAGGCAGTTGTCTCTACCTCGTAAGTCGACAATCATCACCAGTGCGTCATCCGCTAATGCCTAGCAGTGGAAGTCTACACAGTAGTGAGGAAGCTCAATCAGATGCTGAAGTTTACATATGACTTTTCACTCTCTTCGAAAGCAACCCTCCGAAACCTGGGGTTCCCTGAGTTGCAGCTGATGGCCCAACTGGTCGTGGCCACCAAGCTCATCTTCCCGTTTGAGAATACAACCAAATTCCCGTCCTCCCCTAGTGAGCCGGCGGCTCAGTCCCTCGACTGGAAACGATGGAGTCAGATCCGAGCTGATTTTGCCAAGAAAATGACGGAAGGGAAGATTGCCAAAGGAAGGCATATCTTACTTGAGGAGGACGACGTTTTCGACCTCACTCCTGAACAACTAGACGACTACATGGATTGGTACGAAACTCGCTGGCTCGATACCAGCAAATGTAACATTCGACCCATCGATTCTGGAACCGGGACCTTGACTAACTACGAATAGCTCACAATCCAATAGCTGAGATGTTCCGCTGGAGTCGGCCGGAGACAACAACTGCATCTTCAGCTGCAGCGCCAAGCAGCACAGAAGATGACACCAACGAGAGGCTAGCATTTGTCATCAGTTCCCTCCGGCCAGTGAAGTCGGTTAAGAAAAAGGATCGGCAGGAGCATCCCCAACCGGGAACATCGTATCAACAATATCAATCCGAGGCAGAACTACCCGAAAATGCGCGCATTTTCTACGAGGCCGCAGCAGAGCTATCCGGGATATCGCTGCACTCGCTGGTAAGGGCTGTGGTGCAGGTCGAAGTAAAACTTCAGGAGTGGATGGAGGATTGGCGGCGGGCTGTCTACCATGGACTGATCGAGGAGAGTTCGTCAGAGGAAGAAGCGAGCGAGGATACAGTGCTCGAAGCAGAGGAATGATCCTGTACCGACGAGGTTGACTCCATACTGGCCAAGTCAAGGCCATTCACACTACTTGTTTCCTGCATTTTCCGCCATTTATTGCTTACACAAATCCACAGAAACGTTCAACATTCGATTTGGATGGTTTTCGCTATCTGCTACATGAAGATAAACTGGAGCAGAGTGATTGCCTAGGAACCTGCAATAGCCAGCGGCATTTTCACTACAAAGAATGGTGCAATGCTGGCCGTGGTAAGAATGTGATTCTAGCCAGTGAATTCACTCGCCGGGTATATAGGTACCTAGCTTAAGAACTGGCTACTGAGAAAGCATAGTGTGCTGTCGAGCATCCAACAGGGACGGAAGGGCAAGGGCTAGTACACCTAGAACAAGCATCTGCCAGCAAACACTCTTAACGGCTGAGCTTGGGAATTCAATTAGCGAGGAGTGGCTTCTATGTAACTGGAATCAATGGCTGGAAGGAAAAGAGCAAAGATGGGTGGGATACGAAAGAAAAAGCTCAAAGAGTTACAACAGGCAGGCGCGATGTAAGCAGTCGCACAAGAATAAAAAATATCAGTCCTATCTATTAAATGGTTCAAGCTGGCTGGTAAACTCTTCCCACATCCGCACTGCAAACCTGAGCCATCACAACAGGGCAACAATATTCATGTCCCAAACTCCGTCTCTGTTAAGACTATTTGATGGTACGCCTCATGTTCTTCAGGCGTCGGTCACTAGAAGAGCAACAACACAACCAGTGGCAGTTACTCCTGGAGGGATGTCAACGTCGTCGGCCATAGGGCTGGATTTACATATACCCACAATCATGCAGCGTCACAGAATCATACTCCTGTCAGCCGTGATCGATGAGGAGCCATGCCAGCTTCCCCTCCACAAGCAACCAACACTGATTCCATGTTTGCCATGCGATTAAATAGGTACCTACCTACGTACAAAATCGGCTGCATCGTGCACTGAGGGCCGGATTCCAGCACATCCAATCTCAGCAGGACCCGCATCTCACCCCAATAACCGTCAACATGGGTGCAGATCATCAAGTTTCGGGGAAGCAGATTCAATTCCACGCCAAACCGCTGCACAGGTGAGTTAAAGGTATCTTGGAAGTGGTGCTCCGATTGAGCAACCACGCAAATCCATGGGAAATCGCAGGGAGTATTCAAGGTCTTTTCACAAGTCAATCTCTATATGAGCCAGCACGGCACATGCCACGGTTGTGTCATGACAAACACAAAGCTGGTGTCGATCAAAAAGGCTGGATGGGAATGGCAATTTGCTGTTGGCCCAGCGAATACCGTGGGAAGTAAGCGATCCTGGACGCCTGACCGTTCTCCTGGGAGATCAAAGACGGCCTTATAATTTTCAACACACGTGGCTCGCAGTCGCCACGGTTAGTGACTTGGAATATTGAGGATGAGGATTCCTTCAGCACCTTGATAAAAGTCATCTCTGTTGGGTCGATGTCGAATCTCAAAGTTGGTGTCCAGTCTTCTCATTTTCATCATATAGTTCCCTCTGGGCCAATCATGGAAACAATGACGAGTTGGAGGGAAGTTCCGTGCGGTTCCGTGTTGACTCCGATTACTGAGGAGTTCCCATGACGTTCAAGCTGCACTTGAGGGTTACATAGGACCTAGGGCGGAGAACGAGCGGAACGAGATTACCTAAGTGCCTACCTAGGTGTCTCCGTTACGAGGTACATAACTAGGTACATACTCCGTACCAGGCACCCCGTGGTAACCTAACTATCCAATCTGGACTGAATCTAGGGCTTAGGGCTAGACTATCCCGAATGGGCCCACTTCGCTAAGCGACTGACCCGACCATCGACTTTGCACCCTTTGTGCAGACAATCAGACTGACAGAGGAATCAGCGATAGACGAACGTCGCAAAGAGTAAGTCATATTACGACATAAAAGTATTCAAACAAAAGAGGATGCTAACATGTCATCAATCCAACAGTGCAGATGTAGGTTCACCCAAGTCCCCGAAGCGCTTGTCGAGCCGTTCGAGCTTTTCGAGTATCCTTCGATGTTCATCACGATTTTCGGCTCCTTTCAACAAGACGGCGAGCCAAATCGGAGGATACAGTTGATGTTTCGACGAGTCGCGGAGTATCCTACTTGAGCGGTTCGACGAGCGTCAAGATGCGCATGGATGGATGGATGGAACATAAGCTGATACGTCTGGATCTACAGCTTCGTCAAGACGCTCACGGGTAAAACCATCACCCTCGACGTTGAGTCGAGCGACACCATCGACAACGTCAAGGCCAAGATCCAGGACAAGGAGGGGATTCCGCCGGACCAGCAGCGTCTGATCTTCGCCGGCAAGCAGCTTGAGGATGGCCGCACTCTGAGCGACTACAACATCCAGAAGGTGCGTAAAGTACTGCCTTATCGCCACGACGGAATAGTATTTGCTGACCGATGGTTGCGGGGGGGAAATAACAGGAGTCCACCCTCCATCTGGTCCTCCGTCTGCGCGGTGGTATCATTGAGCCCTCCCTGAAGGCTCTGGCTTCTCGCTACAACTGCGAGAAGAACGTCTGCCGCAAGTGCTACGTATGTTTTCTTGACTCCTTTTTTCGTTATTGTTTTCTTACTGACATTCACCCAGGCTCGTCTCCCCCCGCGTGCGACGAACTGCCGCAAGCGCAAGTGCGGCCACAGCAACCAGCTCCGCCCCAAGAAGAAGCTCAAGTAAATGGAATGTATCCGATGGGTTTGGAGGGGTGTCGCCGGGGGGTCTGTTTTGCATTTCTTTGCGCTTAGGGCTTTGGAAGGCGCTCCGTGTTGATCGATATTAGACAAATGAAATTTATCGATCAAAAAAGGACTCGTTCCAATTTGTAGAATCGTAGAGTAGATGCTAATCTATGATCGCATACTGATACATCATTTTACTCGTACAGCATTGACAGAATAAGAACCAAGTTGAAAGCTAGAACCCCGGAATGAACTAGAATATCCTCTTGTCATCGTCGTCGTCGTCGTCATCATCCTCGTCCTTGTGTTTCTTCTTCGACGCCGGGCTCCCGTGCCTAATATACATCGTTAGTATTTCACGGTTCATATTTCAAGGGAGCGGGCAGACCTACGCGAAGAAAAGAATCTTAATCGCGATCGCCAACCCAGCATGCAGAACAATGACCAGAATCAAAAGAATCCTGCTCGCCTTGGCGTCTGTGGCGCTGAGCACGGGATACAAGTTCCGCAACAGGAAAAAGACCGTCCAAGCAAACCCGACACCCACAAGGATCCAGTTCAACAACGTGAGAGGGCTCCAGCTGACCAGCGCGACGGCGATCCAGACGAGGTTCGCGTAGCCGTAGAGTGCCCAGCACTCAATCAAATCCGCGCCGGTGCTGCCGAACCACCGCAGCACCGCCCAGAGCGCGATCGGGATCACGCCTGTGTAGCCGTACACCAAGCCCGCCGCGCCGGAGAGCAGCCGAAAGTCATACTCAAAGTGCTTCGCATCGCGCCGCGCCAGGTACTGCGACACAGTGCCCGTAAGGAACAGGATGACCACCACTGTGGTCGCGATCCAGAACGGGCCGTACAGGTCCGGGTTGCCGTCTAGGACGTCTAGGAAGTTGCTCCGTGGGTAGAGGGCCGCGACACACCGCCGCACGACCTCGTTCGTGTCCACGTCAAAGAATTGGCTGTAGTATTGCAGCGTCCATAGCCGGTGCTTGGTAAACCCGCTGCCTCCTCCGCGATGGCTGCTGCCTCCGCCGCCGCCGCCATCATGGCCGCTTAGAAAGGGTGTCGAGTCGGATTGGATTTTGGCGGTGCGAGGATCATTCTCAAAGTCTGTTGATTGTTAGGCACCTCTGACAAAAGCAGACCTCGGTGGTTGAAGAGTGGCGTACTCGATGGGTGGAACTCGAGGTCTTCTTGTAAATCTGTATGGCCGAGATCTCCCTGTTTGCGAATAATACGGCGTCAGTATTGTGCCGCGGTGGCTGCTAGGACCTTCGTATGGTGTGTTTACCTCTGCGTCAACGTCTACGACCACATCGTAGCCGCGATTCGACATATTGGCAATTGAGCGGAGCTCGGCTCTCTCGCTGGTTTGGGCCTCTGATTCTGTGAGATAAGAGTCGTGTTTGTTGGTGGTTATGAAAGACCAGGTGTCCGGTTCAGCATCATCTCGATCTGGCTCCAACCAAGGGAACGAGCACCACGTAATCTGGAGTCGATACCTTCCATATCTGGTGTAGCGTCACTCCAGATCCCATTACGCCAGTTGCTCCTTCATGCCAGGTGGATTTTGCGAGAGGACCAAAACTGAAACATTTCATGATCGTCAAAAGTTCCATAAATGGCCAAATATAGCCTATATACAACCCAGCTATCCTAATAATCCAACACGAAGCCGCCTGAGGTACGACCACAGAGTCATATCCAGACCGCTGCGGCGCAGGTAAATCGACACCAGGCCAACAAAAATCGCCAGTGCGATGCCGCCAGCAGGCCGGCGGTACCGCCAGATCAAGGCACCGGTCTTTTTCCGGAACTCTCCCCGCTGCAGCTGTCGGTACTGCAAGTCGAACAGTTGCATGGCCTCTTGAGGAGTGGAATTCCGCGCACAGTCGCGTGATGTTTTGAGGACACTGTATCGCGATATCCGCGCCCAAGCCCGGAACGGCAAGGATTCCGGAGGGTAACTATTATACAGATCGAGCGCAGACGCAACCATCCCCTCCAAGTCCAGCGGCTGTGGAAGTTTGGACAAGGTAAAATGGAGCATCTCCGGCTCATTCACTGGGATCTCCAGTAGCTCCTTTTTGCGGCGGAGAATGATCGCTGCAAAGAGATAGATGGCCACTACGGGCTCGTGCGCTAGTAGAAAGTCGTAGAGACGAGCAATGTCGCCGTACTCCTGGATGTCATGTGCATACAGCGTTAGTGTTGCGGCCAGAGCGAAAAACGGCTCAGTGCCCGACAGATGCCGACGCAATTTCGAATCGGCCCGCTCTAAAATTGCGGGGATCAACTGCAAGTGCTTGACAGCTGGTGACAGGGACGGGAGCATGTAGTCTCGAATCCGCAACAGAGATACGCGCGCCAAAGCCTGGCGTGCTAGCCGTTGCCCCAACACCAGCAGAAAGACCTGTGCAATGTCATGGTATCCTTGGAAGTATGACAGCATCGGGTATCGTCGAAGGGTCTCGATAATCAGATCGGACAACTCTTGCTTGCGAATCTCCAACTCGGACGGTTCGCCTGGAAGAGAGCACACCTTGTCAGGGTTCCATAGGCATAACGGGATCATGCATATACTGACAGTACGGGTAGTAGACGAAGGCCCGGTCGACATCCAGCTCGACCTGGGCCTCCTCACGATGTCGAGGAAGCTCTTTCCAAGACCGGTCTGATGCCTCCGAGGCCTCTACATTTCCCAGTAGAATGGGCCCTGTGGCAGAGATGAGCATGCATCGCGTTGTGATGTCATCCGGGACTCGACGTACACGCCGACCGACGAAGTTCATCATCCAACAAGCCACCAGAAGAGGTGGCATACTGAATCAAAGCATTGACATCGCATTGCTGACAGGCTTGTCGGATGGCCTCCCGTTTCTCATCATGTTCGCTGGGCTTCTCCGGGGCATCTGCATATACCGGCTGTTCCATGCTCCCATTCATAGGTATTTGATCAGCCCGATCAACCATATTCACTGAGTAAGGCGCCCAGAGTTTGACGGAATGCTGTTCATGAGAATTTTAATCTTAACTAGTAGCAGTGATTACGATAAAGACTCCGGAAACGCAAGGGACATAGGTAGAGCTTGATCATCGAGATACTTGACGTGAAATCAGCCAATTCTTGCGGGATTGTCTTCTGGCTGGTCAGGATTCACGCACTGGGCATGGCGTCGCGGATCGAGGTGATTTTTGGACTCAAGCGTCTGCGTGTTCCTGGCGGATGTCTGCAGGTTTATGCAATGTTCCAGCCCTGCTGCTGGCTCTCACCGCCTACAGTTCATTGACCGTGATTGGCTATGCTCATTTCACATGTTTTCCGATCAGAGCTCCGAGTTACCGTATCACTCGCTGACGACATCATATCATTGGTCATGATGATAAATTACGGAAATGACAACAACAACCCACTTCTGATAAGCAGATTACCTAATCGCCTAAACCAGATTCGGGCAGCTCGAGGAGATTAACAAGTTCATATTTTGGTGCCTGAACTCAGACGCGGTCGCGTCGGACGCAGCTCACCGGCATATTCGCTCGTGTCGGTTCCAAGGTTGCAGTCTGCACGCGGTTGTTATGAACTTATCAAGCTAGGCTTTGTTCGGCATCGGAGCTGTCAGTGATTGAAATTCAATGAGTGATAGGTACGCGTTCCGTGTCCCTCCAGTCTGCCTCATAGATTCGATAAGTCATAAGCTTCAGTTGTCACACATGCCGGCTAACTCAACCTTTGTCTAGGGACAGTTGTATTGCGCTGGGCTGAGTGACATTACTCATATTAGCTACCCCCCAAATCGACTCTTTTCCATTTTACCTGAGTTGCCCCTTCGGTGCCTCTTGCATGTCGCAGGAAATGGGCAGATGGAGCGCATCATGAAAGTATTCCTTGTCGCTGTTGTTGATTCGGCCCCTCAAAAGAAATCTCTTTGCTTCGAACTCAGACAAGATATTTGTTTATCGCACCCCCACTGCCCGCTTTTCAATTGATCGCACCTTGGAGACAGTAGCAGGGCATTCCAGCACCCAGCACCGTAATCTTGGGTCACGGCCTTGTCAATAAAATCTCGTGTGAATTCAAGCTCTCATCTTACAACTATGGCTTTTCAGGCGTCTGATCTGACCAGCGACTTCTTGTCCGGTCAATCCAGCGAAATTGGCCGAGCAATGGCGCAGAACCAACGCTGTGGTCAGCCCACAGAAGCCGGGCCTAACAAGCCCAAGATTGGGCTTCTCACCCAGACCGTCGTGCCTAGTCCAACCGTTCGTTTTGTTGTGCCAGCAAGGCTGAGGAGTCGATTCCGGAACGATGTCGCTTTTGTCGGAGAAAGATCAATACAATTGCGCGAGGTAGTAATGAGTGCTTATCTGGATGATGTCGCCGCCACATCGAATTTTGATGCCGGCATCATGGCGTCCAAGGCCATCCGGACATACGGCGATTTGCCCTTAGACGTTGAGATGAAATTGGGCGCCGGCCAACATTCTCATCCACATGTGCTCAAGTCAGAGTATAACGTTCCTGGTCATATTCTGGTGCTTACATTGGATTCGCAAGAGCTCATATTTCTGTACCACCGTGGTGAAACTTCACATCGCGAAGAAGATCAGTTTGTGTTCTTTCGCCGACCCATGCCGTTGGATGTTAGCATCGTGGAGCGGTTCGGCACGCACCTCGCTGTTGACCCGAAGTATGGCTCCCGATTCATCACTGACCGCGGCGGGAATTAACTTCTGCCAGGTCCCGAGCTATTGCTGTGGCAGCTCCAGCGGATTTTTTCGGAATCTTCGTCATGAAGCCACTCGAGGAATTGCAGTCGCAGCTGTCGAGCGGCACACTCAATCCCATCGCCGAGGTAGGCTCTGAGACATGCTATTAGATTTCGACTTAGAACCCTCCTTTGCTGAACTATCCCCGATCCAGGAACGCTTCTTTCGCCTTGACGGTGACATTTTATTCATGGATTTCCTGTATCCAGAATCAGACAACGAAAATCGCGTGATTCTCGTTTTGATAGTGGCAAGAGGCCCAGATACATATTCAATTTGCTACGACTGGGACTCGTCCGACTCGTTGCGCCACTCCAAACCCAGGGTGCTACAGCGGAAGCTCTCAGAGGAGTGCACTTTACCCAGCCTCCTCATTCCGCTGACCAAACTGACCTCATTCATGTTGGTCACGAGTTCACGCATTGTGGTCTACAACAACGTCCTGGATTCGAGCACAAGCCGACTCCCTATGAAACTACCTCTAACGCCGCCATCTAGCCCCGGGCCCGATCTCCTCTGGGCAAACTGGGCACGTCCGTATCGCAATTCAGTTTACAGCCGTAATCATGATGACATATACCTCTGCCGAGAGGATGGACTGTTGCTGTATTGCGATGTGGACAACACTGGCCAGGTCAGCCAGGTCGTTAAGATATCGGAACTAGGTTATCTCGACTGTGAGGTGGATGGAGGCTTCGACACCATCAATTCCAGCGACCACAATCAGGGCGGCGATATTCTCGTTGCTGCCGGAGTGATGGGCCATGGTGGTCTTTACATCCAGCGTGCGAGAGAGCAACCAGTATGTCTGCAAAAATTCCTGAATTGGGCGCCAGTTTTGGACGCCGTTATGGTACCGACCGGGGCACAGGCCCGAAATCGAGGACAGGCTTCAGGCAACAATGGTGGAGTCTCGAAAGGACGCCTATTCGTCTGCACCGGGTCTTCCAGCAACCGTGGTGTATACGAGCTTCGATATGGGTTCGAAGCTCGCATTGGCCTCATGATCCCTCTGGAAGATCTCTCAAGCACAAGGGCAGTCTGGGCGATACCAGGTTCGGCTGGAGGGAGTGTCTACCTTCTACTCTCAGATCCGGTGTCCTCTACACTTCTATGCCTTCCTCATGGAAGCGGGGAAGAGATCTGCGCTGTGGACGATGCGGAGTCAGGATTTGATTCGGGTTCACAAACGTTGGCTGCGGGAGCTACCGTTAGCGGTGTCCTGGTTCAAGTCACAGGAACTTCGGTTCGCCTGACAACCCCAGGAGACACAGGAAACAATGTCACCTTCGAATTCCCACCAGGGCATACAGTCCTTGCCTCGGCGATTGAATACAGGCACGGATTCATCATCTCCGTGGTCCGATCAGGGCAAGGGATTCAGATCCACACGGGTCGCATCCCCACCGATGGCGAATCACTGGGAATCGAACAGGTGGCTGAGCCGGTTAGCATCGAAAGCGAACCCATTGCGATTGTGATGGAAGATATCCATAATGTGCTATATTCCTTCATAGGAACCAGTGATGGCCATTTGCTTTGCTGGCGCGTGACAGCGGAAGGCATCTCACATTCAGCCACCCATGTCTTGGAGCTGGACGAGGATGAGGTCTCGAAAGCGATCGAGAGCGTCCGTTTCGTGCCTAGCGGTTCTGGGTTTTCATCGACCCTCTTCTGCGGTCTACGTAATGGGCTTCTTGTGCCTCTCTCGATTGAGTTCGGCGATGACGGCCGGGAAATATCAAGTAAGGGTCTTCTAGATTATTGTCTGCCAGTTGCGAAAGAGGTATCTAACTGTCTACAAGACATTCGGCAACATTCGGCCCACAGGCTCGGCCAAACAGCGGTGAAACTAGGCGGCAATGAATCGATAACTCTTGCGACATGCGGCGGCAACATTTGGCGCTTGTCAGATATTTGTCGTGGAAGTGCCTTTGATTGCAGCCTCCAACCAGTCTGGATTACGGACCAGAACGATGTAGGTATGCTTCGGAAAAGTGGCGTATATCAAGCTCACCGGTGTATTTCAGGCATCCTACCTTCAACAAAACGTTGACATTCTCACAATAATTCCTGCCTCTCCAGATCTCAGATCGGGGAGCCTTGCCGGATCTCTCGTATGTATCAGCGACGGGCAGTTGCTCATATGCACCGTGGACCAACGCACGAAAACTGTGCCGCGCAAGATAGACGTGCCTGGTGAAGCGAACCGGATTGCCTATTCACAGCATCTCGATCGCCTTATCGTGGCGTACACTACCGTTGATTGGGAGGTTGATGAAGAGACGAACATCGCCAAGCGGTATGCACGCCCACACCTTGAGTTCCTGGATCCCAATAGCCAGTCTCCCAGTCCGTCGGAATCTGCGGATATAGAGCCGCAAGGCGCCTCGGACCTGTGCCGGCTGTCAGGATCCGCAGGTGAGCGGATAACGTGCATTCAAGAATGGACGCCAACGAGGGATGGCGAGCGGTATCACTTCATCATCATCGGGACGGCACGGAAAGCAGAGAAGGAAGCCGGCCGGGTCGTTTTCCTGCAAGCGACCAAAGATCGGGGACAGATCAAGTGCGCCGTGAAGCATGTGCACAAGTTTGACGGTCCTGTCCGCGCTTTGAGGACACTGTATCGCGATATCCGCGCCCAAGCCCGGAACGGCAAGGATTCCGGAGGGTAACTATTATACAGATCGAGCGCAGACGCAACCATCCCCTCCAAGTCCAGCGGCTGTGGAAGTTTGGACAAGGTAAAATGGAGCATCTCCGGCTCATTCACTGGGATCTCCAGTAGCTCCTTTTTGCGGCGGAGAATGATCGCTGCAAAGAGATAGATGGCCACTACGGGCTCGTGCGCTAGTAGAAAGTCGTAGAGACGAGCAATGTCGCCGTACTCCTGGATGTCATGTGCATACAGCGTTAGTGTTGCGGCCAGAGCGAAAAACGGCTCAGTGCCCGACAGATGCCGACGCAATTTCGAATCGGCCCGCTCTAAAATTGCGGGGATCAACTCACAGAAGATGACACCAACGAGAGGCTAGCATTTGTCATCAGTTCCCTCCGGCCAGTGAAGTCGGTTAAGAAAAAGGATCGGCAGGAGCATCCCCAACCGGGAACATCGTATCAACAATATCAATCCGAGGCAGAACTACCCGAAAATGCGCGCATTTTCTACGAGGCCGCAGCAGAGCTATCCGGGATATCGCTGCACTCGCTGGTAAGGGCTGTGGTGCAGGTCGAAGTAAAACTTCAGGAGTGGATGGAGGATTGGCGGCGGGCTGTCTACCATGGACTGATCGAGGAGAGTTCGTCAGAGGAAGAAGCGAGCGAGGATACAGTGCTCGAAGCAGAGGAATGATCCTGTACCGACGAGGTTGACTCCATACTGGCCAAGTCAAGGCCATTCACACTACTTGTTTCCTATGGGACCGTCTACAATCGCCCGAACTGCTTTAGGGGAGATGCTGATCTCCTCCACAGCCGGTCCCAAGAGCCGTTCTACATTGCGGCGATTCTCCAGCTTCGCATTTAGCTGTATCGACCGTGCTTGTAGCGACTCGATTTCAGCAGAGACAGCCCCCAACTCGTTCTGAAAGTCGTTGAGGTTATTCTTGAACGTGCTCCATCGTGTGGTGCTTTCTCTTGTACTTCCCCTTGTAGTATCTTGCGCTCACCCACTTTGTCTTCTCTTACCTACTCCATATCCAATACCTTTCAAGTTGCCGTTTCTCTTTGGGGATTTGATCAATCATTGTCTATCAACGGTTTTCAAGTTTGGGGACTACTTAGAGGCGGTAAATCTCAAGCAGCTGACAGAGTGCAACTGTTCACATAGGTCCTATTGTCTGCGTATGCCTTTGCCTTTCGCCCCAAGCTCAATTGTCGGGATTCATATGAAATCTGCAGCTTTCACGCGTCATGGAATAAGCCAAATGGTAGACCAGTGCATTTGACGAGCGGCTCTGTTCATGTAGCGGTTCTCAGTGGGATTGTAAATGAGATCTCAACTTGCGCAGTTCTTTTGGTTTCTCAGTCTTTGCTCTCTTTTCAGCGCACTGTTTCCGTGTGCTATAAACTATTCTGATAACTAACTATTCCTCCTGTGCTGACTTGATGGCTCGTCTACGCGTATTTCCTGATTCAAGCCGTCAGTATTCGGCCATAGCCTCATAGTACTACATACTGAAGTACTACTTATTCAATCGTAGTCAACGAGATTCCTGGTTGCTAGACGATGTGTACCGTCTGGTGTAGCTGCGGGTGTAATCTGCTTCACTAAAGAGTTGGAGAGTACTCCGTAGTTAGGGAAAATGGAGAATCGTTGGCAGGAGGAGGAGATCAATCAAGATTTGCTAAGTTATCTGTCATACCAGAGCCCTTGCCTAATCCGATCTAGCGCGTCACCTCACATAACTTAGGGCTGAGCCCTGACGCCCATGACTTACTCGTGCTCGTACTTTGTAGTTCATGTAGAGACAACTCCCGACCCTGAGAGTTCGTTCTTCTCCAGAGGAGACTCGAGGGATCTCATCGTATGGCAGCAGTTCCATAGTGATCTCTCCAGATAGCATTTTCCCTTTGCGGCTGGCCCGCAGCCAGCCGTAAAAAAAAAAAAAAAAAAAAAAAAACTGCCAAGCCAAGGGTAAGCAATAACTATCGTACGAGTTCATGCCTTGAAATTCGGGCATCAGCCCCACTGGCCACTAAATTCGAATTTGCCGTCGCCGATCGACACAAGGACGGAGACAAGAAGGCAGGTCGCTCCGTCAGGGCACATATTCATTTGAATTCATGTCAATCTTTCCTTGCGTTTCTGTGCTGGTATATTGACTGGTTTACGTCTGATTTGACGCGACCAGCACAGAACGGGAATTTGATTTGTGCCTTGTGTCTGGCGATTTTTTCTTTCTCATGACTTAGTACTCTTGTATTCTTTCGAGAAATCCCCATCTCTGTTTGTGGGCGCGACTCGTGGATTTTTTCCAGAGATAGCGAAGCCGCCCCGTGCTAGGTCGTCGATACGCTGAGACCGTGTTTCAAGCTCTGGGATCGTGACATCGACATTCTAAGATCGCATATTCTCGTTCCGAAACGTATCGCACACGCCGGACAAGATGCCACCGAAGAAGAAGGGAGGACGGAAGCAGGAGGAAGACTGGGAGGCCGAGCTGGGCGAGACGCCACCCGGTGCGAACGGGGTAACGACAACAGAGACTCCGGCCGAAGATGGCGACGCCGACGAGTTTGGCGGTGGCGGTCTTCTGGCCGCAGTGAGGAAGAATCAGAAGAACCGCAAGGCAAAGAAGGGCAAGTTGGTGAATGATTTCGTGGAAGGAGAGGATCCCACCAAGCCCGAAGGCGACGAGGGCGACGCGGCAGCTGATCTGGCTAGCAAGGCCCCCGTCGAGGCCAGCTTTGAAGATGACGAGGAGGATGTTTTTGCCGGCAAACCGAAGAAAGGCAAGGTTGCGCAGAAGGCCGCGCCTGCGAAGGAGGCCTCTCCGGAACCGACGGAGGTCAAAGTAAAGTCCAAGAAAGAAAAGGAGAAGGAGAAGAAAGAGCGAGAAAAGCAGCGCAAGAAGGAACAGGTAAATGAGTTAATATCCCCCTTCCAAAAGGATTGCGTTGACAGTCAATCAGGCTGCGAAGAAGAAAGCTGCTGGCGCCGCCGCTCAACCCAAGGCCGAACCGGCGAAGGCTGAGCCGGCGAAGAAAGAGGAGCCGGCACCCGCCAAGGAGACAAAGCCGGCGGCTCCTGAACCCGCGGGCAAGAAGAAGAAAGTTTCAGCAGCCATTGCGGCCATTCAGAGGCAGCAAGAGGCGCTGAGAAAGGCCCAAGAAGAAGAGGAGCGCCGCCGGGAGGAGCAAAGGCGGCTAGAGGAAGAGTACCGACGTAAACTGGAGGAAGAAGAGCGGCGCAAAGAGGAGGCTCGTCAGCGAAAGAAGGAGAAGGAGAGAGAGAAGAAGGAGCAGTTGCGAAGAGAAGGCAAGCTGTTGACTAAGGCGCAGAAGGAAGCCAAGGAACGGAATGAACTGCGGATAAAGCAGATGCTGGCGGCCGGCGTCGGTCACGTGGCTGGCCTGGAAGGGAAGACGACAGAAGAGAAGAAGAAGCCGGTGTACGACAACCGCAAGAAGCGGGGTCCTAAGAAGGAGGAAGTGGACCTGGAGGAGGCGGCCGCTCGTGCTCGGGCCCAGGCCGAAGAAGAAGCCAGACGTAGGAAGGAGGAAGAAGAGGCGAAGGCTCGGGCGGCCGCGGAAGCTGAAGCGGCCAAGAAGGCGGAAGACAGCGAGCCCGAGGATTGGGAGGCCGCCGCCGATGCCGAGGATGAGGAAGGCGTGAAGCCCAAATGGGACGACGTCAAAGACAGCTGGGACGCCGAGTCCGAGGAGGAAGCCGAGGATGACGCTCAAGCCAAGAAGGAGGAGAAAGCTGCGGCGCCCGCGGCTGCACCCGCAACACAAGCTCCCACGGCGACCGCCAAGACTGCTGAGCCGGAGTCAGAATCGGAGACGGAGGAGTCCGAGTCTGAGGAAGAGTCCGAGGAAGAAGAAGAAAAGACCAGCGCAGCCCAGAGGGCGGCTGCCCAGCGAAAAGCGGAAGCGGCAGAGCGGCGGCGAAAACAGCACGAGGAGGCGTTGGCGGCGCGATCAAAGGACAATCTCCGGTCTCCTATCTGCTGTATTCTGGGTCATGTCGACACGGGAAAGACCAAGTTGCTGGACAAGATCCGACAGACGAACGTGCAGGAGGGAGAAGCCGGTGGTATCACCCAGCAGATTGGTGCCACCTACTTCCCGACGGAGGCACTCAAGCAGAAGACACAGGTGGTGAACAAGGATGGCAAGTTCGAGTTCAAGATCCCTGGTCTGCTGGTCATCGATACACCAGGCCACGAGTCATTTGCCAACCTGCGGTCGCGAGGCTCATCGCTGTGTAATATCGCCATTCTCGTGGTCGACATCATGCACGGTCTCGAGCAACAGACGCTGGAGTCGCTGCGCCTCCTGCGGGAGCGTCGAACGCCGTTTGTAGTGGCGCTGAACAAGATCGATCGACTGTACGGGTGGAAGAGGATTGACAACAACGCGTTCCAAGACAGTTTGGCGATGCAGAACAAGGGCGTGCTGAACGAGTTCCGGACGCGTGTGGACAAGATCAAGCTGGCGTTTGCGGAGCAAGGGTTCAACTCGGAGTTGTATTGGGAGAACAAGTCGATGGCGCGCAACGTGTCGCTGATTCCGACGTCGGCGCACACGGGTGAGGGCGTCCCAGACCTGCTGAAGCTGCTGGCGCAGCTGACGCAGGAGCGTATGACGAGCTCGCTGATGTACCTGTCGGAGGTGGAGTGCACTGTTCTGGAGGTCAAGGTGATTGAAGGCCTGGGCACGACGATCGACGTGGTTCTGTCGAACGGCGTTCTGCGTGAGGGCGACCGAATCGTCTTGTGCGGTCTCAACGGGCCGATAGCAACGAACATCCGGGCGCTACTGACGCCGGCGCCGCTTAAGGAGTTGCGAGTCAAGTCGCAGTACGTGCATCACAAGGAGGTCAAAGCGGCGCTGGGTGTGAAGATCGCGGCGAACGACCTTGAGCACGCGATCGCAGGGTCGCGACTACTGGTTGTTGGGCCAGATGATGACGAGGAGGACCTGATGGAGGAGGTGATGTCTGACTTGGAGAACCTGCTGAGCAAGGTGTCGCGAGACCGTCGTGGAGTGACGGTGCAGGCCTCGACGCTGGGTTCGCTGGAGGCTCTGTTGGAGTTCCTGAAGGACATGAAGATCCCCGTGGCGAACATCTCTATCGGGCCGGTGTACAAGCGCGACGTGATGATGGCGGGGCTGATGTTGGAGAAAGGGTTCAGGGAGTACGCTGTGATGCTGTGCTTCGACGTCAAGGTGGACAAGGAGGCACAGGCGTATGCCGACGAAACAGGCATCAAGATCTTCACGGCGGACATCATCTACCACTTGTTCGATGACTTCACGCGACACGTGAAGCAGCTCACGGAGCAGCGGAAAGAGGAGAGCAAGCTGGACGCGGTGTTCCCGTGCGTGCTCAAGACTGTGGCCGTGTTCAACAAGAAGGACCCTATCGTCATTGGCGTGGACGTTATTGAGGGCAGCTTGCGGCTGATGACGCCCATTGCGGCCATCAAGCAGAATGCCGAGGGGAAGAAGGAGGTTATTCAACTGGGGCGAGTGTACGCATCTCTACATACTTCTCCAGTATTGGATGACAATGTTACTAACAAGACTGAAACAGACAATCGATTGAGCGCGACCACAAGCCCATCAACGTTTGCAAGCGCGGCCAACCGTCGGTGGCGATCAAGATCGAAGGGCCGAACCAACCGATGTACGGCCGGCACCTGGAGGAGTCGGATACGCTGTACTCGTTGATCTCGCGGCGGAGCATCGATACGCTGAAAGAGTTCTACCGGCCCGAGGTGTCGATGGAAGAGTGGGCGTTGATCAAGAAGATGAAACCATTGTTCGATATTCCTTGAGCATGCTCTTATCCGTTTGATGTATGTCATGAGTCAGTTCCGTGTTTTATGCCTCAAAATAGACCTCCAAGTACGGAGCACTTGATGAGATTGGCCTGGGCGAATGTAGTTATGAACAATTGGACTCGAAACTCTTTTTTTCTCACTCACTCCCCTCCCACTTCTCAACCTTTCCTCCCTTATCCACCCAATCCAACCAACTCCCATCATATACCGCAATCCTTTCCGGATCATATCCAGCCTGCACCGCCAACTGCGCCGCCGCCCTGGCCCTTACCCCAGCCTTGCAATAAAACACCAACTCATTCTTCTTCTCCCCATTACTACTCCCGGGTTTCGAAAACCCAAACCTCGTCTCGAATTCCTCCGGGGAAAGGAAATACGCGTCCGGTTGCGAGGCCAACGGAATGGACACGGCACCCGGAATGATTCCCGTGGAGGAGAGTTCGGCGGGTTCGCGGACGTCGATGAGGATTCTGTCGGTTGAGGGGGCGGAATTGATCTATAATCTCCACGTATTATTACTTTTGGCTCTTTTGTTTCTCCTACTTCAGAGTGGGTTACCGAGGGAAGGTTGTTGTACCTACGTACGTCTTCGAATCTGACTTGTTTCAGTTGTTGGGCTTGTTGTTCCGCGGTGGAAGTGTTGTTGTCGCTGTTCGACGAGGAAGAGGAAAAGTAGCGGTTTGTGAGAGGGACGCATCGAGGGCTAGAAGACAGAGGACGTTGATGTGCGATGAGCGTCGGTAATCGCTGGCGACACGTTGCTGCTGCTGCTGCTGCCGCGCTGATGGGACTCGTCGGGGTGGTTCGCGGGGAGTGCATGCGCACCCCACTGCGAAGCGCGACGCTGCCACGGGCGCGAATCAAAGGATTCGAAATCGTAGCCATGATCGTGGGATGCCGATGAAGGAGAAAGGTTCAGATGGGGTTGACTCGGAACCTAGACGCGCCATGACGTACGAGTACTCCGTAGAGCTACGAAAAACTACTAAATACGGAAGGTAGGTGTGAAGGCGATTACTCATCGTCATCGCAATGGATTCATAATCAAAATCTTAACCGAAGCACATCAACTCCCAGACGTACAGGATGAGGGAGTACATAAAACATAACACGACGGATTAAGCATAAATTAGGTATGTATATATATCGCCCGCTCATCATTGAACCAAGCCCCATCGTAACGGATCAATTCCGCGGAGTGAAGACCAAATGAAGGTCATCCTGTTCGTAGTCAGTACCTTCAGACTGAGATCCAGACAAGGAATCGGAGAACGTACCTGCGGGAAAATTGTGGCAAATACTTTGATCTTGTCCGAATCGGGCGTTTTATGATGCTTCCAGTCGATAAACATGCTGGCCTTGCCGATCAGGCCAATCAGGGTGTTCTGGGCATATGTTTGGCCCAGGCAGTAGTGCGGCCCCGTGCCAAACACGAGCCAATTCTTCGGATGCTTCTCTGCATCACCGCTGATCCAGCGGTCAGGGTCAAAGGTCTCCGGGTTCGGGTACGCCTCCGGGTCATGCGTCGCCGGGTAGATGCTGGGCACCACCATGCTGCCCTTGGGGATTGTGTAGTCCGGCGTGACGGGGAAGTCCCGCTTGGCCAGGTACGGCACCATGATGACCGGCGGCCGGAATCGCAGCGTCTCCTTGACCACCGCCCGCGTGTATGTCATCTGATCCAACAGGTCCAGCGTCAGCGGCGCGTTGCGGTCGCCGTTGCGCAGACGGAGGTTCTCCTCCCGGATCTTGTCCAGTACTTCCGGGTGGTCGGCCGTCAGCTGGAACAGCCAGGTGCATGCGGCGCTCGTCGCGTCCTGCGACGCAAACAACAGCGTGAAGACGGTCTGCGCAATCTCATAGTCGGTGAACTCGCGCAGCAACATCGGCGGCTTCTCCTTCTCCAGCTCGCTCTCCGGCACCCCCTGCGCGAGCTTCTCTCGGTACTTGGCCGAATCGTACTGCGCCTTAACCCACGCGTCCATGATGCAGTTGACTTCGCCGCCGGCTGCAATCCGCTTCTTGCTCTTAGCAGCACACTTGGAAAACTCTTCCAGCACATAGTCCGCCGCCTTCTTGCCGTACCACGTCTTGGTGAACGGGATGATGATGGGGAAGTTGACCAGCTCCAGAGCCTTGGTGATCAGGTAGTACTCTTCGGCGATCCGCTTCACCGCCTCCTCCGAAATGTGGTCGCCCACAAACGTCATGCACGAAATCGCCGTCATGGTCTCGCGGAAGTGTGGCATGAACGGCTGGGGCTTGCCCCCGTTGGCCGCCGACAGATTCACCCAGTGTTTGAGGTACTTGTCATAGACTTTCTCCTGGCCGGGCAAGTACAGCGACAGCGCACTGCGTGTGAACAGCACGTTCAACCCCTTGCGGAACTCCACATGCTCCTTGCCATCCAGAAAAACCCAGTTGTCCGGGCCGAGCAGCTTGTGCGCGGCGTCGACCACGCACGGCTTGACGTACGCGGGGGAATTGAAGATTTTGCGCGAGAGGTCGCGCGTCGAGGCAATCACAACGAACCTGCTCCCGGTTAGAACGTCCATACCCCCCGCGCATACAGAAACGAAAAAAAAACTCACTTATGAAAAACAGACACGCAGCTCAGCTCGCCGCTGTCCCATTTGGCCTTGTACTCATGGAACTTGGGAAACACCGACTGGAGGAACGGGCCCATGAAGGGGATTTTCAGGGGCGGGCCGACAATGTTCCCCTTGAGATAGATGTATTTGACTACGCGGCTCGTCAGTACCGGCGAAGGACAACAAAAATCAGTCGGCGCCACGTACCCTGATCGTAGACAACGGCGGCCAGGAAGAGGTACAGCAGGGCGCTCCAGACGGTCAGACCGTCCAAGAACGAGGCCACCCAGGCCGGCGTGGCCAAATGGGCGACCACGCCGGCTCTGGCATCAGCAGTCGGCGAAGCAAAGGTATTATTGAGTCCGGACATGGTGTTTTGGAGCACCGTCGAGGGACTCCCGGATTCAACACGAGGGTGTTTGTGGCCCAGCCAACACCGGAGCTGGAGAAAAAGGGGGCTACCAGTACTCGTACTCGTACGGTAACAACCAATTGACCGGGTAGGAGATTACAGAGCCGGGTAGCAGGGAAGAATAAGATCGAAAAACACCGATGTTGGCTTGGAATGTCTAGTAATACACGCCAAGAGAGGAGAAGCGATAAAATCGTCTTGGACTCTTGGTTCCTGGCGCTGGCGGACGTGTTGCAAACCTGTCGGTGGAGCTCCGGAGCCCGGGCGGTCCGATATAACTCGTACGAACTGGCCTGACTGGCTTCTGGCTTCTGCGCGGCCGGGCCTGAAAAGGGAAAAATCTCCACTGCCGCTTATGTAATCCTTATCCAATCTCCCGAATCAATCTCCGCCAACCACGCGGATTGCGGAATTGCTTGCTCCTCCATGGATGGCCTCAGGTGTCGACTTCACTCAATTGGGCCAATCCCGTTGCTGCGTTAGCCACCAACGGGTGGATCGGATGACTTCGGCTGGCCTGGATCCGGCCAAGATCACGTGACCCAATTTGCCCTACAGCAGCCCTACTCCGGACTCGAACTCGTACTCCGTACGGCCACTTTTATCCGGTGCTCATTATTCGCTGCAGACCGTACGGAGTACACATGCAACCTACCAAATCGAAAATGTCTCCGAGAATGCTTAACTATCCCGCCATGATGGATTTTACTCCGTTCTCTCGGATTCGAACCCGTACGGAGTACTGTATTGTATTATTACTCACTATTATGAGTCCATACTCCGAGCAAGCTCTGTCATTCATATCTTGCAGAATGCAGATTAATAATCTCACGCAGGAAGCTTTTTGATTGGCCAGATGGGCAGCAATAAGCTCGCCCGCTCACCCCCGCCCGGAAGATCCATCTGATCAAATACAGTAATGTCAAGTTGCATCCTTGATACCATCCCGACTTCCCGAGCCTACGTCCTACGATCGCCCAAAACTAAACCACCCCCGTCGAGCAGGCTTGGTGTCATCTTTGCCCTCCGCCGCGGCTTTCTTGGGTGTCTCTCGTGGATACTGGATGTAGTTCCACGCGACGTCCAGGAACAGCGGCTTGACAGGCACCGGCTGCATCCGCGGCGGAAACGGCACTAGGCGATGCGCATCGAGGTCGTCGGCCGAGTACTCATCCAGCCGCTCGACTAATGACTGTTGCGGCCGGTGTGATCCTGACGTCGCCTGCGTCGCCTGCGACAGCTGGTCGAGCGTCACCAATCCGCGGTGGCGAGCGATCAATCCCTGCAAGGTGGCTCCAATGATCTGCACCTGCTGGGAAGAAACATCCAGTCGAGGAGGTTTCTCCGCGGCGTCCGGCAGAGACTCCGGACGGATCGCCGACACGAGATCTAGTGCCCGTGTAAAGAGGGCCAGGGCATTCCGCTCATTCCCTTGTAGAGAATAGAACCGCCCAATGGCAATGCACCTGTAAACCCTGTCAGTGGACAAAATGTGTTTCTTTCGAGTCGCCGCACATACCGCAGCGCGCGGAAATACGCTCGTTTCGACTCCAGCTCTCCGACAAACTCCACGTCGCCCGCGACACCCGGGAGCTCCTGGACTACATCCAAACTCTGCAAGATCGAGTCATACAGAGTCACCTTCTCCCGGAGACGCGAGAGCCTCTTCCCAGTGGCAGCCTGGGACATGGTCTTGCCAGGCTTGCTCTTGCGCCGCCGTCCGGCAAACTCATCGGCTAGCCCGTCCTGCGGTCCAGCCAACACTCGGTTTCGGCCCACGCGCCATCCCACGGATGAATAGCTTACAGCGGTGCGTGTAACTTGGAGAGCCTGGACACGCGCGTCGCCCGGGTCCACCCCTTCGCTGGTCAATTCAGTGAGAGCCGTCTTTGTTGCATCAATGGCCTCCTGGCTGGCGAGAATGACGTTGTCATATGCTGCGGCTTGCTCCTTCGGAGACGCCCGTTCCTGGTTGTCCGACAACCAAGACGATAGATTGGCCTCCGCCGCCGCAACAGCGGCCAGCGCTTGTGCTATTGATGCATCCTCGATCGGGACTGTTCGCGATCGCCACGAGATTCGATCCGGCAGTTTCTGAACTGATCCATCCGGGCCCTTTGTCGTTCCGGCCTGCTCCTCGACTAAGCTGCTTGGGTCGATTCTCACGACATCTGCTCGGATCTCTGAATCGGAAGGGAAGCGCTCGATGGCCAACGATGGGAGAGCTCGAGTACGTGGTATCTTCAGCTGGTAGGCCGCATAACGAAGGGAAGGGTCAACCGTGTCAGAAATGAGATCGCTGAATGCATCGCTTTTGGCTCGCGTCTCCAGCGCGGAATAGACCACTCGCGCTAAGCTATACATCTCCAAGCATTGATCCCACCTGCGTCTTTCCATGTACAGAGCCCCGGATATTAGTCCCCAGTATGCGCGGGCTTCGACAACATCCGTATCCGTCGCGCCGGAAGTCGCCTGGTCTTTCAAGACCGATACGAGTGATTGCGCATAACCAGATGCTTTTGTGAGCCTACTTATAATATGGCTTCGCGTAGAGCCAGTAATCCCTTTGGCCGAGGAATTCGCAGAGTGTGATACTTTCATATGCATCGCCTGCGCCCATGCCCGCTCCGACAAGAGAATCAAGATTTGTGCATAGCTGTTCGATCGAGCAAGCGCTGTCAGCGCTGTGCTCGAAATATCAGAAGAAGTACTTACGCTTGATTTTCGTGCACATTTTCCGCCGTGATTGGAGCTTTTGGTGTGTATTTGCGGCCCTTGGGAGTCGTTTGTCCAAGCTTCTTTCGCAGCGAATGTAGTCGCCGCGCCGTCTGTGCCCTGTAGGTGTTGTAGTCTCCACCCAAAAGGGCTTCCTGGCGCCTCGAAAAGAAGAAATTGGTGATCTCCATTGTCTGTTTATTTTTGTCGTTGCGAAAGAAGTGGGCTGTCCTCCAGAAGCAAGCTGGCCGCGGGACTTAAGCTGGTGTGGTGTGTTTCGGTAAAATGAAACGCCGGCGCCGGAGGTTCCTGCCTTGATGCCTGAGAAAAAGCATAAGCCCGATCATGCAACAAAAGATTCTCGACTTGCGTCGGTATTGCGCTCGTTCTCTTCTGCAGAGGTTCAACCTCAATCGAGCAGCATAATTGGGAGTTTCTTTCCTCCCTACAATCTCTGAACCTCCTTCGGTTTTTTACGCCTTTGTCATCTCATCATTTCGCCGTCCCCGGTGATCTCAGAGATCCCCGACATGCTTTTATCCACGCCTGTAGCTTGAATTGCGCATTGGTTACGGAACCGGGCAAAACAAGGGAATGCTCGAACGGGCCGTTGGATGCCTCGAGAGCGCTGGTCAGAGTGTGTTTCGAAGCTACAATGGCATGGTTCGCAGCCGGAAGACTCTGAAGCCCGGATTCTGGCGTTCCAAGTCCTTGGAAATCGAAACCAAACTCTGGTATTTCATCCTCTCGCATATCTCGGCGGCGTCGCGTCGCCGATCGCCTGACCCGAGTGAGTCATCTGTCTCGACTCCTGAATCACCCGGACCGTTTCTCGACTTTCTCTATCCTCCCAAGACTCTCTCCGTCGCCGCATCGTGGCTGTCACGGCATAGATCCCATCAATGGCTACGGAAGAAGAGAAGGTCTGTGCCGGACTGGGTTCGTCCGTTTGCTTCGCATTCGTCACTACACCACGTCTCCGCTCCAAGAACAGTAGAGCAACCAGAAGAATCGAGGAATGAAGCTGCAGAACGGGAACGAGCAGTTCGCGAAAGCCAAGCCCTTCTTGTCTCCCTGCTGAATAGCGGGGATCGCAACGAGTACGATCGAGTTTGGCAGTTGTGGAATCAAGGAGGCCAGCCATCGGAGCTCCAACCTCGCGTTCTCGAGTATCTCTCGTCGTCACGAAATCCGACAGACCTGTCGCGAGCGAGATGCATTCTTGATAAGATTGAAGCGGACCACCGAACAGCGGACGTTTATTGCAATGGGGTGGTATCCCTCCTTCATGCTGGGCAATTTTCACATGCGAAGCAACTCTTGTCCGAGGCCCTCGCCCGTAACCAAGGCCTCAAGCCCTTGGGTGCATCAATCGCATTCTTTCTCGACACTGGGAGGTGGAAGGATGTAGCGGAGGCGTGGGCTTCATTTCCATCAACCGAATGCCCTGCTTACGATCACCAGGCGTTGTCGCCTGTAGCATCTTTGACCACACTGCCTCAGCGGCTGTCCTCGCTCCTCGAGTTCACGAACCAACAGCCGGATTCCGATGAAAAAACCACATTGGCTAGCCTTGCTTCCTGCCTGCTACATGTCCTCTTCAAGTCAACGACACTGATGAAATCCATCTCCATGGAAGCGATCCTTCACCTGACACAGCAATCTAAGCGCTTGGAGATTCTCGAGAAAGAACATTACAATAATGCCATTACGACGCTTCGATCGTTCGAGGTGCGCTCGACGGTGGTCAAGTCTATGATCATGTACCGCAATTTCCGATGGCATTTGAAAAATGTGGTACCATGGTCGAAGATCCTAGAGGACCTTCTTCAGACTCTAGAAGATTTGGAAATTCCGCACGGCGTCCGGTATCTTCTTGATGAGTTCAGACAGTTCTTTGGAAAGCCATCCGTCGAAGCGTATAAACGGGCACTTGTGGCATTCGCAAGGTCTGGTTGTGTGGATGAAGTATATGAAACATTCGACAGTCTCCTCCGGGACCATGGAAAGCCAGTAGAAACTTCAGATAACCGAGCGGATCTACGGAAAACTGCGCGGAACCTGCGTTGGATATCTCCAGTCCTCCACGTCCACGCTCGACTGGGGCAAGCCTCTGCGGCACAGGCCCAGTTTGACAAGATCGAGGCCCTTCACGGCCTTCGCCCCAATCGTTTGTGCTGGAACGTTTTGATCTCAGCATATGCGAATGCTCACGATGCTGAGGGGGCCGTCGCGGCGTTCAAGCGGA
Organism: Thermomyces dupontii; assembly: GCF_041956625.1. Classification (NCBI taxonomy): domain Eukaryota; kingdom Fungi; phylum Ascomycota; class Eurotiomycetes; order Eurotiales; family Trichocomaceae; genus Thermomyces; species Thermomyces dupontii. Next base: position 557,800 of record NW_027192316.1, on the reverse strand, counting down.
TGAGGGCCGCGGGTGTGAAGCCAGATTCGTTCACAATCGGGACGCTCATGGCGGTATGTGCCAGAAAGGGGGATATTGATGGCGTTCGCAATCTCTTCAGTGCCGCCCAGCGTGCCAAGGTGCGGGTGACGACTCCAATGGTGGACACCATTGTACAAGTGCTGTGTCGGAATAACCGCCTCGACGATGCCGAGCAGCTGGCGGAAGCCGTCCTGTTCCTGAAGACTGTTGAAGGGTCACGTACCCGAATGTGGAACACCCTTCTGTGGTCTCACGCGTTTCGAGCAGATCTTGATTCAATCTCGAGAATTCAGTCCCGCATGGATGCCGCCGGGATTCAATTCGACGAGATGACATATGCCGCCCTGATGACTTGTCTGTGTATTCTGGGCAAGCCTGACTCTGCCCGGCGTCTGCTGCGGATCCTCCACCGCAACCGCAAGATGCACGCGACAGAACTACATTACACGATCATCCTCTATGGCTATGTCCGGCAACGGAACCGAGATATGATCCATGTTATCTACAGGGAGATTGAGGAACGATTTGGAAGCCCCGGATTGAGCGCTCGCCTCCTAATGTTGAGGGAATTCTTGACTCGAGAGTCGGTCACTGTCAACAACGGGGCTGACGGTGATGAGAGCCGGGAGGCCGTCCTCTCGAGCGCCGAGAACATCCTGATGAAAGCGATCTCGGAGTTCGAGACGCGGACGTTCGCCACCAAACATCCACGGCCGGCCACCAACCGCCTACCACTTCACATGGCGTTTCCAGCTCTGTACTATGAGCCACTGATCAAAGCATACGCCAATGAGGGTTCTCATGAACGAGTTGAGGCGCTTCTCAAACGATTGGAGCGGGCCACCGGAAGACAGATTTCGTTGCGCTTTGTTTCCATCTTGATGGAGGCGTACCTCCAAGCGGGGAACCATGAGGCAGTTGAGAGGTGCTGGCAGCTGGCTCTGAACAAAGCCTTTGAGCAGGCACGTCCCGTCAAGGTTGATCCCGATTTGTTGCTATCCTCCGCAGCGGAAGAAGGGCAGGGAGCCTCAGAACCTCCCCAGCCACAGGCTCCTCCCGGTGTAGGGTCGATCCTCGAGACCGAAGCGGCGCAGGAGCGGAGAAAGTCGCCCGTATTGGCGGCCCAGCGATTCATACTATCCCGTTGTTTCTCCCTGTACCTCCGTGCCCTCGGGGAGACGAACCAGACGTCAAAAATCCCCGAGGTAGCAGCTGCGTTTGAGCAAACCGGGTTCGTAATGACCACTGCTAATTGGCTAACCTATGTTCGCGAACTGGCATCCTCGTCGAATCCGTCTGATCAGCTGGAAGCGTTCCGGACTTTCGAACAGAAGTTCATGCCCAACTTCCCCGGCTGGGATCTTTTGCGCCGCGGCATCGGAAACCGACCACCGGATGTTCCAGACACGATCGATCACCTAGACCGAACGGAGATTGGAAAGTTGCGCGGCACGCTCGGGAAAGCAGGCAAGCGATTATGGTCCAAGGTCAATCCTACAATGATGCAGCCGTCGTACAACGTCATGGTCCACCTTGCAGCCGCCTTGATCGACTTCCGCGCACGAAGCGCCATCGATAGTGACGAGCAATTGGATACCCTGTTTTCCGTTGCTCCCAGGACCCTCCGTGCGATCGCCACCATGCCCCATTACCGAGAAAAATTCCAGGGCGTCCTCCTCCGACAGCGCTTGGAGGGCGGACTCGACAAGTACAAGACTCCACGTCAGCCCTACGTTTGGACGGGCGGCGTGCTCGGAGTCGAGGGGCGAAAACATGTGCCAAAGTACTTTGAGGAGCAAAACCTTCCAGTGGACGGTGGCGATGTGTCGGACGGAGACCTCTTCGTGGACAGTACTTCGACATATAGGGGCACCCAAAGAGGCGCTGCTGGCCACGAAGATCTTCACCATGATACCCCGGACAGTATCCCTCCAGGGGACCGGACCATGGATCCGCAAGACGAGCACGACATCGAGACAGAGACCCTCCTCGAGTCAAGGTATCGAACCCGTGGCCTGCATCCACGAGAAGACGAGGAACCACCTTTGGACGACGCCGGCCCCAGCCGTCCACCTCGGCAGCCTCCACCGTACCGTCGACCGTATGCGCGGTGGTAGTCAATGACTCTCCCCCTCTGCCAAAGACTGTTTTCAGAAGGCCGCTAGCCTTCAATCACAGTGTACAGTATTGTGTTAATAGGACTAGACGTGTTGCATTTATTGGTATGATGCATTGAGCATGCTGTGTAAATAATACAACAGAGATGGCATGTTGCAATCAGTGGCATTAGGTATGGCGTAGTCCATTGCTTGCATGATTCAACACTACTCGTAACCCACCCACTCGTCTTTCATGCCCAATTTCAGTATGAACTGCGAGTAAAAACGAATCTGCCATTTCCCGCCTCGATGTTTCTTCGCTGTATCTCATTTCGTGCAAGTGCTTGCACCAACGCGCTGCATGGCCTCGAAGTTTTTCGGTGTCGCTGGGGCACGGTCCTGCGCTAGTCCCTAACGGGACTAGTGGTGTTGCTGACCGCAGGAGGGCCTGAGGCACTGAGGCAAGGCACGGGACCCATTGTAGACTGCTTACGTAATCATATTAGAGCGCGACGAAACGCGTCTAACGCGTTATCAATTTTTCCCTTTTTGGCGAGGCCGCGTCAATACTGCTGGCGTCTGGGCTCAAAGACCATACACATACGTCCAAGGTGCCTTGACTCTGGCAGAACTCCGAACAATCTGATCCAGTCCGTCTAGGCGTTTCTGACTGACGCAATGGACGGAGTCGTTCTCCGCGACGAGGCGGTGCAAGACCGCGTTCGTGCGGCCACGGAATTCCTTGATCCCAGTATGATCCTTTGAGGTCCCAGTTTCTTCTGATCTGAGAAGGCTGACAATTGTCCATAGCCGATGCGCGTGCGCGAAGGTAAAACACAAAGCCTTCTGATCCCTGTGTATTCGATTTTTGAACTTCGCTGACGATTGAACGCAGCTATCGAGCCGACATTGTGTTGATGCTGAACCGCGGACAGCGAAGACTGACTGTAAGCGCTGATCGAGGCGAGGATGCATGAACACCAAACTAATCGCGTACGAATGCAGGTTAGCATCGACGATGTACGAGCTCACAGCCGGGAATTGGCAGATGGGTGCGTTGGTTAAATGGACGAGGTGGTCTGGATTATGGTTTCTGACGATGTGGTTGCAGTCTACTACATTCTCCATTCGACTACACGCAGGCGTTTGATCGGGCGTTGAAGGATATAATCAAGACGCTACCCAATCGACCTGCGAGAGAGACCGACGATGACGTGGTAAGTGGGCTGATGATAATCGTTGAAAGTTGGATCATCGCTGATGGGACAGGCTTACTATTGTGCATTCGTTGGCGCGTTCGGCGAAAACGCTTGCAATCCGCGGACAATAAGCTCGGCGCATCTTAATCGTATGGTCTCGCTGGAAGGGATCGTGACGAAATGCTCGCTGGTGCGACCGAAGATCATCCAGAGTATCCACTACAGTGAGAAGAAGGACAAGTTCTTTGCACGCAAATACCGAGATCAGACGATGACGGCGAACGGCATGACGAATTTGAATGTGTATCCACAGGAAGATGACGAGAAGAATCCGGTAAGATCAACGACTATATGCAAGAGAGAGCTCAGTACTGATAATGCCATGTAGCTCATCACGGAATACGGATACTGCAAGTACATGGACCACCAGACCATCTCCATCCAGGAGATGCCGGAACGCGCACCCGCGGGTCAATTGCCTCGCAGCGTGGACGTTATCCTCGACGATGACCTGGTGGACAAGGCAAAACCCGGCGACCGCATCCAGCTGGTGGGCATCTACCGAACGCTTGGAAACCGCGGAGGCGGCTCGGGGTCTTCGACATTTCGCACCGTCATTATTGCGAACAACGTTATTCAACTAGCCTCTAAATCCGGCGGTGGCATTGCGCAGGCAACGCTGACCGACGCGGATATCCGTAACATTAACAAATGGGCGAAAAACCGAAAGACCAAGATTTTCGATATGCTTGCCCAGTCGCTGGCTCCCAGTATCTACGGGCATGAGTATATCAAAAAGGCCATTCTGCTGATGCTACTGGGCGGTGTCGAGAAGAATCTTGACAACGGCACTCACCTCCGTGGTGATATCAACATCCTGTTGGTCGGCGATCCATCCACGGCCAAGTCGCAACTGTTGCGATTCGTGCTCAGCACCGCGCCGCTGGCCATCGCCACGACGGGCCGTGGATCGTCCGGCGTGGGTCTAACTGCAGCCGTCACCACGGATAAGGAAACTGGGGAGCGACGGCTCGAAGCCGGTGCCATGGTTCTGGGCGATCGGGGCGTGGTTTGCATTGACGAGTTCGACAAAATGAGCGATGTGGACCGCGTGGCGATCCACGAAGTCATGGAGCAGCAGACAGTCACTATCGCGAAGGCCGGCATCCACACGTCGCTCAATGCCCGTTGCAGCGTGATTGCGGCGGCGAACCCTATCTACGGACAATACGATCCTCACAAAGATCCACACCGGAACATTGCGCTGCCGGATTCTTTGCTGTCGCGTTTCGACTTGCTGTTCATACTCACCGATGAGCCGGAGGAGCGCCGAGACCGATTAGTCTCGGAGCACGTTCTGCGACGGCACCGGTACCGCCAACCTGGCACAGAAGAGGGCGTGCCTGCGCGCGAGGATGCCACGCAAACCCTTGGCGTGGGTCTGGAGGAGTCCCAGAACGTCAGCCAGACGACGGAGCCGTTGGAGAAGTACAACGTCATGCTGCACGCAGGCATCTCCAAGACAAGTAAAAAAGGAAACGTCGAGATCTTTAGCCTCCCATTCATCAAGAAGTACATCCAGTACGCAAAGACGCGTATCAAGCCGGTCCTCACAAAGGGCGCGGCGGACTACATCGTTGCCACGTACTCGGCGCTCCGAAATGACGAGTTGACGGGCAATCAAAGAAAGACATCACCGATGACGGCTCGAACATTAGAAACGCTCATCCGTCTGTCCACAGCGCATGCCAAGGCACGATTATCGAACCGAGTAGAGGAGCAAGATGCCAAGGAAGCAGAGGCAATTCTGCGATTTGCTCTGTTCAAGGAAGTGGTGGAAGACGGACGGCGAAAGCGACGGCGGCTCAACGCACTGGACAGCGACAGCGACGAGGATATGAGTTCGGACGATAGTTCAGACGACGACGATGACACCTTCCGGCCGCCACGGACGCGGACATCAGGCCGGACATCCACGCGCGGTGCTCGGTCGACCGCCGGCGAGGCGGATGATATCTCAGCCGAAGATGACGATGACGCTGGTACAAGTACCGTACGAAGCGCGCGGCAAGAAACACAGACCGACACGCAAATGTCGGTTGCGTCGTCGCTACCGGCGTCGCAACTGCTCGGGTCGCAGACGGAGGAGTCGCAGTCCCAATCCCTGACGCAGGCGACGGGGCAGTCGTCCGGATCGGGCATCAAGCCAGAGCGGTTGGCGGTCTTCCGCCAGGCCTTGGGTCCGTTGATGGGGACACGGCTGTTTGTGGACGACGATAGTGCCGACGTTGAGGCACTGATCGGCGCTGTCAACACAGCAATCCGAGCGAACCCGTCTCTGGGTGAGCGGCATGTCTTCCAACGAGCAGAGGCGCTTGCGGCTCTGCGGGAGATGAACGATCGGAATGAGCTGATGTGAGTAGATTCCAGGCATGAACCTTAAGACTACGGTGACGCTAACTAGTGCAGGTATCTCGAAGACGATGAGACGGTGTACAGGATCTGATGGATGGATGGTTACTGTCTGGGTCTGTTATGATATTAGTATTCATCAATGTTTTTGTCTATCAGTTCTAGTAGTTACGCCATGCGTTTCTAGGAATTCCATCGTCAGTCCTAATCCGGACTCCGCACAATCCACAGGTATTAGTAACGACAGTAGTGGAACATCTATCATCCTGATCCATCCCGTGCAGACGCCAAAGCAACCTCGACAGTCTATCAAAAATCAATTCACAGGGCTTTCTGTTCGTAAGGCATTGCGTGCCTCTCAGTTTTAGCTTTGTGTTTGATGGGTCAAAGTTGGGAAGTCAGAAGTGAAGTCCTTCGTGATTTTCGTGATGGCCGTTGCAAAAACACCAATTCTCCGAACGCCATAGAAAAGATCCTTTTCTATCTGTAAAGCCCGGGACGACCCGGCAAATCAACATCAGCCCAGAGCTCCTTCAGATAATAGCCCGTCGTTGCCTTCATGGATTCGAACGCTGCATACACTGCGGCCAGCGCGGTCATTTTCAACTGCCGTTGATCGGGGTCGGAATCGTCCAGCGTGCCCTCATCAACGCAGACAGACTTCAACGTGTCGATAAGTCCATGAAACTCGTCCCAGAGCGCGGCGTACACGTCCTGCAAACGCTTCTCGCGCTCCTCCACTGACAGAGTTCGTGCGTTGTAGCCCAAATACGACCATCCAGCCCTCCGGAGGTCCTTCAGCTCGTCGGCCAACTCAGAGACAAAACCGGGGAGGGTGACATCGTGACCCAGAATGTCCTTCAACACAGCAGTCACATCGCGGTGCGTGACGGCGAGGCTGTCGGCAAAGACATAGAACGGCATGTGGCGGCCCGGGGGCGGCATCGTGTTATTCCGAAGGACGTTCTGGGCCCGGACGACGGCGCGAAGCAAGGCAACACGGCGGCGGGGCAGACCGCCCGAGGTCAGTGGGCCGATGGCGAAGCGTGCGACATGCGACAGGATCCCCTGGCTGGAGTCGTCGGCGTGAATCAGCCGGAATCGCTCATCGGCCTCCATACCGGCTGACTCGAGCAGAGTTTTCAACCCGCCAGGGTGAATGGAAGCAAACTCCGTGAGATCATACACCATGCCGTTGACAGCCATCCAGAGCGACTGGGGGTTGTTGTGGTCAGCAAGCTCGCGGACAGTCACCTCACGGAGGCTACTCTTGGGGGTCGGAGTGGCATCGCCGCCGAAGCAGTCCTCGTGGTAGTGGTCCTGGCGGAAGAGGCCAAGGTCAAGAAGACAGTCGCGGACGGTGGCGCCGTACCCGATGCTGCCGCAGACGAAGATGTCCCCGTCCCCAATGACCCGTTGGCAGGAGAGCCGTGGCTGCAGAGCGGCCAGCACGCGCTGCACCTTCAAGACGTCGCGCCATCGCTCGCTGCGGCCCTGGCGGATAGTAAACCCGTACTCCTGTGACAGCGCCAAGTACAGCGTCATCTGGGGAAGTTTTTTGGTGAACTCGCTCAGCTCCGCGAGGTAGGGAACGTCGGCGAGTGTTTTCGCACTGACGATCAGTTCGATCAATCCTACGGACGCTGGGCTGTCATGACGTGCGGCGCGGTCCTCGATGAAGCCGACGAATGGACCGACGCCGGCTCCCTGCGCGACGAGCAACAGCGGCGAGCGTGAGTTTCTGGGCAAACGCATCTGGGGCTGGGGGAGCACGCGGATGGTGACGGCTTCGCCGGGTGTGATGGCATACATGTAGCGGGAACCGAGACCGTCCGAGCGCGCGATGGTGAGGGTTATTTTTTCAGCGTGGCCGTACACATTGCGGGTCACACGGGAGACAGTGTAATGGCGGGGCTTGAAGCGGCGCACCGGACGAGTGACCTCCTCAAAGGAGGTACCCGGCTGCAGCGCGTCCAGTTCGAGCTCGTCAAAATCGATCCAGCGGATACTGTCAGCTTCGCTTGTTTCATCAAGCAACCAGCGCAGATTGTCACGCCCCTCGGGGCTAAGCTGCTTCTTGGGCCAGACCCTGACTCGGTCGCCAGGCTCGACGGGCATGGGGCAGGGCAGGCGCAAGGTGACACTGATAGTTCTGCTCCCCGTCATTGAGACGGCGTGGACAATGGTCTGCATGGTTCCCGGGTGGTTCTTCATCCTCGCGCGGATGGCGCCCCGCATCTGCTGATCAAGAATAAGCTCGACAGGGACTCGGATGTGTCCTTCGACCCCGACCCCGCCGGCGGTGTTGAGGCGGCCCGATGCGAGAGCAATGCCGATTGAGCTGACGGCTCGGATGCGATGTTTCTCCAAAAGCCATTGGTAAGTCTGCATCGCGGCGTCGAAGGCAGCGGTCAGAGCCGGTGACTGCTTCTGGGTCACATACCCGCGGATGCTGTATCGATCATCGGCGAGGGTGCGCAGAAAGTACTGGATAAAGGCCGGCAGCAATTTGCGGCGCGACAGCTGCTGACGATGCAAGTCCTCGTTCTGGTCAATGGCATTGAAGAACGCGTCCAGTGCGTGGAACATGGGTGAGTTGACTCCGCTGTTGTCCATTTCGCCGGTACGGATCTTCCTGCCCACCTCCGGATACGTCTTGGCCCAGTAGACAGGGTCGAAGCCGTCGACTCCGTACTGGCCGTTGTGGAAGCGCAGAGAGATAAACACCCTGGCGCAGTCAATAATTATTGCGGAAAGGTTGGCCAGTTCCATGATAATAGCGGCATCGTCGTTGCTAGAAATGCACTTCTGGATGTTGGTCATCGCCTCCAGGGCCGGCGCAAAGGTCTCCTCCATGCGGATCTGGAGCCCGACAGACATGTCCTCCTCGGGCACGTCAAAGTACCGGACGCCGACGCGGGACTCGTGGCCTAGCATGCGGCGATGGTTGTTGAGAAAGTCGTCGGCAATCATGCGGCCGTTGATGCAGCGGCCCATACGCCAACTGACAAACTCCCACGATGCAGTCCAGCAGCGGTGATAATAGATGTAGCTGGGGTTGTCCCCAATGTTGCGCACATCGAAGGTGTACGCATGCATAAGGGTGCTCAGCACGATGGCAGCACGAGCTAGGTACCGCCTGTCCAGCTTGATCATCTCTCCTTTCAGTTTAGGCAGCCCAAGCATGATGCAGTGCATGCGGCCCTCGCGGAGCAGCGTGGGGATCTGGCGGACTGCTTCCTCCCATGGCTCGAAGACCCCGGGCAGCGATGGCTCCAGGTCAAAGGCTGAGAGAAAGCCCGTGGCAAGGCTCATGGCGCCGTCCAGACCAGGACCGATCGTCAGGGTTTGTATCCTCGTGCGGCGGCTGGCGGTCACAGGGTCCTCCGAGCCACGGCTAGGACAATGCAATGTTGTGGGCTGGCCCCGTAACATGGGATGATTGGCTGCCAGGCTTGCCTGGGCCAGCAACCAGGCACTGGGGGGCATGCCAGGAGCAGGGTGTGACGACATTTTATTCTCCTGGTAAATTGCACCCAAGAAAGAATGCTTTGAAGAAGAACAACTACCAAGGAGCTTGAGGCAAAGGATGAATGGACGCTCAGACAGGTCAGAGGGACATGGTCATGATGCGACAGAACAAGAAATGACACCATGAAGTGCACGGAGACGAAGAAGGAAAAGAAGAGGAAAGGACGAAAAGGAGGGAAAGACAAAAGATATGGCTGGTAACGTGAATGCACTTGCGGCGCACAATTCTGAGTTTACAGACAATTCGACCCGTCGAAGAGCGTGTTTTTCCTTCCAGAAACGCAAGATGCGGTGGATTGCTACGACCACAAACCATCACCAAGTGAGCTCAGTGGAAAAGGGCAGAAAAACAACAGTAATTATCCGACAAAAAGGCCCAAGTCCAGCAGTGAGCATCAATGCAGGCCAAGCCAACTACCACTAAGGGGCGGACCAAAGAATCCTTCTCCTCTCTGTATGACAGTACTCCTCCCAGGACCCATCTCGATCCGATCTTTTGGATCCGTCGGCATACCATGAGGCTCTGTACGAGGGCCACCGCACACGTTGCAAGGCGACCGGACAAAGAAAAATACCGGAAAGACCCGCCAAGTCACTGGTCAAGCCCTAAACATAAACCCGTGTCTCGCCCAGCAAACGGGAAACACCGTCCATGTATTCCAGCTACATTCTGTTGTATCTGTTTAACGCGACACAGATCGATTCCAAATACTCAGTGGAAAAACCCCGACACGCAAGAAACGCCCTTGATATTGAACTTTAGATACTGCACAAAACGTCCGATTCGATGCTCACCCGCAAAATTGACTCCGGGAAGTTTGGCCGAGAAAAATACAATAAACTCCATAACATCCTTTGTATTGTAAACAATCAATTGATGCGAAAAAAGCTGCACATTACGTTTTGTTATCTGATAATCAGGATGCCGAATTCAGCAAGAGTCGTCGTGAACAGTGAAGAACTATCGGGATCTTCAGACTGATCGGTTCGGGCAGTGAACAAGAGCAAACTGCGGGTCGCCACACATCGGACCATTGTCGTTTGTTCGGTCTAGACCCGTGCCTTTGTCGGACGCAACTGATAGGTGAGCCGAGTCGCTTGTAGGTTTCAGATTGGCGATGCTCTATGTACTACGTCAAGTGACTTGATGCATTATCACTCTGACCCATTCGATCCATTAATTTTAGAACAATTTTCATCAGATGTATTCTATCTATGCCTCTGCTGCGGCGCCCTCTGGGGTGCCATGGCGACTTCTTCGACCAGGCTCTTCAGACATGACCGTCAGCGGAGATGACGCTCGAGCTGACGACTTGGTGCCCTTCTTGCGACGCGGTTGCGAGTCGGTAGCACTCCCACTCTCGGGGGTGGCGCTGCGCGAGACGCCCCGGGAGCCTTGTGACTGGGACGCAGAGCGAGTATGACGGCGAGTTCGCGCGTCGAGCGACTTGCCTGCGGCATGCTGCGAGTGGTGATGACGGGCCTGCTCGAGGAGCTTGAGCCTGCGTTGTCGCGCACGCGGCAGGTAGAACCACCACAGCCAGCCGCCCTCCTGGCGGGCCAGCTGCTTCTCCCGTTCGCGAATCTTGCGCCGCAGCTGGGCGCGCCGCTCGTTCTCCTTTTCCCAGAATTCTGCCCGGTATTCGTCCCAGCTTTCTCGGAACTCCGGCGAGAATGCTTTCGGCAGCAGCAGGAGCCGGATATGGTCGCCTCCCGGCGACAGATCTTCCTCAATCACACCGGACTCGTAGTCGTTGTCATCTACCACATGATACGGGCGGTGGGCTCGTCTTTCCGACGGATGCACCTCGACATACTGGTAATTGCTCGTCGACCCAAAAAATGCCGGGATGGGGAAGAGAAACGACAGGTAGGAGAGCAGTTCCCGCCACCAGGGGCCCCGGATAATCACGATTTTGGTGTTCATCCCTCGAAGGCCGCGGTTGGCCACGGTGAACCAGCGCCGTGGCCAGCGCATTCCGCGCTCCCATTGGCCTGTACCCCAAACCAATATCGCTGTCACAATGCCTCCCAGAAGCGCTACTTTCTCCCCCATCTCCACCATCCAGTACACTGACCCTCCGACGCCGCGGCCATCCTCTCGAGGCCGCAGGAACAGCGCGTAGGAAAAGTAGGCAATCCACAGGGCCAGCAGCGTGAGAAAAAAGGTATTTTGGCGTCGACGGTCCCGAAGCGCCAGATACTGCGCCCGTAGTGAGCTCTCGAGGATCAACAAGTTCAAGTAAATCTGGGGCGGGGAGGACGGTAGTGTCGACAGCGGATCTGGGGTTGACGGTCGCGTCTCGACGCTCGGAGGACTAAGACTGCCGTCGGCCTGGGGCTTGGACAAGGGCGACGGCGAGCTGACCTCGGGAACTTTCACGTCCGCCGCCGGCGTGCCCTTGACGATGTGGTCGAGCTGCGACTCCATCATCCGAATGTCTGACCGTCGCAGAGCTCTTTGGTCGCTGAGATAATCCCCTACGTATTTTTCGTACTTGTGGTTGCCTGATTTGGACATATCGCGCGATGCCTGATTGGGAATAGCGATCTCAACCAGGATTGGTTGAGAAGATCGAGATCTGCATCGGAACAGTCCCCATCCGCTCCAACTCCAGACTCCCACTTTTTGCCATCTGAGAGTCGAAGGAGGCCTGACTGCCTGAGGCATTAAATAAGTCACTGAACCTTCAAGGAAAGTGGATCAGAAGGACGAATCAAGATTCGAGGGGTGACAATTGACCAATGATATATTTTGGTATTACCAACTCCGGCATAGTGCATCGGCAGCTGACCAATCACAGCGCAATTTCACAATCCCCAATTTCCAAGATCATGGCGGCTTTTTTAGTACTAAAGCATTCATAAACTCAGTTGACGGACCGTTGAACCGCTGCAGAGGACAACCATCTCGGCGCAACTAACTGGCCGAACCGAGCGGCGTTTCCGTACTAACCCCGAAGGCATACATGTTTCTGTCCAGTTCGGCAGATTGGCTGTCCCGCCCCGGCTCTCAGTAGGACCTCTGCACATGATAAAACCCCGGCCGATGAGGCAAAAGACAGCATTTTTGATCAGTTCCAATGCCTTGGCTCCCCCATGCTCTGAGGTGTTCTCTCACGTTCCTCCACCATCGCACCCCCGAACGTTGCCTGCAAACATTCATTTTACAGTCCGTCGAGCAGTCCGCCGGTTGTGGTCGTGTAGTACTAGTCGTATAGTCGAGCGCCACTGGCAGATCGCAGTTGGGACTCTGTCGGCTAGACCATCGAGCCAACGAGCGAGAGGTCGTCGACTGTACTCCACCGCGGCATCACGGTCGTCGCTCAGCATGTCTTCGGCAGAGGCTGCGAGTTCGGCAGGCGAGGGCCTGCGCCGTCGGGAAGCGCCAGCGAACGCTTCGAATGGCGCAAAAGTGAATGCTCTGTTCCCGCTCAGTTATAAAGATGGATTCATGCAATGGGTACGGAGTACTTGTTGCTCGTACTATATGATACGTTCATAGGAAACTCACGCACTCTCACTACTGCAGTGGTCGAAAATCCCCGCCGCAGCCGCCGAACACAAAGTCCTCTCTTTCATTCCCTACCTCCAGCAAGCTCCCACACAACGGCAGACGGGGAACGTACCCACTGCCCCAGATGCGCCAGCCGATGCGCCAGACAGCCTCCAGAAAGCGGACCTCAGCCAACAAGGGGACGAGTCGTTCCGCTCAGTCAATGACCCTTACGGGCCGCGATGCTGGCGATCGCGAATGGTCAAGTTGAGCGGGCGTGACCGCGCACTGAACGAATTTTCCGTCGAGCGCATTGGCGAGGAAGCAGACCAGAATCTGGTGATGCTGCATGGGTACGGGGCCGGCCTTGGGTTCTTCTACAAGAACTTTGAACCTCTCTCTCGCGCCAAGGGGTGGAAGCTGTATGCATTGGACATGTTGGGAATGGGTCGTAGCACACGACCACCATTCAAGATCACCGCAAAGACGCGGGAAGAGGCCATCACGCAAGCAGAGGACTGGTTCATTGACGCGTTGGAGGAATGGCGGGTCCAGCGGAAAATCGAGCGGTTTACGCTGCTGGGACACAGCCTGGGCGGCTACATGGCCGTTGCCTACGCGCTCAAGTACCCAGGTCATCTCAACAAGCTCATCCTAGCCTCGCCGGTGGGCATCCCAGAGAACCCACAAGCCGTGAATGAAGCTCTCCCGGAGTCATCCTCGGATCCGGCCGTTGCGCGGGAGTTTCAAGAATCCGTCGCCCAGAACGGCCCATCAGCAGAAAATCATGCACGAGTACCGCCGCCGCCGCCGCCACAGCCCCGGAGACGGCTGGTCAAAGTCCTCGAGTACCTGTGGGACGCCAACGTCTCTCCATTTAGCATTGTCCGCTGGGCGGGGCCGTTGGGGCCGCGACTGGTTTCCGGGTGGTCGTCGCGGCGGTTTGCGCACCTTCCGGCAGAAGAGGCAGCTGCGTTGCACGATTACTCATACTCCATCTTCCGGCTCCGCGGAAGCGGCGAGTACGCACTGGCCTACATCCTTGCACCAAGAGCGTACGCGCGCAACCCTCTGATCCGACGCATTCAGGGAGTTGGGCGACAGGTGATCCGGGCAACAGATGAGACAGAAACATCGTCAACAACGGCATCATCATCATCATCTTCGTTGTCATCCTCCTGGTCGAAGGCGGAGGTGATGGAGCGCGAAACCGGAATTCCCGTCGTATTCATGTACGGCGAACACGATTGGATGGACGTGTCCGGGGGCTACGCGGCAAAAGCCAAGATCGATGCGGAGCGGGAATGCCGCCGCGCGCAGGGGATGGAGGACAACGGCACCGCCAAGGTGGTTGTGATACCGAAGGCTGGCCATCATCTGTACCTCGACGCGCCAGATGTGTTTAATGAGTTTGTCCTGCAAGAGATGGAAGATGTGCGACGGCGGGAGGAGCAGAACCGATGACCTGAGATTTCATTTCTTTTACACATTCGTTTCCTTTTGGCATGTTCATGGTTTGAACAGGATTAGATGGTATGTGGAGTTCTATTGTAATGATTCGAGATACCTCATGCAACAGGTACCTAATGGGATACTCGCTCTCTCTTTGCCTGCGTCTGCCACCAGAGCTCGTAAACCTCATTCGAATCGATCAACAAAAGTGGTCCGTCTAAGACTGCCCTGGACCGAACGTAGTGAGTGAAAGGGTCCGAAGGCCGCGTGAGGACCGACCGAACAGCGGCAAAGATTGTACTAACTACCTAATAGCCAACCTAGTTGGTCGCTTGATAGTCAAGTTTGGCTCCTTGGTGACGTGTTCCGTCAATGTGAGGTACCGGTACATAGATAGGTAAGTATTTCTGTCAATAAAATCGTCTAAACCACGGAGTACTCGACACAGTGGAACCCTCTAAAGTGTCCTGTAGTGGCCCCCAAGACTATGAGTCTTGCAATAGATCAACGCTCTCCGTTCAGTTCAAGACCCTCACCATGTGCACTGCTGTTTGCAATTGTCAATTCATACCCGGACGACTTGGAGCAAATGGCAACGTCCGTCTTTGTGTTAGCCTCCTCGTGCCTTTTGAAATTCTGGAAGAAACAAGATGTTTCATCACGTCCTTCCAATAACAAACATCAACAGATCAAAGGCCATCAGGTTAACGAACTGTTGCTGCTATCAGAGGTCTGCCGCACGGCTGCTTCCATGGCGGACCATTTTGTTCAAGAGATTCGTTTCAGATACTTCCTCCCTTCGATTATCTTTCATGACTGTGCATACTGACGACCCCGAAAACCGATCAAGGCCCAGACCAGAGGTACAGTTGAGGTTGGTAGTCCAGCCACTTTTCTGATCTGACGCCCTCAAACTTGTCCATTTCTATGTAGGTACGTAAATGAATGTTCAAGGAGAGATGTACTTCCTACAGAGTGATTACCAAGTTTCAACCGTCCGTTCCTTGCTTTTCTCAAGAGATTGGTCTTCCTATTTGATACGTACGCGAAGAACAGTTGCTTGCTGAGTCGCTACTTTCTGTTTACTCTCGAAGCCATGGTCCGAGCGGCATCTCGCCGTCCTACTTTCACTTGAAGCACAGTACCTACGCCCGCCGATTGCAATCCCCGCGGGACCATAAACTCAACTATACTATCCATATAAATGGGGACGCCGCTGCCCCTGCCGGTGGTCGAGCAGACCGTGACGACCCCCGTCGGGAGACAATATTTGGGGGTCAAATTCCAGGGCAAGATCTGCGGTGGACTGGTATCCTCGATCCTCCTCGTGCGCGCCTCGGCCCATGTGGGCATGGCTGGTAACGAGTCCTCGTTCACGGGTTTGGGCGTCGTGTCAAACTGTGCCAGGGAGCGATCCCAGATGGACGGAATGCTGAGACAGGATGTTGTTTGTGCCAGGTAATCGGCTGTGATTTGAGCCCGGTCCAACCGACTATGTCAGTTTAGCATAAGAACTCGTAGCTAAGCGGCTGGGCTGACGGGGATTTGCAGGGTTCCTCCGAATGTGAAATTCCTTGTGGATGACATCGAGTCGGAGTGGGTATATGAAAGCGACCCCTTTGACTTCATCCACGCGCGATACCTCGCTGGCTCGATCAGGGACTTTGGGAAGTTGGTGAAGCAGTGCTATCGGTACTATGCTGACTCTGTTCCGTTATCCTTCTTGACACTCTAACGAAAAACAGATCAGTAAAGCCTGGCGGCTGGGTTGAATTCCAGGACTGGGACGGCTATCCCATGTCTCCAGATGGCACTCTCAACGGCACTGCGCTCCAACAATACTACGACGAAGTTTGGGGCGCGTTCGAGGAGGCTGGCTATGAGGTGCGTCCGGACTCAAGTTGGAGCAGTGGTTCAAGAAGGCCGGGTTTGTGAACAAATCCATGTGGAGAAGTTTGTGCTTCCATACGGCGTCTGGCCAAAGGATCCCCATCTTGTCAGTTATCCCCTTTGCCCCCAGACGGTGAATCAATAACACTCCAGTACTGACCTCTTAGACAGAAGAAAGTTGGCGCCTGGAATCAGACCCGGGGCGGAGCGAACGGCTTTGAGGCCGGAGCCCTGGCACCTCTGACACGGTTCAAGCAGTGGAGGAAGGAGGAAGTTATTATCCTTGCCAGTAAGGCCCACGCCGACGGCCGGAACCGCAACATTCACATGATGTTCAACTTGTGAGTGTCCCCGTAGCTACTATCCGGCATTGCTAAGTACCTATACACTAGACAACTAACCACAATAACCTCCGCAGCTATGTTGTCTACGCCCAGCGTCCCGAGAACTGACAGACAATACTAAGTACTGCTGTCGTGCCTGGACAAGTCGTACCTGTAACCTCGGCGGCTGGGCCCCTTGCTCTCAAAGTTCGGCCGGAGCCGTCCACACTAACAGCAATGGAGGAGCCCCAAATTGTACTGCAAATGTCCGTGGCTCTGTGGTTAGAAACATCTGATGAGAGTGTGAGAAGTCATCCATCTAAAATGATTCTAAGCAGTACATTAGTTATTCGTTCTTTTTTTTTCATTCCTGCAAGCCCTCTCTAGTCTGCCCTTTTCCACATGACTGGAGAGCAGAGGGTATAACCGTGACAGTCGATTTAGAGGAACAACCCATTCCGGTCCTTTTTTTTTTTCCTTTCCTTTCAATCCCCATGATAGGTTTTGTCCATAGTCACTTCTAAAATCTTTCACACTGAAGAAGTAGAATGCCCCTCCAGCCCTCTAATACGACATTGCCAGCATGATGGGCACGCCAGCTCCGATTCAGAAAATCAAAGAGTTCCTCCATAAACGGTGATTCAAGTACTTAGCTACTGAGTCAGTAAAAACATGGCTTCCCCAGGGGTCTTTGTTCCAGAGGTGATGTTCTGCTCCTTTTTCAGTTTGAGCTTCATGTGCACTTCAACGAATCAAGACCTGCTTCATTTGTCTGTCGGGAGCTGCTGCTCAACTATTCCTATGCTCTCCCAGACTCCCTCTGCTGCAACAGAAACCTCTGGACCGCGCTGATGACTAACAGTACATAATCTTTGCGCAAAAGGGCAAGGCTCAGTTCGTTTCGGGGCATGCGCGGCCGGGTGCCGCGCATCACCAGTTGATCACTGTCCATCACACCTTTTTTTCTGAAACAAGCATCGACGGAGACGTGATTTGTAGGTATTAGGTTTAAGTATCCACGTGACATGAATACCAAAAATGGACTAGCACTGGGAAGTGACGACCAACTAACCAATCGAACAGACTGCCTTTGTTCAGGCTGTCTGATGGCACATGTAGCACTCCAAGAGACAGAAAAAAACCCAAGCCTGAACACCGTAGATAACCACCGATCATTCCCGTACGGACCATGTCTCCATCAGATGAAAGCCAAGCCGACTTCCCCTGGCATATTGGCGTCTTCGACGCCCACTGCCACCCCACCGACAACATGCCGAGCACAAGCACCATCCGCGACATGAAAGCACGCACGCTGACCATCATGGCCACACGCGCCGAGGACCAGGATCTCGTGGGGCAGGTCGCCGCAACGTATGGTCCCGAGCGCATAGTGCCGTGCTTCGGGTGGCATCCGTGGTTTGCGCACCAGATTAGCCCGGGCGAGCGCCCAGTGGAAGATAAAACGGCGCACTATCGGTCGGTATTGCAGGGTTCTCTATCGTCCTCCGGTAACCAAGATCATCGTGAGGAGGATGTGGTGTTCTTTCGGACTCTTCCCGAGCCCAAACCCCTTGGGGAGCTCCTCTCCGACCTACGCACGCGCCTCGTCGCGCATCCCACAGCGTTGGTCGGCGAGATCGGCCTCGACCGTGCGTTTCGGCTGCCCATGCCATGGTCGGAGGATGAGCTGCGCGAGCGCGATCCATCCATCACTCCCGGTTCGCGGGAAGCCCGACGGCTGTCGCCGTTCAGAGTCTCCGTGGAGCATCAGAAGAGCTTACTCAAAGCGCAACTGCAGCTGGCGGGGGAACTGCGCAGACCGGTGAGCCTGCATAGTGTGCAGGGGCATGGGCTCGTTTTGGAGGTTCTCCGGGACTTGTGGCGGGGCTATGAAAGGAAGGGGTCCAAACGAGCCACGCGAAAAAAGACCAAAACCACGGAGGTCCTAGTATCGGACAACGAAGACGATAGTCCTGAAGAAGAGGGAAATCAAAAAGAAGAGAAGCCACTTCCGTTCCCTCCCCGCATCTGCATGCATTCCTACTCCGGCCGCGCCGACTCCCTCGCGCAGTTCCTGCACCCTTCCGCGCCCTCGGAGATGTTCTTTTCGTTCTCGTCCGTCATTAATCTCCCGCCGTCCGCCGCAGAGGACCACAAGACCTTCCAGGTCGTCCGCGCCCTGCCCGCAGATCGGATCCTAGTCGAGAGTGACTTCCACGAGGCGGGTGCGCCGATGGATGACCTGCTCGAGGAAGTGACGCGGACTGTGTGCCGGATCCGAGGGTGGACGTTGGAGCAGGGCGTGACGCAATTAGCTCGGAATTATCAACGCTTTGTGCATGGTTGATATGAATCGCTCATTCCGATCTATGTACAATTATCTATTATGGTAGGTAGTATTCGGTATCCTTGTAGTAGTGGACCCTACGACCATCCATTCAAAAGGATGTCCGCCATTGACGGCTCCTGGCAATACAACAGCCGCCATTCATCCTCCATATCGGGCAGGCCCTCGATGGCCATCGGTCCCGGTTGCCCTGAGTCTGCAATTGGGAACAACTGTCGCCAGTCCGCACCTGGCGTGGTCTGATTGAGGAGATCGGGCGAGGGGCGGTCGTACATGGCCTCTGCGGACTGTGGAAATGTTGTCGATGTTGGCGCTTGTGCTGGTGCAGGCGGTGGAGGCCAAAGAGCTGGCGATGGCGTCGGCACTGCTGGCCCCGCTGCACCAGCCGAAGCATCGCCCGTCGACTCTGGGTTCAGATGCGCCGCTGCAATTGACTGGTGTCTGGCAGAGTCATCGTCGGTGTGGTTATTGTTGTCGTTGATACTGTTGTAAACAACCTGCAGATCCTGCTGCAGCCGCTTCGAGTTCTCGAAGAGCCGCAGGATAGTCTCTGCGGCGTTCCAATACTCCGCCAGCTCGCGCAGAGAATGCTTGATCGAGTCGAACCGGCGGAGCGCGTTGACGGCCAGGACCGGGTTCGAGAATCGCAGCTCGACGCGTACCTGAATCATCGCCGTGAATAGCGCGTACACCCCAGAGTACCATAGATGTTTGATACGCCCAGTTTGGCGCAGCTCCTCAAAGATTGACGTAATAACCCCCGCTGCGGCGCTGCAAATCTCGGCGTCGTGGGGCCCATAGTCGTCGGAATACGCCGTCGCTTTGGGATGAGGTCGATGCAAGAGAATCAAGAAGTTGTTGTATGTGATGTGAAGCATGGCAGATGAGGACGGATTGTTGTCAGCCCGCAAACGCAGTGATTCGGGCAGCCGCAGTGACCAGTTCGCCAACACTTCATCAGCCTCTCCGAGCACGGCTTTTCTCCGTTCGGCGCTGACCCGGATTCCAAATCTCTCGCGTAGGATGTACGACATCAACGTACAGAGCTCGCTGAAGTGCACGACGAAATCTTTTTGGACGCGCGGGCCGCATCCGACAAAATCGGCATCGGTCAAGGGTTGTACGTCACAGTCGTCGAGGTTTCTGCCGATTAGCTTCTTAGTTGCTATCATTGAAACGGCAAGTGGCAACTTACATTGCTTGAGGGCGTCCATGGGACAGGGAAACCAGAACATCAAACTGCACCAGAATCCACCACACGCGCCGCCACACTCTACGCTCGCTGGCCGTGAATTTTTCCGACCTCAGATCGCGATGCATGCCAAGTCCGGTCGCAATGCGCGCGGCAACGCCAACCCAGTAATGCGCATTCGCCGCGACATCATCATCGACAGCGTCTGAATGCCAAGTCAACAGCAACGCGGCCTGTATGAGGACGTCCCGGTTGCGCTCCACCCGATTATCAAACAACCACTTAGAGCGACGGAAGAAAGTTGCCTTGAGCTCATCCCGTTCCGGCTGCGCGCGGGATACATGCGCACCCACCAAACAAATTGCTTGAAGAATCAATATCGGAGGCGGGTCCGAAGGGTCGCGGTTGCGATACTGCATCATAAAATGTTCCTCCTCCACAATTGGAAAGATGGGATTGACGTGCGCAAAATACGCCTCCACAAGTTCGTCTACAAGGGCCGGTTCCGGCAGAGTTAGAGCATCCTGCTGGAGTTGATCATGGCCAATTTCGAGCCGACGTCGCGGGATCTCAATGCCCGCATAATGATATGCCTTTTCCGAACTGTCGTCGGCCCTCTGCTGCCGGAGCAGAAACGACATGTTCGACACGTCATCGCCAACATAGATCGCGCGCACGCCCCGTTGGATCTCCCGCCTATCGGGCTCCTCCTCATCAATCAACGTCACCAGGCGGTTCTCCATCTCTCGACCGCGCTCCCGGACAGAGCCCGCGTCCGATTGCGCGGGCGGACGAGGATGTACCGCTGCATCGGGCCGGAATGCTTGCGGCAGGAATGCTGCCGTACTCTGCAGCGGGGGCTTTTGCTCTGGCGCCGGCGGTGGGGGTGGCCGACAACGAATTGGCACGGGATTCAGAATGGACCGAACTTCAGGTCGCTTCTTCTTCTCATGAATCCGGCAGTCCAGCTTGCCGGCGGAACGGCAATTGGAGCAGGGACAACCCACATCGCGCGCATCGCAGCGAACCTTGCGCCGGTGGCAATGGATACATGCGGCGCCTTGAATTTAGAGTCAGTACGAATGGATAGGCAATTGCATGGCGCAAGTATTGAGGTTTCAAACCTGATCGCTTTTTCGTCACCTTGCTGCCTGGCGGCGACGAACTATCCGGTGCAGCCGAGGCCATGGCGACGGGCAGAATCGGAGAACACCATCGAAGTCGACCCAATCAGAAATCCCTTCATCGCGCTGGTTTTTAACTCATACAACCCGTCCAAATTGGCCATGCGTAGATATCAGAGCAGCAGTCAAACTGAGTGATCTTCGATTGGACGATGACTCAGCCCAGGTCACGTGGTTGGCACAACCCCAGATTTTCGCCGCGGCGGGGCAACAATGCGGCGGTGTCACTCTGACATCTACCGGTATCCGATCAATCGGTCGAATTCAAGCGTATGAAGGGGTATATAGTAGTCCCTTGCTGCGAAAATACCATCAATACCACCCTAATATTTCTAATAGCAGTTTGAAAGCAGCAGAAAGGAGAGTAGGAGTACTGAAACACAAATGGATGCATTAATATTACCTATTCAAGCTGATAGGATGTCATGAGGCGATGTACAAGCGACATGGAACAGAACCTGAGACCTCGAATCGCTTCGAAGTGAAGTTATTGGAGTGTCAGAACCATTAGATATAAAGAGACAATACTGAGAATTCGAGCACCGACGGCTCTGAAGGAACCCGGGGCTCGTGGGACAAATGCAGATGGCACTGGGAATTCGAAACCGGACGTTCACATCAGACCGCGTAACAATCATGATCATTTCAACAGGGGAGACTGTGTTCCACAAGAGCGGATTCTTCTCCTTGAGCGGTTTTGTCCATCGCTCCAAAGGCACGTTGATTTAGCTTGCAAGGTGCCATGGCGGCTTCGAGCAAGGCAACCGCTCAGTAACTACTATACTGGCTTTCTCCGGGCTTCTACAGTAATTTGTTTCTAACGCAGCGGACAGCAATTCGCAGCTCACTTTGGCTGTGGACACCGTGTGTACAGCGCAAAACCATTGCATTACTCCCTAGTAGGAAACATGGCCGCCGAAATTCTCAACCCTTTGGACTAGGTACTGGTAGCCAATTAGTCAAGCGGGCTAGAAGTTATGGCAATTGAAATTAACCATTCCCAACTACTGGAAAGGTCAGAGAGATTGTGTATCTGGCGTCGAGCTTTGTGTATCCTCACCTGTAACAACTTGATCCAGATGTGTTTCCAATGGCGAATTTTGGAATTCTCGCCGACTTTAATCAATAACAGCTTAGCAAAGGTACTTATGTAGTAGGAAGTAGTTAGGCTGGACATGGGCTTCTGGCGCCAGCAACCTTATATACCTCTAGAACTTCGGGAGTGTGCACGGAAAACTCGCGTTCGTTGAGCATGCTTTGTAGATAGGTGGTAGATACCTACCGGATCTCAAAAGGCCGAGAGGAATCAGCACGGTTGGTGGCGGTGCCCTCATCCCATCACTGAAGTCAACGCCCAGCGGTCCTCCGTAAGCTCTCGCCTAGTACATACATAATCTCGTACTCAGCTTGACTGCTGACGTTCGCAACCGCCGGTGACGACTTGGAACGTGCTGGTGACGAATCCCTGGAGTCAAGAAGACTCGCAGTTAGATACTATAAAGTAAGCTCATCGCTTCGCATTTCGCCCCATGAAGTTGTACATCGACAGGAAGAAGACACTTGTACACGGAATCCATACAGCCCGCAACGACGAATGTCGGGGTAAACATACACAAACACATCAATTGAAATGAGGACCGAGCCATCGCCAGCCATCCATTGAACCTTGCATATGAACTATTCCCTCCACCATCATTGAGGCTGTCCAACCATAGAGCCGTAATTGTAACCAGGATTGCCTTGTTCAGATGTCTCCATGTTAGGAGCCACCATACTGTTGTTGCCATCTGTACTGGGGAAGCCGGATGTCGAATTGTGTCGACCGGTTTGGCCACTCGATGCCTCCCCGGCATTATATCCGCTACTCGTACCTGGCCGGTTCTGGTTCTCACTTCTCTGGGACTGTGTCTGAAGCCGGTAAATTTGTGTCCAAAAGAAAAGAGAAAAAAAAAGTGATTAGCGGGATAACGAACCTCGCGGTACTTTGACAGGTAGATCTTTAAAGCTTCGGCATAGTTCTCAAATCCCAACGAAGTCATGGCGAAAAGGATATCCTCGCCATTGACGGTCTTGCGCTTCTCTTGCTGACATTTCTCCGACGCTGGCACTCTGTCAGAACTATTCAGGGAGACGACCGAGGGTCTTTGAGATACCTTCACTAGTGATAAATGAGATGAATTCACTCACGCATTCCTGCATGCACTCTTTTGCCTCTTTGGCTATCTTGGCATTCTCCGGCAGGGCAGTCTTCATAATTCGGGCCACTGTTCATTGAAATGGTTAGCCAATGTCAACCTCTGGACACAACCAATCATCGCGACGGCGCGTATAGCGTTTGCGAGGGCGAATAGGGTCCGCCCATCGCGAAAGTGGCACCCGGAAAGTCGAATGAACACGCGCCGGACCCTGCAATCAAGCAGGTACTATGCTCGAGGACCAAAAAAAAAGTCACGATCAAGAAAAAAAGGATGATTACCATTTGCGATAGGGAGCCATCGATCCTGCTCCTTGACTTCCGAGAACTCGGCGTTAGTGCCGGTATTCGTCTCCTGGTTTTCGCGCTCCATTTGTTCCTGGTCGTCGCCTGATTGAGCTTCAGGTTCCACCTCTGGTTTCGTGGAAGGAGAGGTCGTCGACATGGTTTTAGGTCTTTGTCGACGTGGAGCAGAACCCGCGTGGCAAGTGGGTTCTGTTGGCAGCGAACCACGTCAGAACCCGTTTGGCTGGGCAGCGATCAGCTTTTCCAGCCACCGCTGATTGTGCTTATTTTGTTTGACTTCACTGCGTGGGGATTATGCAGGGACGTACGAACCCTGTCCTATGCGATAGGTACCTAACTGTGATGCACGCGACTGATGACGCCGGAATGCGGCACGTTGGGACAGGAGATCTAAGCGAGATCGATAACCACGCGCGTCAAGGCTGGAATCTTCTGGATTGACCGATTTTCAGTACCTATGCTTTTGATTTGTTTGCGATGAACCACGCTGCAGCTTCACGCGCGTGGTTGGATGAAGTTGGAGCTACTGCGCGGCTGGGGCGGCTCTTACTTGAGATGGACGCGGTTCGGGGTGACAACACGCCTTGGTGACCGCGGTCGCAAGTCGACGGAATACGCGCGACAACCGCTCGAGCCGGTGAGCGATGGGAGGAATGCGTGGCTGGGACTCGGCACCAAAGACGCGCGACTGGTGGTGGTTGATCCGCCCTCGAAGGAAACGGGCGAACCAGAAACGGCGCAGGACGACTCGCGAATAACGGGAGTCAACCGCTGGAGCTATAGTAGACACTCGTGGGGACCGCGACAAGACAGCCACTGGGCGATCTGGACGCTGACCGGCGGGACCCAAGAGATGGACAGGCTGCAGATGATGATTGGGCTGCAAAACTTGGATGACAACAGGGATCAAGAAGAGTGGTTGATTCGACTGAAATGAAATTAGTTGTTTGTTCTTGGTGAAATCATCCCGCATTCCTGGCCTCGCGCTGGAGGTGGGGTGACTCAGGCATCCATCTGCCGCCTCACAGTTTCCGAGCCTAAGGCATCAAGATTCTCAGCCTGATTTACCCAGATGCAAGGCCTCACTGCGAGCGGTTTCTTTGTTCTGCCGTTTGGATGCTTCTAGAAGAGGAGACAGGAATTGCTGCCAGCAAGGCCATAGGCCATTCCGCGCAGTATATTACCGAGGAAGTTCCTGCATTGCATTGCAGCACAAGATCTTGCATGAGTCGAATTCAGCAATGGCATACGGAGTAGTAATGAAATCAATCAAAACCTGAATGGAGACTACGAGTTTGATATGCGAGCTTGTGTAGGCTCGGGACGTTGTGCCGTCGCGCTAACCGTCATCTGGCAGCGTCGGCGTCCAATTTGATCGAAGAATGCGAACGATACGATCAGGTCTCGCCGCAGCCCGCAGAAATCCAAGAATCAGCTGGAAAAAGAAAGCACGTCGTAAAGTTATCCCTACAATTCAATAACCTTGGTCATCAAGGTGATAGTGAGATTGAAGGTCGGCTAGTATACAGAGTGATAGCCAGAAACCTGGCAGAGCGATTCTGAATCTTGCCAGTGTTGGGCATGGGTGCATCCTCACTACCAGGACTCCTCACTCTCGACAAGGAGCCGATGACGTGTGGGCTAGTTTCATGCCTGAGGCCGGGCAGAGAGGATCAGCTGTGGGAGTAAAATGAAGTGGCATTGCCTCACAGACAGTGCTCGACGGCCATTTTGCACTCGGGTCGTCTCTGAGCCGGTGCGAGACCCTCCGGTCTTGGGTTAACCTGTCTCAGACGATTCCTGAAGATGCTCTGATTATTGCTACACCACTTGAATATTGTTATCCTTCTGTAGAACACGACACGTCAGCGAATGCCTGCCTGGGGCACTGGATGGATGAGCCCACCTTCCATTTGTCCATTTCCTCCTGTCTCGCCTTGTACTGCTTCATAAGCTCTTCTAGAACCTTTTTCAAACCGTCGGCATTCGTTCTGAGCGAGGGGATGACATCTTCGATGGTGCGCTCCACGAGGACCCCGTTGATCAGGCGGAAACACTTGCGATCTTTCGGCAGGGGTTCTAGAGTGTCGATGACGAGCCTGCGGCACACGTAATGAGCTTCGAATGACCGATCAAACACAATATCAAAGACATACTTGTGTTCCTCAGCCTCCTGCTCGATATCGCCGATTTTTTGGGCAAGTTGCTGCAATGCGTTCTTGTAGTTGTTGTATTGGAGTTGAAGCTCTGTAGGCCCTTCTTTTTAGCCTGGAGCTTCAAATTAACAGGACATATTCGACCGACCTTGTTGCTCCTTGAGGTTTACTTGCTGCTGGCTTGCCATGGTGACTGCAGCGCTGAGCAGGGATCGCTGAAGACGTGCAGCGGGGAAAGTGAGGATTAATAGATCTTTTAACGGCGGGCGCCAAGATTGCAGGTCACCGTCCAATGCCTTTGGTCAATGTCGTGTCGTCGACGAAATCATCATACTGTGCCCCCATCAGAAGGCCCAGGCCCCGTTGTAGTAATCGGGACTACAGTAGGTACTGATTTACAGCCGGGAAACTGATTTCCCATCGAATGCAGTTTCACTTTCCCAACGGCACAAGTCGGCTACATTCAGCTTTGCTCTCGGAGCTGCACTTGCAGAGTACTCGTACAGAACTAGCTTAGTGGATTCTGAGCGAAGCGACAATCGAAGCGATCCATCAAAGCTGGAACGAAAGCAGAGTCATCCGAGGTAGGCCTAGTATTGTAGAGCTTTTCATGGCATATGCTGCCTCTTAGGTCCATTCAATGACCTGCCGAGATGCCCAAGGTAGCTTCCGGTTAGATTGGTTCCACCATGGACTGAGCCATCTCAAGCTTCGAACCAGGCACGATAAGTATCACGCGCGACCAGCTTCTCGAGCACTCGAACTGTCTGATCATGGCATTTCTCCTTGACATTGCGGCGTGTCTCGGCCCGAGGGGGGCTCCTGTACAGCACTTCCTTGACAATCATCGCGGTCTTATCTGCCCAATTGTCCAGTTCACACACACCGTGGAGAGACTATGGTGGCGGAATAGGAATTGGTTGAATAGAAGGTTCAAGTGACAAAGTCGAACTCTTCGATAAAAGATGGAATTGAGTACATACTCCGTACAGATACTCCGTCGTCGCGGGAACTTATTGGGGGTGTGCAGTTAATGAATCGTTCCTAACTTCATATAGTAGGTGAGTAAGAATACATGTAACTAACCGAGTAAAGTAAGTAACTAACTACTCGTACTCTTACATGAGTGGTTGAGCGTATCATTTGTTTGCATTGTTTGCACTGAAATCGTTCCTGGGTTCAACTCGACATCGTAAAGACAGTTGCCACACCTTCTGGCTGCGTCCGCTGCCAGTAGCCATTTCACGGGTTGGTCAGTCTTTTGTGCATATCGAGACATAGTGGTTCATGATGGCGCGCGACGACGGCCCTCCTCCTGCCAAGCGGCAGAAGAGCAATCTGCCGCCACCACTGCGCGATGCGAAACGGCAGGATATTGACAATTGGGAGACGAACCGAATGCTCACTTCTGGAGTAGCGCAAAGACGGGAATATGCGACGGACTTTGCGCCTGAGGATGAAGAAGGAACCCGAGTGCATCTTTTGGTTCACGACCTGCGCCCACCCTTTCTGGACGGCCGCACCATCTTCACGAAGCAACTGGAGCCGATTTCGGCCGTGCGCGATCCACAGAGCGATATGGCTGTGTTCAGTCGAAAAGGAAGCAAGGTCGTCAAAGAGCGGCGACAACAACGAGAGCGGCAAAAACAAGCGCAAGACGCGACAACCGTAGCCGGGACGACATTGGGAAATATCATGGGCGTGAAGGAAGACGAAGAAGGGGACAGCGCAGTCGCGGCGCCCGTGGAGGATGTTTACAAACGCAAAAAGGGATTTTCGAGTCAGGCGAAGAAGGACGAAGGTGGTGCGAGTGCGTTCAGCAAGAGCAAAACCCTCCGCGAGCAACGAGAGTATCTGCCGGCATTCGCCGTGCGTGAGGAGTTACTGCGAGTGATTCGTGACAATCAGGTTGTCGTCATCATCGGTGAAACGGGATCGGGGAAAACAACGCAGCTGACGCAGTTCTTGTACGAAGATGGCTATGGCAAGTACGGCATGATCGGGTGCACTCAACCGCGCCGAGTGGCCGCCATGAGCGTTGCAAAACGAGTCAGTGAGGAGATGGGCGTCGAGCTGGGTACGACTGTCGGGTACGCGATTCGGTTTGAGGATTGCACCAGCGACCAGACGGTAATAAAGTGTAAGTACAGAGGGCTATGCTGTGTTTGTCTCCGCAGGTCGCTAACGTCTACACAGACATGACAGATGGTGTCCTCCTGCGAGAGTCTCTTGTTCAACCCGATCTGGACAAGTACTCGTGCATCATCATGGACGAAGCTCACGAACGGGCTCTAAATACTGACGTTCTTCTGGGGTTGATCAAGAAGGTGCTGACCCGGCGACGAGATCTCAAACTGATTGTCACGTCAGCCACGATGAACGCGGAACGATTCTCGCGATTTTTCGGCGGAGCACCCGAGTTTACCATTCCTGGCAGGACATTCCCGGTTGATATCCAATTCTCACGATCACCCTGTGAGGACTACGTGGACAGCGCCGTCAAGCAGACCCTCGCGATCCATGTGTCTCAGGGGCCAGGTGACATTCTGGTCTTCATGACCGGCCAGGAAGATATTGAAGTCACCTGCGAGCTCCTCGAGGAACGCTTGAAGTTGCTGAACGACCCTCCTAAACTCAGCATCCTTCCGATCTACAGCCAGATGCCTGCAGAGCAACAGGCCAGGATCTTCGAACGAGCCGAGCCGGGAGTCCGAAAGGTCATTGTGGCCACAAATATCGCAGAGACCAGTCTAACGGTCGATGGCATCATGTACGTGGTTGACACGGGCTTCTGTAAATTGAAGACGTACAACCCACGCATGGGCATGGACACACTGCAAATCACGCCTATCTCCCAGGCCAATGCCGGTCAACGCGCGGGACGTGCTGGCCGCACGGGACCGGGGAAGGCGTATCGTTTATACACGGAGCAGGCGTATAAGAACGAGTTCTACATGCAGACGATTCCGGAAATTCAGCGAACCAGTTTGGCCAATACTGTGCTACTTTTGAAGTCTCTTGGGGTCAAGGATCTCCTGGACTTTGATTTCATGGATCCGCCGCCACAGGACACGATCTCAACCTCACTGTTTGAACTCTGGTCATTGGGGGCCCTCGACAACCTGGGCGAACTCACGCCATTGGGACGTCGCATGACACCGTTCCCGATGGACCCGCCACTTGCGAAGCTGCTGATCATGGCTGCAGACGAGTACGGGTGCAGTGAGGAGATGCTCACGATCGTCTCGATGCTCTCGGTGCCGAACGTCTTCTACCGTCCCAAGGAGCGGCAGGAAGAGTCCGACGCCGCGCGCGAGAAGTTCTTCGTGCCGGAATCAGATCATCTCACCCTACTGCATGTGTACACGCAATGGAAAGCCCACGGCTACTCGGACGCATGGTGCACGAAGCATTTCCTGCACTCGAAGTCTCTCCGTCGGGCCAAGGAGGTGCGCGAGCAGCTGGAGGACATCATGAAGATGCAGAAGATGAACATTGTTAGCTGCGGAACGGACTGGGACGTCATCCGCAAGTGCATCTGCTCTGGGTATTACCACCAGGCTGCACGGGTCAAGGGACTGGGCGAGTTCATCAATCTCCGAACGAGCGTGACGATGCAACTGCACCCGACCAGCGCCTTGTACGGGTTGGGCTATGTTCCCGACTACGTAGTGTACCACGAATTGATCCTGACCAGCAAGGAATACATGTCAACGGTAACGGCAGTCGACCCGCACTGGCTGGCAGAACTCGGCGGAGTATTCTACAGCATCAAAGAGAAAGGATATTCGCGACAAGACAAGCGGATCACGGAGACCGAGTTCAACCGACGCGTGGAAATCGAGACGCAGATGGCAGCGGATCGAGAGCGCGCGCTTGCCATGGAAGAGGAGAAGCGACGGCGGGAGACCCAAGATCCCGCGCGGCGGAAACGGGAGATCGAGGCCGGGACCGGCCCCGCTGTGCGCCCGTCGGCTGTTCGTCGGCCTGTGATTGTGGGGAACAGAAACGGTGGCATCAAGGTCTCGTCGAGGGGGAATTCAAATGACTCCAAAGGCGGAGGAGGCGGTGGGAGCGTTGTGAAGAAGCCGCCTACGGTGAGGAGGCCGGGCCGCGTGTTCTGATCTTGTACAGTACTTACAATTACTTACAATTATAGATATAGACATGATGATACCATTAACGACTTTTCAAATAATTCAATTGATGGATTCCTTTTTTTTTTTTTTTTTTACTCTTTTGCTATCATTGTGACTAGTAAGGTCTGCGGACTCTTCACCTTGATATGTTGACTAGCCCAGGCCTTTTGGCGCGCCACAGCGGTGGTCCCAAAGTCAACCGCTTCCTGGAAGTCAGCGTCCCAGAGTGCCTGACTGGCGGGCTTCAACGCGGTGAAATGGCCCTCGATGTAGGTGAGATAGAGATCCAGAGACTGCAGCGCGGAGAGAGCCAGGTACGGATCTGACGAGGCTTCGGCGGCGCCGTGGCGGGCAAACGGGAAGATCGCATCGCGGAGACGGTGAACGTCGTCACGGCCGTAGTTCTGGCTC
This sequence comes from Thermomyces dupontii, assembly GCF_041956625.1. NCBI lineage: Eukaryota > Fungi > Ascomycota > Eurotiomycetes > Eurotiales > Trichocomaceae > Thermomyces > Thermomyces dupontii. The sequence goes on along the minus strand of NW_027192316.1, from coordinate 527,448 downwards.
TCGGGGAACCGGGCGATAATGGGCCGGAATTCGTTGAGGATGTCCCGGGTGAGGCGCTGCATGACTCGCAGGCCAGCATGGACTTCTGGGTCGTGCACGAGGCGCGGGATAAGATCCTGGTAGATGCTCAGGAGTAGATCGAGCCCTTGGATGGCAGCGCCCATCCAAAGCTCGAGTCGTCGGACGCGTTGGATACCCTTTTCCTGCTCGTTACTGGCCGTCAAGTGGGCATCTGGTTTGTTTTTAGCGACGCTTGCGACCGCTAAGCCTTGCTCTTCCTGTGCGTGTGGTTGTTCTCCTTCTTCGCGCTGCACACACTTTTCAATCCGCACCGCTCCCGATTTGAATTGCGGTTGCTTGGACACTGGGTCCCATTGTGCTGGGCAGGGTGTTAGCAAGCGCCTTCGCTTGCATGCAGTTGAGCAAAAAACGGACCACTCACCCATCGTCAATTCATTGGCGGCCCTTGCCCGGCGGTCGTTGGTATCAAAATACCCGAAATGAAACGGAATAAACACCTCGCCGTCGTTGATCCCTCCGATGGAAACCGGGAGCTCAACACAGCCCCGACGTGAGCGAACCACCACCATCTCCCCGTCGCTGAGTTGCAGGTCCCTTGCATCGTTCTCCGACACAAGCACTGTCGGCTCCGGATATGCCTGTTGCAGGCGTCTTGATCGGCCTGTCTTCGTGCGGGTGTGGAAATGATAAACATTCCTCCCAGTGGAGAGTAGGAACGGATACTCCTCGTTCGGCTGCTCCAAGGATGCCTTGTAGTGCGCAGCTTTGAGAATCGCCCGTCCGGCGGGGTTTAGGGCGTTGTACGCTGATTTGGAGATTGGCGTACCGGTCTCGAGGTCATGTCCATAGTCCTCGCAGTACTCGGTATCTGTGAAAAAAACGCCGTCCTCAAATAGCCGTTCCTTTCCGTACGGGTGAGCGTCGGTGCATGGCCACTGGATCCCTGAACCGCCCTTGAGTTTCGCGTATGTCAGCGCGCTGCAATCCAACGGTCGGCCTCGAGACATTTCCTTCCATGCCTCAAAAACCTCTTCAGAAGTCTTCCACGGAATCAACGGCTTGCCGTCCTTGGTGCGGAAATCCATCCGCCGAGCAAAGTCCAGCCAAATATCCAAATCAGCTCTGGCCTCTCCCGGCGGCTCAACTGCCTGTTGCGATAAGTGCATTGTGCGGTCGGCGTTTGTGAAAACACCGGTCTTTTCGCCCCACTGCGCCGCAGGCAGGACGACATCCGATATGGCTGCCGTCTCGGTGAGAAAGATGTCCTGCGTGACGACGAACAGGTCGGGCTTCGTCAGGAGCTGCCGCACTCGCGGCAGATTTGGCAGGCTGACAAGTGGATTCGTGCCTGAAATCCAAAAGAACTTGATCGACCCGTCCGCAATATATGTGAGCATGTTCTCGATGTGCGTCGGCTGGTTCCAGTGAGGCATCTTCACGTAGTCGATGTTCCAGATATCTGCGATCTCCTTCATGTGGTTCGGGTTCTGGAAGTTGCGGAAACCTGGATATTCGCCATCGCATCCAGTTTCGCGGTTATTCTGGGCGGTAGGTTGACCGTTCATTTGCAGAATTCCACTGCCCCGGCGCCCGATGTGCCCGAGGAGGAGGTTGATGTTGTTGAGCTGGCAGGCGGCGGCAGTGGCTTGGTTGGACTGATAGACGCCTTGAAGTGCGGTAGACAACAGAGTGGGAGTGTTTGCCAGAACCTCCGCCGTCTGTTCCAGCTCTGCGATGGGGACGCCTGTCACTTCTTGAACGAATTTGGGCGTATAGTCCTTCACCACGTTCCGCAAGCCAACCAGTCCAACAACATGCTTGGATACAAAGTCGTGGTTGATCGAATCGTTCTTCAGCAACAAATGCTGTATTCCATTCAGCAGCGCCACGTTTGTTCCTATCTTGGGTGCAAGATGTATAGTAGCCTTCTTCGCCGTGTCTGACTTGCGCGGGTCAACGACTAACAGTGTGGGCGGATCATGCCCTTCGAGTCGATCCAACACTCGCGACCAGAGAACCGTTTGCGTATGGGCCATGTTATGGCCCACCAGGAATAGACAGTCTGTATAGTCTACGTCACTGTATGAACCAGGCTGCCCATCGCTCCCAAACGACTCGCGCATGGAGGCGGCTGCTGTTGCCGTACAGAGCCTCGTATTTCCGTCCCTGCGCGATCAACTCATACGTCTTGCCTCAAGAGTGTCAACAGAAGCGGGCATACATGTGCAATGTATTCAATCCGGCCTTGCCAACCATCGCAAGCACGTAGTATTCTTCAAGAAACAGCTGACCTGTGGTGTAGAACCCGATGCCGTGGTTTGAAAGTCTGGATTGGACCTCACGTGTTCTCTCAACGATTAGGTCCATTGCCTCATCCCACGAGGCGCGCTCGAGTTTCCCATTGCGCCGAATCAATGGATATCGGAGACGATCGGGGTGGTCGATAGAAACCCATCTCGGTCCGGTCAGAACACAACTTGCTGGGAAAGCACTAGACAGTGTATGGTACCCATTGAGTCCTTTTGGTCCAAGACGACCTTTATTCACGCGGTCTGAAACCCGGCCGCGAACACCGACAACGCGGCCCTCTTTCACTCCAATGTCGAGACCGCAACCATTACTGAATCACTCGGTCAGGTGCGCAATGCCATCCGTTCATGGGAAGTCATCAGACCTGCATAGCACACATGCACTTTGCACCCATTTCTCTGGTTCTTCAGTGACATTACTGTCGCATCTCACGGGCCATTCATGTTTGTATGGGGTTCGCGGGCCCCAGATATCCGCGATAGAATCACGCGTTTCACGAAATTCCCGAGGCATGTTCGCCCACCAGCGATTCATAAGCTGGACCTGGAAAGCATCGCGGAGAGCACTCCTTTGCCATTGTAAGAGAGACAATTGGTCACACACGCTGCTGTATTTGATGAATCAGGGGCAAGCAGTAAAGGAACGCTCTTGTTGCGTCAGGTCGTCGTCATTTACTCCGTACTATGAATGACATTTTCCAGCGAGGTAGGTACTGCATCTAACTATGCACAGAAAATCGCCAAACTACGTTTAGCGCCACTGACTGTGATTGCAGTGCCTAATCCGGTATGGTTGCGTGTCAAAGGTAATTCCTTACTGAGAGTACTCCGTACTGCCATCTATCCTGGGAGTGTGCAAGGATGTTGTGAAACGTAGATCAGCAGTCTGATGTGTATGAAAAGAGGAGCTCAGCACGAACGTACGAGTACGAAGAAATCGCTTGGAGAAAGAAAGGGGACAGCACAGGGGACGAATAGTATCTTGTACGCACAAAAGATAACCTGAGCTCCAAGGACGCACCCACACGTTTTCTACTACATACAGTACTACATATTGGCGTGCGAGTCTAAGGCTGAGCCCTGAAGGGGGCCGCTCGCACCATGTATTTGCCTCAGTCCCTCAGGCCCTCCTGCAGTCCACATGGGTTTGCAAGGGCCTTTTCTCTCGCCTTCTCAGCTGCGGCTCGGAGCCGATTGTTAGCTTTCAGTTGGCCTTCGACTTTAGTCATACCGTCGGATCGGGTTTCCACTATTCTGGGGCCAGCTCAGGGATAATGTAGAAGCATTCTCGAAAAGGTGGATTTTGCCACAAAGGCAGGTTTTCCGTTCCGACTTCTTCGTTCCATTCATAGTTTTCCCAAGCAGTGTAGGGTCACGGCGGTCTGCTTTGAGAGTGATGGGCCTGGGTTTCGAATCTGATGATGATTGTTGTTCCCGGTAAAATGTCCGGTACCGGGTGGCATATTCTTCAAAAGATGATGAGCCCCCTGTAAGCTCATCCCAAAGCTTGCAAGTGAGGGCATTTGCTTCGTCGATCTTCTTGTTGACTTCATAAAAATCATGCTTTGCCGTCTCGGCGGCTCTCATGCCCAGTTCCTCCATCTCCCGGACTGTGTGGATCCAGCTCTCGATCCACTCCTCTTTGTCGCGACGGTGGAAATCTCTTGAGAGAGTCATATTTCTGTTGAAGTTCATTGCGTACGAACCCTTCAGAAGGCGAGTATTGCTGACGCAACGCTTTAACCACGTGGTGAATCCAAAGTAGCGTCGATTCACTTGGAGAGCTGCCACGGGCCAGGTCCAAGTATTCCCGACGCACAGTCCGTGTGATGTAGTCTTCAATGGCGATGCCCGCATCTTCAATTCGTTGATAAGTCGCCAGGTCACAGTCGTATTGCCGTTCCAGGAACTTCAGGTCTTCCTTCTCACTGGGAGTAAGGTCGGTAATGCGGACGACCGTATTAGAGCCTCCTGTGCTCACTCGAACATCTGCAGGACGTGGACAAGTCGGCTCATCATTGGTTCGGAGCGAATCCTCATCAACCTCCGGGTTGATGTACTCCCAGGGTTTCCGTCGGGAAAACGAATGACTTGAATGCCTTGTACCACTGCGGCCAATCAGCCGGCTTGGTAAGGGTAGGGTCACCTGTTCGAATCTCAGTTGCCATTTTTTGAAAAGGTTGTCGAAGTGCGGAGTGGTTTAGGTCATGAACAGCACGATCGTTCTCCGAGACCACACAAAAGTGACAGGGGTTGTGGGCTAATCGCACTATGTAACAGGGAGAGGACTCTCCAAGACTCCAACCAACAGATGCACTAGAGAACCGGACTCCAAACTCACCATCCATGATCCATAAGTCTCAGCTTGGTGCTTCGACTCATAACTAAGAAGTCGAACATTTGACCAACTGTTTACATGCTCTTTGCGTCGATCTGTTTGTTCCGAGTTTATCTATACTGTACTCTCTGATCCTATCTGTCGGAGGTAAGATTGACGTGTAGGCCTTATATCATTTGTATCTGCTGTTCTGCTTAGGGCTCAGGTCAACATGTGATCCACTGTGTGTACAAGTGACCATCGAGTAGCTTCGCCAGCTCCTGGTCTCCACTCTTCTCGTATCATAAGTATCGATCAATTTTGACCTCTCCTGTCTGCTGCTGCCTCGGATGTCCTGTTCTTGGACGGTCATATACATGGCGACCATCCATTGGCCTTTCCACCCGTGATTTGTACAATGGTTCCAGTTCACAGAGAGCGAAAGACACAGCTAGAGGTACTACACTACACTAGGTGGAAGTTCTCACACGCCTTACTTCCTAATTACTGGTTTATTCTTCTCTCTTCATGAAACCGGCGTCGTTCAGCCCCACGAGCTGCCCTGTCAGAATCCCGCGGATCGTCAACACGTGGTTAGCCAGCCAAATGATAACCAACAGGACGATCAGAATCGTTGACCAAACATGGAGAACGGGCGAGTCCAAGAACTTTCCGAGCTGGACCGACATATTGGCGTACACAGCCTACAGTGGTTAACTCTTGCTGGAGAGCATTGAAGCTGTAAAGACGCCGAGTTGCTCACAAAAGGGAAAACGAGTGCCCATACGGCCATGGAGATGTTTGTATTCTTTAAACCTCCAGGTTGCGTGACCAACCCATATACTATGCTTATCATGGCGAAACACCACCAAAACGTGGCATAGCCCCAGATAAGCAGTGCGGCAAATTGACTGGCGTATCCCACGGGGATCACAGCTTCCTCTCTGTCAAGAATGAGCCCTCGTTATATTTCGCGAATGCGCCATTTTTCACGGCTTCCCCGAGGAGCATCATTGCGGAGGCTCCTTGGGCGAACGGTCCGCAGAGGATTGCTTCTTCATGAATCACATCTGGTGATGCAAAGTATCTGTCGTAGAGTCGGGATCTGATTATTTTCACCGTGGCAAACGCCAGGGGGAATCCGGCGCCAGTGATGAGGTATGATACAATGATTACTGGAACTTGGAGACGTTCGTTGATCCGACCGTACACGCAGAGCGTTCCTCCGCCAACGGCAGCGGTCAAGGCGGCCAAAGGGGGAAGAAGAATCGTTGGAGACAGAGTTGGTCTCCCAGGAGGCTGGATCCTAATATGAAAGTAGTGGATAAGAATAAGTATAGAAACCGCCAAGGCAGCGTTGATCCACCAGAGAACGTATACGATGATGCTCCAAGTCGGACCCCAGGCCGGTACCAGCACCAACATGGCCATTGTAATGACGGCTGTATAAGCGGTTGATACTGCTGAGAGACAAGCGGTTTCAAGGATGCTGGCGCGGAGTATTCGGGCCACAGACCACGGATAGAGTACTATTCGTAGGAGGTAGGTGAAGCAAAACAAGACGAGGAGAACAAAGGCATATACCCAGATGACAATGGAAATGACGCCCAGGCCTTTGAATTGGTACTGCATCTGACGCAGTACCACGGCCATGACGCCTGATCCCTGAGGAATTAGGAACCATTGAGAGGAGAAGCGCGACAGGGCGAGGGAGAGTGCCGGATTGTGGTTGTGCTCTGGCATTGAGCAAGGTAGGCTATGGATTGCAAGACACGGGATGAAATACTAGGTACTAAGTTATGTACCCGGATGAATCAAAAATTCACAGGGTAAGTACTTAATAGTAACATATGCAATGTGTTGTTGACAATTCCACTATAGGTACCTAAGGTACTTATCGAATTTTTGGACACGCGACAATAATGACATCATTGCCGGATACACCCTAGGTACAAAGGTATTCGCATGTGCTAAGGCTAGTACTCAATGACGCGAAATAAGAAGACGAACGTATCTTCCCAACCCCAATCATGCAACTTGTTGTGACAGAAATTGGCAGTCCGTCGAGGTCCAAAATGGGCATCACATATGCCGAAGCTAGGCGTATCTTAAACGATGAAGCCCTCCAGCATCGCGACGGTATTCGAGCTTCATCAAGGGCGATTCCGCTCAAGTCTAGCGTTAATCGCATTGTGAAGGATGGGTACGATTCTCCTGTATACACGCCGAGGTGGGACACCTCCGCCATGGATGGCTACGTCCTGCGGTCCGAGGAGACTCAATCAGCCTCGGAAGATAATCCCGTGACATTCCGTGTCGTGGGAACTGTCGCAGCAGGTGATGAACCACTGATTGTTCCAGGCGACGCACACACATGCGTTGAGATCATGACTGGAGCACGTTTCCCGACGGTCTTGTCCGGAAAACCCTTCGATTGTTGCGTGCGACTCGAGGACGCCGCGGTCGTGGAGAGTCGAGAGAACCCCAAAGAGCGGCTAATTCACGTTTCGAAGCTGGCGAAACCTAACCAGCATAAGCGATTAGTTGGTGAAGACTTTGCAATAGGCAGCCGAATCATCGATTCATATGCGACAGTTCGGCCGAATCATGTCATGGCTCTTGCATCTGTCGGCTGTACAGAGCTCACAGTATTACCGAAGCCACGCATTGCGCTCTTCTCAACGGGCGCAGAATTGATTGCCACAAGCGACACCATGCAACACATCCCGGATACTAATGGACCGTACTTCTCCACGGTTCTGGAAAGTCTTGGATACGATGTCGAATTCATGGGGATCATCGACGATAATCCTACTACAGCAGTGCAAAAGATACTGGAAAGCCAGCTCCAGCAACATGACATCGTGATCACCACTGGGGCAGTATCGGCAGGCAGATTCGACTTCATAAGGCAAGCTCTCGAGAAGCTGAGCGCAGATATCCTGTTTCATCATGTGGCCATGAGACCCGGCCATCCGGCGCTTTTTGCAAGATTACCTGAATCACCCCAGCGGCGGGTAACACCATTTTTTGGGCTTCCGGGAAATCCTGTGGCAGCAGCCGCGTGTTTCAGGTTTTTGGTACTTCCATACCTGCGCACACTTCTTTTCCAACAACCGGAAGCGCCGATTGCAGCAACTTTACGACTGAATGACTCAAACGGTATTAGAACCAAAGATGGCGGCGTCCAAAAAGTCGACTTTCCCCAGCAAGCAGACGTCTTTCGCGCTGGCCAGATATTGCCCAGTTCCCCACCTGACCTTGAGGTTCAGTTGATTCAAGATCATAGTCCAGGCAAGATCCGCCCGTTTGTTGACGCCGATTGCTGGATCCATATCCATCGGGGAGTGACAAGCCTCTCTGATGGGGACATTGTTCATGTTTTTCCGATGGTATAGGAGGTACGAACAAAAGAGATATATCACGTTTTGCCTCCTCTATCTCCCGCGCACTGAAACTGTTTCATTGCAGTATCCCACTCTTCAGATGTATTCGCATTGAATAGCTCGTACTTGTTCGCTGGGAGTATTGTTTTGGTGTGCAGTTCCTTGACAACAAATCGAGGCCCATACATGCCACGTTTAACGTTGTCCTTGAGTTTCCGTAAGGCAAAGGGAGACCAAATCCCTAGAAGCGCTTCCTCGAATCCGGAGTGATTGACGTAGCACGTCAGAGGGCCGTCAAATTCTCTTATCAGTCGACAGATGGTCTCGACTTGGATGAGGGGCAAGTCGCACGCCACGACCAGCCAATTCGCTTCTGGCTGCTCTTCATACGCCGCGAGAAGTCCTGCCGCCGGACCAATGGAATGGTCGCTATCGAAGAGAGCTTTGATTGAGATTGAATCTTCGATCCTAGGCACTGCAACCACGTCGCTGATCATATCAAGGAGATTCGGATCCTGCAAATTAGACAAGGCCTTTTCATCCGGAAGTGACAAGTGCACATGGCTCAGGTTCGGACATGCTTTGCTAATCAGTCCATGCAAATGAAGGTACATGGGCAGTCCGTTTGGTAGATGCAGAAGCTCTTTTCGTTCACCCATACGGGTTGATTGGCCGCCAGCTAGAATGAGCGCCTGTAAATACATGGGATAGAGTATGTACTAATCATCTCATTGCCTGCAGAACGGCGTATTGTTCATTCTATTTGGTGTTTTCGGGCGTCTGTTTACCTACAAGTCCCGTGGGCGTGACGTCATTTTTGACCCTTACAAGCTTGGCCCTGGGGCTCAGAGTGGGCCCGATAGGATACCAAGCTAAGCTAAACGCTAAACCGGATCAGGATAGAAGAAGTAGCTTAGTAATCAACAGGCTCACAACCTCCTTTGCCAAGACGGGAGCTCAGAGACCAGAGGCAATTGTGCACACCCCCGTGTTAAAAGTCTCAGACGGTGGGAGACCATGACTCCACGAGGCACTCGTCCCTTCGAGGTGGACAACGTGGCGAGGAGACCCATGTCACCTGGAATACGTACTCGTACAGAATCCATATCTTGAGTGCAGGTACTTTGCCAGCAAAGAGTAAGTACTTTGTTAATGGTACGTGGCTCCTTTTGCTACAACCCAGACCTTCTTGGTCTAATGCCGAGGAAGAGGCATTGCTCAGAGCTTTGGTTATTGACTGTCTCGTAGGTATTCCAGGGTTCTATGATTGCAGATCCGACACTCGCCTTTCTGCTGTTGTCCTCCTGACCGCGCGACAATTTACGCGACCGTTCCAGATATACCACTCAGGTGTTTCCACATCGGCAGAAGAGTTTTCGATCTCATGGGCAATACGATGGCAACGGACAGGTACGCTCAGGAGGCCAACGATCCCGTGAGGACGGTGGAAACAAGAGATGGGGAGGATGAAGTGATGGTCACACTAAGCGAAGACGAATCGGTGAAACCGCAGTCAAATCCTCATCAAGCTGACGCTCATGATTTGGAGCAGCGACCGGAAGTCCCGTTGCAACGGAAACGCGCGGCGACAGATTTGGAGGGAAGGGCGGCAAAGATCCAGCGCGGAGACGCTCCACGTTCATTGGCCGAGACAGTGGTTGAATTGCAAAACTCAATGAACGAATCACTCCGCCGTCTTGAAGAGATGTTTAAGCCACGGTCGAGGCAAGCAATCGAATTCTTCATGAGCGAGGTTGAAGATGTGCTGCCTGAGGACTGGAGGGATGACAGTGGCAGCATACCGTACAGCAAAATCGATCCTATCATTCAGCTCTTCAAAGATACAAACTGCTGCGACACATACCTGGCTCTCCGGAAGTTGGAGCATAGACGCGGCTACCTTTTGACAACATTGGGGAAATCTCGGGGGTGATCTCTATGGGCTCGAGATTCTCGACAACAAGATCGCGAATTGACCGGCACAGCCCTTTCGTGATGATTCCCCAGGGAGTCAGAGGTGACGACAACATCCTACACCGGTTCGGACATCAATGAGCCTGCTCGTTTCCTGTTGGAAAAGTACAAGCATTCATGATCTGGAAATGCCCTGAATTTTAAAGGAACCAATACCCTCTAGTAATGCCAAGCCAGTACCAGTCTACCTACCAGAGGTATTTATATAATCAGACGATCATTTCCAGCTCCACCATCAATAGTTATATTCGCACGATACTCGTCCATCCACCAATGATCCTTGAGTGTACAGCTTGTACTGGTCACATGATTTCAGTAGCCCTAAGCTGATGTACCAAAGCAAGTCCCTTCTTGGTTATGAACAGGATCAGGATCCAGGGCTGCGAAGTCCAACTTCTGCTACTTCTTGCTGCTATCTACCTCATGAATGGTATTGAACGCATGGGCGGCTGTCGGTGATTCACACTGCTGAGTTCGGCTCGAGGGGTTCCGGTGTCATCAGTTGGGAGGCCTTCGATATCATGGAGATATTGACTTTGATATTTGAGTGGATGGTATATCGTAGGCAGCATCTGACGCCTTACTCAATGAGTATCGGACCTGTGTCGAAACAATCACAATGATGAGACAAAACTTTGTCATGGAGGCGACTTGAGATGTCAGCAGCAGCAAGTGAATAAGAGACTACGCGAATCCTGCCCAGTACTACTCTGCCTAAAGCAGCCTGGCACGACATCGCCAGGGGGTCATTCCGTGGCTCATAGTTTCGTATATCCATTACCAAGGCTTCTTGCAATATACAATAACCCTTCTTGAGTCACAGCCATTATGTGAATGGCCTCTTTAGTGCTACTAGTTATATAAACCATGCATAGGTAGGTAGGTAGTTTTCTTTTGCTTTTGCATCTCCTGTCCTTAACCTACTACCTCTTCATACGCTCCTGTCTCCAACCAACACCAGAGTCCAAACACACATCCTGCCCTCACCGACCCCAAAAACAATGGCCGAGGATTCGACTCGAAATGGAAGCCCCCTTGAAGTTAGCGACCTACATTGGACGACCGAAGGAGATCATAGGGGAAGCATAGAGGTTGACCAAAGTTTTCTGGGAAATATCACGCCATGCAAAGCGATGACAATAACGAACATCAGACTATCCATCGATGAGCAGGTGAGTGGTATATAATTCCTTGAGGTGAGGACAAGGATGAAGATCTGAGCATGGGACGTTTGCCACCTAGATGCTGATGGAAAAGAAAAGGATCGAGAAATCGAAGGCTCGAAAGTCTGGCATAAATTTTCAGGAGATCCTACAACACTAGAATTCCTCCTTCAAGAAGGTCTAGATTTTGATTACAAGGGACCCGGCGCCATTTCCGTGGTGATTACTGTGGAAGTCTCCGCTGCTGAGAGTAGAGCGTCAAAACTTTGGACATGCGAAGCTCAACTCCCCATGGAGGCATGTCCCCCGAGTGATACGGACAATATTTTGAGGGTTGTGGTGAACAGCGCGTTGGAGGCCAAGCTCAAGGGTAGACATAGGCGCTGAAGGATTTGAATTGTGTAGATGCGATTTCGAAAACCCGCTGAGAACGGATTTTATCGTGATTTCTTAGGACTGCATTTGTTCGAGTTTGAAAAAATATCAGACATATTACATCCTCCACATCAAAACCGAGAATCAAAGTAACCCATACAAAAGGTCAATCTGCTTACAGCCGAGTCCCCTCCCTCTTCACGCCTTCCCCTTCGCTCGATTGCCTCGTACCATTCATCTCCCAGCCTCGGCCGCGGTATCGAGCGGGCCACACTCCAGACTTACCCGGCGCCAGAATGCCGTTCGGATCCAGGGCATCCTTGATCCGTTCGTTGAACCTCATCAGCGCGTTGTTATTCCAGTTGTATGTCCCCGCAATCTGATCCATCAGCGCCAAATGTGTGCGATACTCGCCATAACCCAATGCAGCAGCATCATCAATCATCTTGCGCAAACAGGCCAGCGCATTCTTGCGCTGCTCCGGATTATCGCGATTGAACACCACCTCCACAATAATATGCATCTCCCGCAGTCCCACGCAGAAGGCCGCAAAGATGTCGAAATTGTACATGGCGGCGCACGTACGCGCTATCTTCCACAGATTCATCGCATCTGGGCCGCGGACCGGCGATACCGGGCTGAAGGCAATGTGACTTCCGTTCGGATACCAATTTGTCCATCGCAGTTCCTCAAGGTCCGGAATCCCGGCTGCGATGCGATCGCGAGACCAGAAGTAGTCATCCGGGGGCAAGGTCGACGGGTCAATGCGCCGGGCGCCAGGGATCTTCATGAACTCCTTGTGGATAATGTCTAGTTTATACTGGCGAATTTCCTTGGGCCCATACGACATGCCAAAGTACAGCCAAGTGAAATCGCCGTAGTTGAGTTCTCGCCGCGCGACTTCCTTGGCCTTCTCGTCCGGAATCTGGCCAGTTTCAGAGAAGAAGTGGCTGCGCGGCTTGCCCTTCAATGCAATCATTTGCACAACGTGACGTAGCTGCGCGACATTTTCAAGAATGTTGCTGACGCGAAGCGGACGGATGATTTCGACCTGTTGGTCAGATTAGTATCCCAATAGACCGACGTGGTCTGTTCAACTTACCAAAGGTGCAAGATCGGACTCATTCGGAAATGCATACAGCTACAAACGTTAGACAACGCAACAACTGAAGCAAGGAACATACGAAGCTTTCGTAACCACCGGGGTTCGGCATCAAAGTCATGCCCATCTTTGTCACGATACCCATGTTCGATTGAGAAAACAAGCCACTACTTCCATCAGTTCCCCCGTTCTCGGGAACATGAACGGCACGGTTGATACATACTCAGACATTGGACCGAAGCCGTAGGGGAAGATCTGCCAGCTGGAGCTTCCCGGCATTGCTCCCATGCCGGTCCGCATGACTTCTCCAGTGGGCAGAACGACCTCGAGTCCGGAATGACAGGCCCAGTCTGTTGGAGTTAGCCACTTGTATTAAAAGCTTCAGTTTCTATGTCCTGACTTACGGTCTCCATAGGCTGTGTATCCGACACCGCGATCCAACGTGTTGCCCAACACGGAGCCGCCGCCCAGATCCGGCACATCCACCCAGAGATGTTTGTAACCCCGTCTCTGGATTTCTTCATACAGCGCGAAGAAAGTCACACCCGGTTCCACGAGACAGGTGTAATCATCCGGATTGATGTCGAGGATCTTGTTCATACGCCGACCGAGGTCGATGACAACGGAACCGCGAACACGAGGCGCGGCGCCGCCATATCCCACTGATCAAGTCAGCGACAACTTGCGCGAAATGTCGACAACAGCATACAGTTCCTTCCGATCGAGATAGGAAAGATCGGAATCTTATACTTGTTTGCCCAGAGCACGATTTTCTGCACTTCTTCCGTGCTCCCAGGATAGACCACAGCGGACGCGACGAGTTCCTCTTCATCAAGTACGTGCTGGGCATCGTGGGTATTGGGGTCTTGACGAGTCAGCATCTAATGTTTAGAAGCGATCCTGCGACACAGAATTTAGCTGTACTGACGTTCCATGTACCTGCAATCACACTTTATTAGCCCTACATACATGCCAAGTGGAGAGTAAAGGCTTTTGCTTACCAGCCATCCTTCAAAGGCTTATCCACGAGTTCTACATGTTCCTTTCCTAGCTCTCGTTCGAGTTCGTCAATTGCTTTCAGGAAGGTGGCCTTGTCAATGCCTTTGGGGATGGCGAGAGGCCGCTTCCGGGAATCTTGTTTCTTGGTCGCGATATCGAGAATTAGCGATTTGGCATACTGTGCCTTCTCGTACAGCCGGGAGGGGATGCCAGAATGACTCTGCGACAACTGTGGAGTGGGAGGGATTTCCTTTGGCGCCATTGTGGAAAGGGGTAGTACTTTATTTCAACGACATTAAGTTGCGAACTGGCCGGGCACTCTCGTGCTGTCCAAGCACCTTTTATCCCAGCTCCAAGGTTGGAAGAACCAGAACAGCATTACATGGCCATCAACCTATTAGATTACAGTTCTACGACTGGGTGTTGAGGGCCGAGTAGTACGTTTCTCCCCGTAGTACGTTTCTCCGGGGAGAAACGCAGCTAGCATCGCCTAGACGATTGTGATGCTTGGTTAGTAGTTGGCGCTGCTTGAGCCTTTGAGCTAAGCCGGGCTGGTCCTAGTTGGAGGTTTCTAGTCTAAAACGGGAAACGTGCTTGATGAGTTAAACCTGGAGAAATCGCGGGGGAAGCTGGTCGTTGATCGGGATTTACTCCTAGCTGTTGAAAATGAACTCTAGGGTTGCGGGGAGTAATAGATGATAAGATCACGATTGAGATACACCGATAACCAAGCTTCTCCTATCCAGAACTGCACACTGGACACCTGTCAAGTGTCAACTGGCTTTGAACCCCCAGAGTGGATGTCGCTTAGTCATGTTGGAGAAAGCTCCTCGTGGGGCTTGGGGAAATACCCGAAGCTGTATCGGATGGCGGTGGGGGACTATCCGAAGAGATGTACACCGTAAGCTGTAATTACTGGTTTACCAGTTCTATTTTACCAATTCTTGAAGCTGTCGCCAATTCTTCCGTTTGTTCCTTTTTCCTTCTCCCACTCGCATCTCATGTGTTCGAGTTGTTCACCATGAAGGCCGTAAGAACAGCTCCTTTGCTGTTCCGCGCGTCGAGTCTAGGGCGGCGGAACTTCTCCACAACGCCGACACAATGGGCGATCAACAAGATTGTCCCGAGTGCGCAGGAGGCCATCAAGGACCTTAAAGGGAATTCGATGATTCTGGTTGGTGGTTTTGGCTTCTCGGGAGTTCCAAACACCTTGATCAATGCAGTACGCGATCGGCCGGACTTGAGGGACTTCACGATCGTCTCCAACAATGCAGGCATGCCTGGCGAAGGACTGGGTAAGCATGACAACTCATGCGAGAAGGAAGCAGGTGCTGAAACGGAACAGGCCAGCTGCTGGAGACGCGCCAGATCAAGAAGATGATTGCATCGTTCATCGGCGAGAACAAGGTGTTTGAGAAGATGTATCTTGAGGGTGACCTAGAGCTCGAGCTGACTCCGCAAGGCACCATCGCGGAGAAATGCGCCGCTGGTGCTGCTGGTGTTCCAGCATTTTACACTCCTGCTGGTCATGGCACAATTGGTATGGTGCGCGCTTCGTAGTATATATATGTGCACCGGCTGACCGCTGCAGTTCAAACTGGGGAACTTCCTACGAAATATAACAAGGATGGCACTGTCGCTGCCACAGCAAAGCCAAAGGAAACGCGCGAGTTCAATGGCAAGACCTACGTGCTGGAGGAATCGTATTTTGCGGACTACGCTTTCGTCAAGGTTCACAAGGCCGACAAGCTGGGTAACTGCCAGTTCCGCAAGGCGCAGAACAACTTCAACGAGGCCATGGCGAAGAACGCAAAGGTTACCTTTGTGGAGGCCGACGAGCTCGTGGAGGTTGGTGAGCTTTCTCCGGAGGAGATCCATCTTCAGGGCATCTACGTCGACAAAGTGATCAAGAGCACAGAGCCCAAGAAGATCGAGAAGCTCACTTTTGCCAAGGATCCGAATGACATGCTTAAGGGCGGTAAGTTTACGTGTTTGATATCAAATCTCCTGAGCTGTCCTGACCGGGTCTAGGCTCTGGTGATGCCACCGCGCGACGGGAGCGCATCGTCAAGCGGGCAGCCAAGGAGTTCGAGGACGGCATGTACGTGAACTTGGGCATCGGCATGCCATTGATTGCGCCAGCGTTCCTGCCCGAGGGCATCGAAGTGGTTCTGCAGTCCGAGAACGGTATTCTGGGTCTGGGAGGGTATCCTCGTCCGGGTGAGGAGGATCCCGACCTGATCAACCCTGGCAAGGAAACCGTAACCCTGACGAAGGGTGCGTCGGTCTTTGGCTCGCACGAAAGCTTCGGCATGATCCGATCTGGCCGAATTAACATGACCATGCTTGGCGCGCTGCAAGTCAGCCAGTACGGCGGTAAGTGCACACCATCTCGACTGGGTGAGATATGAGCGACTGATAAGTGGTAGACCTGGCCAACTTCATGCTTCCTGGCAAGGTCAAGGGCATTGGCGGTGCCATGGACCTGGTGGCCAATCCCAGCAAGACCAAGGTCGTTGTGACGATGGAGCATGTTGACAAGAAGGGCAACCCTAAGATTCTTCCCGGTATGTTCCACTTCTACAAGCGATTTCTACATGCATACTAACATTCTCAATTAGAATGCACATTCCCATTGACAGGGCCACGCTGCGTCTCGAAGATCATCACCGATCTCGCGGTGTTTGATGTCCACCCCACGGAGGGCTTGACTCTGCGGGAGGTCGCGGAGGGCGTGACGGTGGACGAGGTCAAGAGCAAGACGGCTGCGCCGTTCAAGGTGGCGGATGACCTGAAGCCGATGCTGTAATGTCATGAATAGTATGATCCAACTAAATGTACTTTGAAAATTCAAAATAGTTATTCGAAAATAGTATGAACTCTAGTGCTTACTCATCACATGGATCGGATCCCCACTGAACAGATAACGGATACCGTAACTCCTACTCAGCTGTCAGAAATCAGAGGTGTTCCGACTGCAAGTTCCGAGCTATCGGGCCGTCGGGGAAGTCTCCGAGATCCGAGCGTAATTACCATACCGGATAATACCCGAACCCCACACTTTGTTACGATTGAGAGAGCTTATTTCCCCAGGACGTTATCCGAAAGTCCTGAAAAATAAACTGCATTTGTTTACCTTCAATTCACTCCTTGAAGACTTTTCTTTTTTTGCAGTTCTGTGCTTAACTGAAAGTTTGCAGCCATGATCACCAAAGCTGCGCGCGAAGTTCTTCGCAAGACGCCCAACGATGTGGTTATCCTCTCCGCCGTGCGGAGTCCCATTGCACGGGCTTTCAAGGGCGGATTCAAAGACCTATGGCCTGAGGAGATCCTGATGCCGGTACGAGTTCAAGTTCGATTTTTTTTTTTTTTTTGAATGAAATGTTAACAACAAGAAAAAGGTCATGCAAGCGGCCGTTCAACGGGCCAAGATTCAGCCCGGCGATGTCAATGACGTTCTCATCGGCAACGTGCTTGCGGAATTGGGCTTTGCAAAGACCGGGCGCACAGCACTAAACGCGGCCGGTTTCCCAAACACGACGACCTTCCACACGGTGAATCGACAGTGTTCAAGCAGTTTGCAGGCCCTGACGCACATTGCACATTCAATTGTGGTGGGCCAGATCGATGTTGGCATGGCCGGCGGCGTGGAGAGCATGACTCGGAATTATGGGACGCGTGGTATTCCCGTCGATGTGTCGCCAACACTGAAAGAGTCTCCTGTCAAGGATGCGCGTGATTGTTTGCTGCCAATGGGCGTCACCAGCGAGAATGTCGCGGAGCGGTACAGCGTTTCGCGCCAGGACCAGGACCAGCTTGCCCTCGAGTCGCAGACCCGGGCCAGCCGAGCGCAGAAAGCGGGCGTGTTTGATAGGGAAATTGTGAAGATTCAAGCACGGTGGATCGATCCCGAGACCAAGGAGGAGTCGGTGAAGACGGTGGAGCTGGACGAGGGTGTGCGACATGGAGTGACGCTGGAGAAACTCGCGGCCCTGAAGCCGGCTTTCAAGGAGAACGGTGGAAGCACTGCCGGGAACTCGTTCGTCACCCTGTAGCTGACTACCTTAGCCGGCTCAGAACTAATGAATGATTTAGGTCGCAAATTTCCGACGGTGCCTCAGCTGTCATTCTTGCCCGACGTTCGTGGGCGGAGGCTCGAGGACTGACACCGATTGCTCGCTGGGTGGGGACGCAGGTCGCCGGCTGCGCGCCGGACGAAATGGGAATCTCGCCTGCCTTCGCCATCCCGAAGCTCTACGAATACGTCGGGCTGGAGCAAAAGGACGTCGATATTTTCGAGATCAACGAAGCGTTCGCGAGTCAGATGCTTTACGTCCTACGCAAGCTGGGACTGGACCATGAGAAGGTCAACCCGAATGGTGGAGCGATTGCGCTGGGGCATCCGGTTGGCGCGACGGGAGGGCGACAGGTTGCAACGTTGCTGGCGGAGTTGCAGAGGTCGAATAAGGAGATTGGTGTTGTGTCAATGTGCGCAAGGTGAGTGACCAGATTGGTCCCTTCATTTATGCTCGAGTCAGGTACTGATCGCAGCAGCACTGGACTTGGGCTTGCCTCGATGTTTGTTCGGGAGTGAGCGCTGTAGCATATGCCGACATCAATGCAGTCACGGGAGTATGTACATGGTCAGGCTATCATCATGCATGGAGCTTAGGAGTATGACTCGATGGGAAATTGAAGACACATTGCAGATGTATTTTACGTATTGAATGTGTATCAATAGATAAGCAGTGTCGATAAGCATAGAAAAAGCCCCACAATCCATAGCACGTACGGTAACGGATTACCATAACTACACTCCGCACGGTAATTTTCATTCTGCTGTATGTAGCGGTGGACAGTCCTCTACACACTCCACATTTCCACATGATGTTGATCCATCATGACAGATCTCGGAACTGAGAGAGCTGACCGTGCCAGCGTCGAAAATCCAAGCAATGTGTACCTAGTGCTTGAAAGTTGAAGAGGGCACCTTGAGCTCATCAATGGCGGAAGCTTCCTTCCCCGCACTATCTGCACACCTCCCAGCCCCACAAACCGACAGTTGGGGAAGTGTTGGAATTTTGATTGGAGAAAAGCTTCAGCTTTGCTGGCCGTGACGTTTTCATATTTGCCGAGGATGCAGAGTATGTAAGCACACTGATTGGCGTAGTTGCTCGCTTCTCTGACCATCCTGCCCCTCGATTCGTCGTAGCAATGTCCTCCCTCCTCTCGCAATTGCTCCGTCGGCAACCATTGTCGACGACCGCCCTTCGGCGTCTTCCGCGTGTTCCTCCTCCGACAAGGTACACGATTGTTCGGCCGCAACTCCGCGACATGGCCTCGCAATTCCGCGCCATGGGCTCTGTGAGTGCGATTGATTCAGCGATTTTTCGAACATTGTTTGGGACGGAGGAGATTCGAGAGGTGTGTCTTATCTACCCCGCTCTAAAGCAACTTCGCGGGTATATGGAAACAAATGTTGACGTAATTGGCTACAGGTGTTCAATGATACAGCATACATCGCCCGTTGCGTCGACGCCGAGGCCGCTTTGGCGCGCGCACAGTCAAAATGCGGCGTGATTCCGCCCGAGATCGGTGCCCTGGTCACCGAGAAGGCGCGCCCTGACAACCTGGATTTGGATCGCCTGCGGCGGGAAACGGAGATTGTTGGGTATCCGATCCTGCCGCTAGTGCGGCAATTGTCCGCGCTCTGCGGCCCAGAAGCGGGAAAGTATGTGCATTGGGGCGCGACGACGCAGGATATCATGGACTTGGCGAGCGTGCTGCAGATGAAGAGAGGGTTGGAGATTGTGGAGAGGTTGCTGGCTGAGGTGATCGACACGCTGCGTGGTCTCGCGGAGAAGTATCGCGACACGCCCATGGCTGGCCGCACGCATCTGCAGCATGCGCTGCCCGTGACCTTTGGCTACAAGTGCGCGGTGTGGTTGTCGGGCTTCCAGCGGCACATGGAGCGGCTCCAGCAGCTGCGGGGACGGGCGCTGATGGTGCAGTTTGGCGGTGCGGCGGGGTCACTGGCGAGCTTGGGGACTGGCGATGACGGACTGCGTGTGCGCAAGGCGCTCGCGGAGGACCTGCAGCTGACCGACCCGCCGATCACGTGGCATGTGGCGCGCGACGGCGTGGCGGAGATTGTGAACTTCCTGGCGCTGCTGGGTGGCACGATGGGTAAAGTGGCGCTGGACGTGATCGTCATGTCGTCGAACGAGTTTGGCGAGGTGTCGGAGCCGTTTGTGCCGCACCGCGGCGCGTCGTCCACCATGCCGCAGAAGCGGAACCCCATCTCGAGCGAGGTGATCCTGGCGGCGTCCAAGGTGCTGCGGTCGAACGCTGGCTTGGTGCTGGACGCGATGGTGTCGGACTTTGAGCGCGCGTCGGGCCCATGGCACTTGGAGTGGGTCGCCGTGCCGGAGAGCTTTGTGATAGCCGTGGGTGCGCTGTATCAAACGCAGTTTGCACTGTCCGGCCTTGCCGTTGACACGAAGCAGATGCTTGCCAATCTGCATTCCACGCGCGGGTTGATCGTCGCCGAGGCGGTGATGATGGGCCTGGCGCCGTACGTCGGAAGACAGAGGGCCCATGATATTGTCTACGAGGCCTGCCGCGAGAGTATCGAGCATGATCGTACTCTTCTCGACAGTCTGCTACAGAGGAGCGAGGTTACGGAGAAGATTGAGCGGGAGAAGCTGGAGAGCCTGTGTGATCCAGCCAACTATTTGGGTGCTTCGACACGGATGGTTGATGATGTACTGGCTGTCAAAGTGTAAATAAGACGTTATTTACTAGATGTGAAGATGTAGCCCAAAAAAAAAAAAATAGTGTTCTTTGAAGTGTTTTAGATTGAAGTTTCCAGAAGTTCAAAGTCGTTCAATTAAGGCCTTGTTAGGGTTTTTGTCAAATTCTAAGATTTCCTGTTTTGGTAAGTGGCAGAGTTGCCTGCATGACACTTGCATATGGATGTAAGTGCTTGCTCCAGATCGACTGCCAACCCTACCTCTACTGACTCGCTCTCAAGTCTTAGCCCTACTTTAATAAATTAATCCGTACAAGGAAGGCAAAATGAATTGAAAGGTTCAGTTCCTGGAGCTCCATGTGTTCCCAAGTCTTTGCAGATTGCAGGCCCCACATACGTCAGGGCCATCCACATCGAGCTCCGGAAGAACCTGGGGGAAGGACAAGCACATGGCAGATCTTATGGGGGGATGATGGAGGAGAAAGAAGAGGCATCGCTCTCGACATCCAGTGGATGGTGTGGAGACACACGTCGACACCTGCCCAGCAATGTGGTCAGACATTCCGGACCAGTCCCACGATAGTTGAGTGGGCCTTTTTCCCCAGATATATCAGGCCGCGGTACAATGTCGATTCTGCTGCATCACACAATACTAGTAGTCTTCGTGATCGGCCAGTATCGATCGAGGTACTGAGTTGAGAACATCGCAGCCATGCCCGCGACCGTCAAGAAGCCGACCCCGATCAAGGACCTTCAGCGTGTCTTCCACTATACTGACACGCAGTCCCGGAAGCCCACCCGGGACAATGACCCCTATGAGTACCAGGCTGGCTGGAACAACCGCTTCCAGTCGGAGGTGATCCCCGGCACGTTGCCGGCCGGCCAGAACAACCCGCAGGCGCCTCGCTTTGGCCTGTACACGGAGGGCATCACCTACTCGGCCTTTGTGGCGCCGCGGGCGCACAACTATAGCACGTATATGTACCGCGTTCGTCCATCGGCGGCACATGGTAAGACACCTTCCCCGTCTCTTTGTGTTGGAACTGGTCTGACCAGTTGCAGGCGGGTACATCACCAACATCGAGACCAAGGCCCATATCGAGAACTGCTTCCTGAGCCTGAACCCCAAGGTCGAGCCCCTTGTGCAGCAGGCGGAATGGTCTCCCTTCCCCCTGCCGCCGGATGACGAGAAGATCGATTTCGTGGACGGCCTGCACACGCTGGGCGGCAGCGGCGATCCCAACCTGCGCGAGGGCGTCGGCCCTGTACGTGTTCATGATCAACGCTGACATGGACCACCGGGCGTTCTGCAACACGGACGGCGACTTCTTGCTGGTGGCCCAGCTGGGCAACCTGGACATCCAGACCGAGTTCGGCAAGATCTTCCTGCAGCCCGAAGGAGTCTGCGTGATCCAGCGCGGCGTGCGCTTCGCCATCCGCCTGGACCGGGCGTGAAGCAGGCCCGTGGTTACATCACCGAGATCTGGGGCTCGATGTGGGAGTTGCCCGACCTGGGCCCGATCGGCGGGCACGGCCTGGCGAACCCACGCGACTTCCTCTACCCGGTGGCGCACATTGACGAGAACCTGCATGAGGACTGGTTGATCGTCAACAAGGCCAATGGCAAATACAACGCCATCAAGCTGGACCACTCGCCGTTCGACGTTGTCGCCTGGCACGGCAACGTCGTTCCGTACAAGTACGACCTGACCAAGTTCGCGTCGCAGAACGCCACCTCGGTCGACCACACCGACCCTTCTGTCAATTGCGTGTTGACCGCCAAGTCGCGCGACCCCAACACGCCGCTGGTTGACTTCCTCTGGTTCGGCCCGCGCTGGGACGTCGCCTCCAACACGTTCCGGCCGCCGTACTTCCACCGCAACTCGGCGACGGAGTTCCTGGCCTGTCTGTACGGTAAGGGTCTGGGCCGGTCGGACGCCTTCTTGCCGGGTGGTGGCAGCGTTGAGATCAGTCACACCCCGCACGGCGGCTTCGATGAGCCCTACCAGACGGAGATGCAAC
This sequence comes from Thermomyces dupontii, assembly GCF_041956625.1. Lineage (NCBI taxonomy): Eukaryota > Fungi > Ascomycota > Eurotiomycetes > Eurotiales > Trichocomaceae > Thermomyces > Thermomyces dupontii. The sequence continues at coordinate 505,029 of NW_027192316.1, read as the reverse complement.
TGATGGTCAACGAGCCTCGGAGGATCCTGGAGCGTACGTCACCCCTTTTTTTATTTTTTTCTTTCCTTGATGCAATGCAAAGGCTGACTTGCACTCAGACCAAATGACCATCATGGTGGAAAGCAGCCGCAGCTTCCTCTTCACCGAATACGCACGCGGTGGATGCGGCACGTTCCGCTCGCAGGGCACCGACCCGAAGGTGTGGGATGCGCTGCCGGTGAGTCTCATTCCTCTTATTCTCTCCTCAGTCCCCAACGATCAATCATGCTAACCGTTCTACAGGACAGGTTCTCCAACTACCCGGGCATCAAGCAAATCCTGGAGAAGGTCAAGGCCGACAAGGCCACCCGACGGGCGCAGTTGGAGGAGTACTACGACGACAACAAGTTGGCGGCGGCGGTGGGAGTGAGTACCAACGGCAGTGCGTAAATGGGTCTGTTGTCTTTTTGAATTCATTCATCTTGTTGAATACGATTGTACATAGTTTGAACGAGCAATCTATTTTGACGGAATTCTCGGGCCAGTTGACCTCCCATCACGGTCTTGATTCGGAGTAGGAACTAATTACAGTACAATACATGTCTGGATATCTGAGGTACTTACTTACCGGTCTGTTGACTAACTCAAGATTGAATCAAACTCAACTCCAAACTAGATGACAGATTACGTGTACGATAGTCAATCATTACCTACCGCTTTGGGATCGAAGCTCCCTTGACCGTATACATACAGTAGTTACAGTATATATTGCGGAAACTGGCACAGAAGATTGGCCACAATGTTGCAGAATTACAGTATTATTCCATTCCACTTTCTCAGTTTCCAGACTGCCTCGCTTTGGGCCCTAGATTCTAGATTCACCTGTAAAAAGGCCAAGTGAATACTGTAACTCCCCGAGTCAGTCATCCCCTTTTTGGTTCTCCTGATTGGCTGTTGTGGGCGACTGTTCCTTCTATCCTGGGCTTCTCCCCGATATCCGAGCGTTCACCGGGGGCCCACCCCCTGCAGGACAATTTCGTCCAATTGGGCGGTGGCATACCGTTTGTGGACCCTCATCCATGCTCCCCACGGGGAAAGTCGCGCACTGGACCCGATTTTCACGTGGACTAGTGGGAACAATGCTGACGTACAACAGCGCTGATTGGATAAAAAGCTCCGCTAATCAGGGAGCCGAATCAACATTGCAGCGATCGGGGGTCAAGTGATTAGCCTAACTGAGTTTAACTGACCAAAAGGTGCCAAATCCTGCGCTTCCTTTCTGGTTCCCTACGGAAACTTACTGTATCTAAATATTTAGCTGGCAAGTAACGAGTAAGTTAAGTACGGAATAACTTACTCGTAATTCCTCCTTCAGCCCGCCCAGCCTGATTTGGTGCCGATCCGATCCAACGCTTTGCTTCCTTTCCTGGTGGCAACTGGCAAAAGTCGCTCTCCCGAAAAAAGAAACGCGCCCGCTTCCGCCGCCCTCTGCTCTCTCCTCTCCTCTCCTCTCTCCCCTTAATTTAATCCATCCCCGCCCAGCCGTGAACAGAATGCTCTCTCTTCTGCACCGTCGATAATTCATAGTCATGGTCCTCCGGAAATGCAACATCTGCGACCGTCGCTTCAAGAAGACGGAGCATTACAAGCGGCATGAGCGGTCCCGTATGTCGCTTCGGATAATGGTCCTTGCACCGACCTGATGGCTGACTTGGGCAGATACCAAGGAGCGCCCCTACGAATGCAATATCTGCCATAAGCGATTTTCGCGTAGGTCAGGAACTGAGTGCCCTCCACATGCTTCGTTGCGATCGAAACATGACCCCCCACTGCAGACAGACTAACGATCGCAACAGTGATGTCTTAAGTCGCCATGTCAAAGGCCATCTGCAGAAACAGGAGAAGGAAGCAGCTGCCAAGGCCAATTCTGTGGCGAACAAGGATGCTGTGAATCCATCATCCGAATCCGGCAACATGAACGCCAACCCTGGCTCCCAGATGGTGCCCCCCGACGCGGATCAGCGCCCGGGGCAATTGCCCGCCAACTCCAACAGTACCCCCGCCGCGCAACTCGCCAACATCCCTCCGACCCCCCGCGACATGCAGATGCCGCCTCCGGGCGGGTTGTCATCCAACCTGGACTTCCTCGCCGATATCTCCACTCATCAAGCCCGCACCGAACCCGAACTGAACCCCATGATGATCGACGATCATCCCCAGTATTTCAATTGGAACGACCCGTCCGCCCTGAATGCCCAGGTCTCGCGTCCGGTCGGGTTCGAGCCCGTGCCGAATGAAATGCTGCAGTTGTGGCTCGAGCCGCGCGCCGACAGCAGCGTCTCCCATCCGAGCTCCTTGGAGATGATGCGCGAGGCCAAGTGGGGCGTAATGGGCGACCAGTACATTTCCCCGGAGCACCGCGCATCCAGCCGAAGTTTCGAAACGTCCAAAAACAGCGACAACATCCCGAGCGAGCGCTTTATCCGCGTGCAGCGCTGCTGGCTCGCGCCACCCAATGTGGTCGGGCGGCTCATGCACTCGCTCTGGCGCGATGTGTCCTGCTACGAAGCGGACAACCTCTTCACCATCCCCGCGTACCAGGACGTCTCTGTAGCGGACAAACAACCCGGCACGAGATTCGGCTTGGATGAGGAGTGTCGGCAGCAACTTCAGACGGCCTTTGGCCTGACACCCCAATCGCTGGCGAATTTGAATTCCAACAACAGCAACGACGGTCTCTCGCCGGGTGGGTCCTCCGGCTCTGGGCAGATTCCCAATTTCCCGCCCGCGGAGATCTTGGATATGGCGCTGGATCTGTACTTCCGACACTTTCACCCGCTCGTTCCTTTTGTGCATATGCCGACGTTTGTGGCCAAGCGCACAAGACTGCCACTGTTGTTCGTCATGTGTCAGATTGGCATGATTATCCTGGGGACGAAGGGGACAACAAACTTTGTCCTGAAGACATTTAATGTATGGTCTCTTGTCTCTCGTTCTCAGGACTGGACTAACCCCGTGAGCAGTGCGTCTTGGAGAAAGTCAGCAGTGAGCTGGCGAAATGCTCCGTTGGCAACGGAACGCCAGTCGGCATCCTGTCGACCATGGCGACGGCGTTCTTGATGCTCAACCTGGCTGCGATGACAGGCGTATGTACCTCTGGATATCCAATCGCCCGGGCGATGCTAAACTATCTACCGCAGGATAAGGAACATCTCCAGCAGTCGCAGATGCTGTACGTCTCGCTCATGGCTGTGGCGCAGCGTCATGGCCTCTTCTCCGCGGGAGAAGGACAGCCACTTGATATGGCCCTGCTGGAGTCGATTCCCGATCTGGACATGCGGTGGAAGGCATGGAGTCGAGTGGAGTCCACAAAACGGTAACTAATATTAGATTTCGAGACCCACGATTCCACACTGGGGCCTAGGCTAACGATAGATCCCCATGCAGGCTTATCGTTGGATTGCTCCTCGTCGACTCTTGGTATTCGTCCTTCTTTTCGACGAGTCCAGTCGTCGTTCCGGACTCGGTGCAGGTGATACTACCATGCAGCGATGCCCTCTTTGGGGCCAATACGTCCGGCCGATGGATGCAACTGATCCGCAGTGGGAAGCACATCTTGATGCCGATTGTCAGGTCACCGTCCGAGACGGTGCCACTGCCAAACCTGGAAGAGCCCGTGGACGACCTGGCCATGCACGGTGTGCTGGCAATGCTGCAGCTGCGGATGTCGGAAGCGTACCACCGCCTCCTCGCCAATCGGGCGAGCTACCCGTTCGCGCCCTGCCACACGTACGCGATGGATGCTCGCACGCGGTGCTTGACGTCACTGCAGGTGCAGGTCGTCAACACCTACGGCGACGCCCTGCGCATGCTCAGCCCCAACTGCGTCGTGATGTGGCACTACATGTGCATGAACTTGACCGCCGACATCCAGATCTTCGATCTCGCGGCCGGTCGCAACGGCGTGGGTCCCGCTCGCGACGCCCTCGACGACATCGCTGCGTGGACGCAGACCCCCGCTGCCCGACGGGCATGCCTTCACGCAGCGCAGATCTTCAAGGCACTGACCAACCGAAAAGCCTCGGACGACATCATGTTCCACTCGGTATCTGCCTTGTTCTCCGCCGCTCTGGTGCTGGGCCTGTACACATTCATGGTGCCGCAGTCCGCGGAGACGCAGGCGGGCGCAACGTCGATCGAACTCCTCGACGACATTGACTGGCGGGTGGTTGGGAACGAAGGGTTCTCGGCAACCCCGAATTTCATGGAGCACAACGGACCCGTCACTACCCCCGATACCAATCAAGACCGTTCACCTGGCATGGATTTGGATCCGGCGGTTCGGTTCATCCGGCACGGCGGCACGATCTACATCCGCGGCGTGCCCCATCAGGGTGGATATCAGTCCGCCCGCCGGGTACTGCTGGATTTTGGTGGACTTTTGAAGGACACGGGGAAGTGGAGCGTTCGAAAGTTTGCCTATGTCCTGCACATTATGAGCGATGTGCTGATGGAGGTTGACTGAAACGGCGGTCGTTGAGAGGTGCAGGAAATCACCTCCGGCCGACCTCATGATTGGTTACTTGGGATATCTAGTCACGAGCTCCAAGCGTGAGCTCCCCCCGTCGATGCCAGGGCACATCTACCCACTGGGCCCAAACCGTCTACACGAGTAACGAGAGTCGAGCCTCTCAGACCGGGCCCCGAGGCTCGTTCGTGCCGAGTGGGCGGCGTCAATCGGACCTGCCGTCAACCTCGACAACAACACAGTCCTCCGAGGGGACTAATTTTTTTTTTTTTTCGCCGTTCCTACCTACCTATCATTCGTGATATATGTATGCAATTTTTGCATCTATGCACGGCTTTTCTTTACGATTTGATTCGGTGTATGTCTACGTCTCATGTCGGCGTTTTGTTCATCATGACCATGCCAGTCACCGTCATGAAGGATGCTAGATGTACTTTTAGATACCGTACGAGTTTAATGCATGGATGAGCACGTTGCTCATTTGCTGAAGTTCTTTTTTTGAGCTTTTTTGAGCTTCGCTTGATGCAACAGCTGAGCTGGACAAAACGTTTCGAGCCTGCCAATATCGGAAGTCACACGTGACTTTTCGGCAAAGGTTCGGTGGTTTCGGCCGTTCGGGCTTCGAGCCGAAATGCGAATATCTTTGAACGTCTTTCCAAAATGTTGTTATCATTCAATTTCGCAAGATTGGAGTAAAATTCATTGAGTAATAACTGCAAAAATTCAAGATTTGCACAACGGTCCGAGATTTTCGGCTATCGGCTGCCGCCTGCCGGACCTGTGGGGTCAGAAACCTCCACGAGAACTTCGGAAGATTGTGGGGCTTCGGGAACATCAACAACAGCAAAGCTCCAGTTATCTTTGCTTGGGAAAGATTATTATTATCTCGATGAGTCAAATGCCGTAGACCAAGAACATACTCTGGAACTCTAGGGATATCGATTCTGGGAGGACAATCCATTCACCATGCGCTCGCTGTCAACGCTTCATCCGATCCGGCAGCATCTGTCCGTTGTGTCGTCGCGGACATCGCCATTCACTTCATGGACCGCTGCAACATGGACACGATCATTATCGACAACGACGAGATCATCAACATCGACGAGATCGCTCGCTCGGGTTGGACAGTACGGGCGACTTGGTATTTGTGATGTTGTTGCTGTGCAAAGGAGAGGTCTTTCGTCCACAACGGCAACGGCCGCGACAGCTGTGAATAATCCGACGAGCACGGCAGCGTCGAAGAAGAGTAAGAGATTGCCGTTGGAAGGGGTTCGGGTGTTGGATATGAGTCGCGTTCTTGCGGGGGTATGTTTTGAGAGTATTTTTGGTTTTTTTTGTTTTTTTTTTTTTTTTTTTTTTTTTTTCGCTCTGTGGTTTCTTTGGTGTTGACACATGGTTCAGCCGTATTGTACACAGATTCTCGGTGACTTGGGGTATGATGTCTACTTCCTCTGATGAAGCAAAAGAAAAAAAAAAAAAAAAAAAAAAGAGATATGATGACAATGGCTAAATTGCGTTAGAGCCGAAATTATCAAAATCGAGCATCCGAAGCGCGGTGACGATACTAGGGCCTGGGGTCCGCCATTTGCAGAGTATCGCGATGGACGAGAAGGGCCCGGTGAGAGCGCTTACTATCTCTCCGTAAGTGTCAACTCTCTCATCACACTCTTTAGGTCCCTCCGATCTAAAACCATGACTAGGTGAACCGGAATAAAAAGTCCCTTGCGCTATCCTTTCAACACCCGGAAGGCGTGGAAATCCTCCACTCACTCGCCGCGACTTGCGACGTGCTGGTGGAGAACTACCTGCCCGGCACCCTCACCAAATACCGCATGGACTACGAAACAATCCGCAAGATCAACCCGCGGCTGATCTACGCCAGCATCACGGGATACGGGCAGACGGGTCCATACTCGAACCGTCCAGGCTTTGACGTGATGGTGGAGGCGGAGTTTGGCCTGATGCATCTCACGGGGTCCCGTGGCGGGGAACCCGTCAAGGTCGGCGTTGCCGTCACCGATCTCACGACGGGCCTGTACGCCTGCAATTCGATCATGGCGGCGTTGCTGCAGCGCGCGCATACGGGCGAGGGCCAACACCTCGATGTCTGCCTGAGCGACGTGCAGATCGCCACGTTGGCCAATATGGCGCAGTCGGTGCTAGTTAGCGGGAAGAGGGATTCGGGACGATGGGGGACTGCACATCGTAAGTAACCTCCCCTATTTACTTGTACCATTTTGAAATCCTCAACTGACAATTTATTAGCCTCTGTCGTCCCCTACCAAGGCTTCCCCACCGCCGACGGCACCATCTTCATCGGCGGCGCTAACGACCGACTCTTCGGCATCCTCTGCGAGAAACTCGGCCAGCCATCCTGGGCTCAAGACCCACGCTTCGCCACCAACAATGCACGGGTTCAAAACCGTTCCATCCTGGAACCTCTGATCGAGGCGGAGACGCGGAAGCGCACAACGCAGGAATGGTTGCAGATCTTTGAGGGGAGCGGAATGCCATATGCCGCTGTGAATGATGTGATGGATACGCTGAACCATGAACAAGGTATGTAGTACTAGCCTCTCTCCCTCTCTCTCTCTGTGTGTGTCTCTCCTTCTGTTCGTTGGACTGGGGGTATAAGGGGTTTGATATTTTGGCTGACGGCCTGCAAAATAGCAAAAGCAAGGGGCATGGTCCAAACCATCCAACATCCCGTTTGTGGCCCGCTCAAGGTGCTCAGCCCCCCTGTCAAGTACTCGAATGCGGAACCGAGTATTCGCTCGCCGCCGCCGTTGCTTGGCGAGCATACGGATGAGGTGCTACAGGAGGTTGTTGGGTTGAGCGGGGAGCGTGTGCGGGAGTTGCGGGAAAAGGGCGTTGTTGCGTGAGATCGATCCATCCATAGAAAGGGGGGATGCATTAACTAGATCATCATGTAAATACCTACCTAAGGTACCTATATGTAAATCATCGGTTACCTAGTTCAATCATCCTCGGTGATGTAGATAGAACATGCTTCAAACCAGTAGCCTATCTATGGTAATCAAAGTCCTTGAAAAATGGATGGTATCAAATCATTGACACCTACATCTACGGCACATAATCATACAGCGTTGACAATCCGCCTCCTCGCCCTCAATCCAGTCCATACATATCATACATCCCAGAGACCATGGAAGATGAAAGATTAAAAAAAAAAAAGTCCACATTGAAAACCATACACCATACATGCCACCACGTAACTCATCACAAAACCGTCCCATCCCGAAGAGGACTTTTCCGAAGACAGGAGAAAATAAAAAAAAAAAAAAAGAAATAAAAAAAGGGGGATATCAAATCAAAGGGATAAGAATCATAGGGCGGATAAGAGGAATCATAAAGGGTGCAGCGGACAAAAGAGGATAAAGGGTAAGGGGTAAGGAAGAAAACATCGCAGTCGTTAAACCATGTAAAAAACATTCCGTCATATCCTCTTGTCTACGACTTCGTCTCCTCGGCACCCTCTTTCGCCGGCTCTTGTTTCTTCGCGGCGTCACCAGCCTCCTCGCTGTTACCCTTGCTCTTCATGTACTCATCGTACACGTTGAGAGCCTCCTCAACCTTTGCCCGGAGAGCGGCCTCATCATCGATCCTAAAACTTCGTTAATATACAGCCCAGCACTCTGAATGGAAAAGATACTTACAATGCAAGCAGCTCCGCATTGTCCATCTCCAGCAACATGCCGGTGATCTTGCCCGCAAGCTCCGGCTGCTGGGCTTGGATCTTCGGATACAAAGCTTCACCGATCATCTGCTTCTGCTGAGCCGGAGGCGCAGCAGTGAGGGCTTGCAACGTGAGCCCACCTGCCGCCGCCTCCGGACCGCCGGGAGCGCCGGCGCCACGTCCCGCCTGTGGCCGAACGTGACCTTGTTGCATAGGCAGGCCACCACGGCCTTGGCCAAAGCCCGGACCTCCGCGGACAGGCACGTTGGGAGGAATGCCCTGAGGAACCTGGCCGCGGCCACCCGCGCCGCGCCCAAACTGCATCTGGCCCATCTGAGGGTACGCCAGCCCGTTGGGAATGGCACCAGGAGCACCCTGCATAGCACCCATCGGGATTCCCTGGCCGAAATTCTGCGGGATCTGTTGGTTCGGAATACCGCGCCCGCCTTGCTGAGGGAATGCACCGGGGTATTGGCCGGGACGCCCACCAGGCATGCCGGGCATGACCATACCGGGCTGAGGAGCGAACGCCATTCCGCGCTGACCCCCAGGCAGATAGCCCTGCTGGCCAGGGCCGTAGAAGACGGCGGGCTGCATGTACGGTTGCGGCATTCCCGCGGCAGCGGCCGCTTGCTGTTGGCGGATGGTGTTGCGCGCCTGGATGCTGGCTTCCAGCTGGCTCCGGCGGACATCCTTGCGTTGGGCAAGCGCGACGTAGAGCGGCTTGCCGTTGACCATGCGTTGGTTCATCTCCGTCACCGCCTTGGAAGCCTCATCAGGGCTGGAGAAGCAAACGAAACCAAAGCCCTTGCTCTTGCCGAAAACCCTCTGAGCAGGCTTCTTGGTCTCCTTCTCACCCTCCTTCTTCTCCTTGTCCCCCTCCTTGCCTTCCTCCTTCTGGTCAGGCGATTCGTTCTCCTTGTCCTTCTCCTTGTCCTTATCGTCCCTTTCCGGCTCCGGACTCGCAGGAATAGTGACGTTTTCGCGCATGACCTTGGCAGAGGTGATGGTACCGAAGGGACTGAACAGCTCGCGGAGCTTGTCGTCATCGATATCATCGGTCAGGTTCTTGATGTACAGATTGACACCTTGGTACTTGTTCGCCTTCTCTTGACGAGCAGCCTCATACTGCTTGCGCAGCTCTTCTTCACGCTCATGCTTCTTCTGAGCGCGGCCCACGTACAGTTTCATGCCATGCCACTCGTAGTCATTCAAGTTGTCGACGGCGGCCTGTGCGCTGTCATGGGTCGAGTAATTCACAAATCCAAAGCCGCGGCTCTTGCCGGTCTCAGGGTCACGGGCGATGGTGGCCGAAGTGATTTCACCGTACTTGCCGAACAGCTCACGGAACTCATCCTCCGTCACTTCCGGGTCAATGTTCTTGACGTACACGTTGGTGAAGTTGGCTTTCATCTCCTCAAACTTGCTCTGTCGGTCCTTCTTGGAGATGTGATGACCGACATACACCTTCTTGTCGTTGAGCAGCATGCCGTTCACATGCTTGATGGCGTTGTTGGCGGCCTCGGCAGTCTCGTAGTGCACGAATCCATAGCCCTTGGAGTTGCCATACTCATCCTGGGCGACCTTGCAGCTGAGAATGTTGCCGAAGGCAGCGAAGGTGTCATGGAGGGCCTTGTTGTCAATGGCACGGTCCAGGTTCTTGATGAATACGTTACCCTGCCCGGTCTTGCGCAGCGCAGGGTCCCGCTGCGACCACATGATGCGGCAGGGCTTGCCCTTGATGAGGGTGTAGTTGAGTTCCTCGAGCGCGCGCTCACCATCGGCCGTGTTGTTGTAGTTGACATAAGCGTAACCCAGAGAGCGCCGAGTCACCGCATCACGGCAAACTCGGATGGAGGCAACTTGTCCGATGGAGGAGAAGAGCTCGTATAGCATGGCCTCGGTGACGGACGGGTCCAGCTCGCCAACGTACAGAGAGGCAGAGTGATGCTGGGGCGAGGATGTCTTGGTGGTCGTGGAGGCCGGCTGCTCCGCAGTCGTCGTAGGCTCCGCGGGGGCGTTAGTATTGGCGGCGGGGGTGGTTGTCGCAGTGCCGTTGGCATCGGTGCCATTGGCAACAGCGCCGGCGTTGGGAGTCGTAGAGACTTCGGCGGACATTTTGATTTTGCGTTTTGTTTTTTTCGTAAGAAACAGAAAAGGTCGTGAGTCGAATCTTTTTTCTTTTTTTTTCTAGTACAGAGGAAAGAGTCAGTAAGCCAGCTAGAAACGGGCAGTTGCAGCTGTAGAGAGGAGAACTCCGTCGAACGCAATGCCGGTGGGGAGGCGAAACGGACAGAAAGAGGAAGAAGCGAGAGTTACGGCACTTCTAAGAATATGAAGTGGTAATTCTCGAGGACCAGACGGCGTTGCAGCGGAGCAAAGAGAAGTCACGACAGATCAGGCTTGACACCAGCGCTGGCGATGGTGATTGATAAGTGTGACAGAAGCGACGGGGTGTTCCTTGCACAAAGCGCACAACGTCGACGGGTCGAAAGAGTTTTTGAAAGTTTTTTTCACGTTTTTTTGAGGGGAATTTTTGAATTTTTTTTTTTCGCTTATAGAAAAGCGAAGGGGAAAAGGTAAAAGGAAGAAAGAAGAATGCTAAAGGACTTTAGCACCGAGAGCTGTGATGGATGAAGCTGAAAGAAAGAGGTTGTGATTGTGGTGAAAAACTTCAAAGGAAATTTTGTCTCGTGTGGCACTAAACCATTTTGGGCCCTTTTTGTGGCCTGAGGAATTTTTCATCTCCAAGATCACGTGCAACACATGTTCAGTGGAATGCACGGTCATTGGTGAAATCGACCATTCGAGTGGCAACTGGCAAAGTGATCCATCAAGGAAGGTACGATTACATGTAGAAATGTCTTCCATTTAAGGTAACTAGTTATAGCTTTCTCTGCATGGTTGAGCCTCACTTTGAGGTCCACAACTTTACAGAACAAACCTAGCCTAGCTACCTACCTACTCTACCTAGAGGTTAGGTAGGGACCTTGTAAAAGGTCGAGTCCTCTCTCCCAGTATTCCCTGCTTCCGCGTCTGGCCCGTCGCTAAGCTCTCCGACCCAAAATCTAGAGCGTCATTGAAAGTCCCTGAACCGCTCCCCTAGAGCTCGTCCGGCAAAGACGTCATTCGGTCCTCGTGCCGCAGTACTTACGACCGTCGGCCAGAAGGACATAGCAACAACATCAGAGACGCATGTCTCTGTTAACGTCCTAGCCCATCTCTCTCTACTGAAGAGGGCAGCTCAAGTCGGAATGAAGTGTTATGGTCGACTCCATTCTACTGATAGGCCTACATAGGAAATGGACCTCTTATGGCCTATCGACATGGTTGCGGGACCTTATTCACCGCCCTCTTCTCGATCAAGTCCTCTTTCACTACGGAGAGGCTGCTGGTAGGGTGCCTGACTTCGATTTGAAGCATCGTGGCAACAAACGCGGTGGACTTTGTATAATTGCTGCAGACTCTGAGTGAGTATCAACGTCCAGAGGTTGTGTGAGTATCTCTAACGGGGGTAAGCTATTGCCCTCATGTCCTACACCCTAGCTAGAATTGGACTTTGCTCGCCTAATTTGATACTTTCCGATTTTGCTTGATAGCGTACTTCTCTGTGTGCTTTGGTAATGCCAGGTCGTGCTTGTTTTAAATTGAAGGCTAAAAACAGTCGATGTTTAAGGAAAAGAAATCAGAACCTCTAACTATTTCTCAGATCAACAAGGAAACGAAAGAACGACAAACCTGCGCCAAAGCCATGCAAAGTATGACCGCGGGCAACATGAGGACAAAAACACGTCCAGACTTTAATGAAACATCCCATATGATAAACAACCGAAAGAGAAAGATTGTAAAAGATGAGAGACCTGTGTCAACTCAGGTCGAACCCAGCCCCAGCATTGACCGCATACAGGAGCTTCTCACGCAGAACCTTGGCACTCGAGTACCGAGGCAACTTGAGCAGATTGACACAAGTGCTCGTACTCGGCAGGCGGTCCTGGTCGTCGCTGGCGTCGCGGATGCTGAAGCGCGGGTTGAGGTGACCAAAGCCCAGCAGCGGAGCGCGCGGCGTCGACGTGACGAACTTGAGCACCTTCTGCCGGTCTTCGTTGGAGAGGCTCTCCATGACCTCCCAGAAGAGCTTGACTGTGGGGTGCTCCTCGTTGTCGTCGCCGATGGTGTACAGGCCACCATAAAGCGTGTTGCGCCGAAGATCCGCCACATCGATCTCGCCCGAGTCGCCGCCGACGAGCGTCTGCAGCTCGGCCTGGTTGAACATGGATAGCCACGAGGGTTGGATGATTTGGCCCAGGCCTTGTAAGAATGCGAGCGTTTGCGCGTACGGTTGCATCTGAAGCCGGTGGCGCGCAATGTACGAGATGTAGACGAGGCGGTTTTGGTTTGTAACGGGGATGTTTGAGCCGTTGGGTTTCAGTTCCCGGGTAATTGTGCGTGGTTTGGATCCCGGAACCTCGATGGTGTCGGTCACGGTGAAGTTCAACGCAAAATCCTCCACGTCACCAGGGTAGTTTTTGAGTTGTAGCTGCCGCACAAGTCAATAACTGACCGGAAATGTGAAGGGGAAAGACTACCTACCAGCCCCTGGTACAAACTCTCGTCGAGGTCCCTCAAATCGTTGAGGTTCGCACGGTAGGAAGACTCCTTTTGCGCAGACCCCGAACCTCCCGTCAACGCCCACTTCAGGAGAAAGAAAGGCGCAAAATGCACATCGACCAAGATTCCCTCGTAGAGACACTTGCCGATGACGCGGCCCAGGAACTCGTATCGCCGAAGCAAACCCCGGATCTCATGGGTCCACTCAGGGCTGTTCGGCGCGATACCCGCCTCCTTCAACAGCTCCTTTTGTTGCTCGATCGCCGTCGGGTTCGGATACAGCAGGTTCTGATCGTTCGCAACGAAAAGTGGGAGCCCCTTAGGTTCCTTCAGAGCCTCATTCGCCACGCTTGTCAGGAACTCTTTCGTCACGCCGCCGCCATCAATGCCGGCCTCCGGGGCTCCGAACTGGTCGATGAAGCTGATGTGAATCGGCTCCTTCAAGCCATCGCCCAGTTGGTAGAACTGTTCGAAGGCATCTTCAAACACACGCCCCCGTCGGATATCGGCATGGTGGCGACTGAGGACGTCGTTGGCGCCCCCGTCAAACATACGTCCCATCGACGCCGACACGGACATCCGCCAAGAGTCGGGGTCAATGTAACCGTTCCGGCGTCGCATCTGATCCCGGTAAATGAACTCGCGGAAAATTTGCACGCGCGTGGAAAACGGAATGAAAAATGGCATATTCCGTAGGATTTCCAGACGCGGGGCGATTGCCTCCAACTGCTTCCTCCGCGCGGCTTGCTGTTGACGGCGCCGGAGGAACTCGATTCGTCGTGCTTGCTGAACTCGGCTTGTACCAACGAGTGCCGGACCTGAATCTGGCACCAAATCATCCATCATGGCGTCGGGGTCCTCGTCTTCATCATCTTGCAGCTGGTGTCGGTTCTCCTCCTCAGCGACAACCGCGGGAATGAACCCCTCCATATCGAATTGATCAGTCATCAGCCAGTGTCCATCTGGGAGGAACTTGCGGCGAGAACTAGAATTCAGGGATTAGTGAAAGCTTCTAGACAAACAGGAGCAGGGTGTACATACTCTCGCTCATGGATCATTCTTAGCAGACCTGTGACCAGGCCTTTGAAATAATCCAGTGGTATGCCAGTAACACCAGGGAGTCCCTTTTCTCGGTTCCTTTGCTCCAGATCTTTGACACTCTTCACAGAGTCCTGTTGATCAGCTGAAGGGATAAAGTAGTTTCGAATGGCAGAAGTGTCCTCGGGTTTTGGCGTCTCGTGCAACTCCGCGGCATTCCAGTACAAAGTGAACGCTAGGTTCTTCAGAAAAATAGTCATGTCCTTCACGTCCCTAAGAGGCAGCGCGCTCTCTTTCGTCCACGACACATCTGAGCCCGAGGCAACGGCAACGGAGTCACCAGCGAAAAACTCATCATCGTCCGTCACCTTCAAGACAAATGTGTACAGTTCAAGGAAAAGTAGGATGATTGTCCACTCCTCTTCGCGTCCACGGGACTCCGCGAGCTGATCACTGCTTCCGTTTGCGCCTTCTGTCGGCACAGGCTTCAACAGTGGGAGAACAGCGTTCAAATCGGCGCTGATGCTATTGAAAATGTTCGTCCGTCTCGAGGCCTGCCAGAAATACTTGATTGCAGGGATGCGCAGAGCGGACGATCCGGGGGACGGCCGAGCTGCGCCGGCTGAGCCAAGGTACAGCCACATTCGAATGTCATCCCCGCGCCGTGGGAAGACTCTAAGGAGTGTAAGCGCATACCCAGCAAGTATTCTGGCCTCATCGGTCGACTCTTGATGTGCACTTGCTGCCCAGGTATCCACGGTAGCCTTCGAAAGCAAGCCCGTGATGCTGCGTTGATTCACAAGGCTCTTGACTTGCTCCCGCACAAATGCCGGTAGAGGCGTCTGGTCCTGAGCATGTTCCTCGATATTCTCGTCCGGATCAAGCCTCCGCGACACTTGCAGCGCCACTGAGTTCAAGAGACATGAAACCACTTTGACGAAGTCGGGTTCGAGAGCGTCGTAGGATACCGATCCGCTCAGGGCATGTCGGCGGAAGAAGATGAAGTAAGAAAGCACCCAGAGCCGCCGTTCGACCTCCTCTGACTTCATCTCCGGCTTCGTGACACTACTGGGAGCCCGACGAGAGAAATAGTCGTCGAGACCTTTTGTTAGCAACTTGTAGTTGACACTGGATGCCAGTCTATCTAACGACCCTAGATAGCTCGGCAGATCCGGGACTATGAGGTACTCCCGCCCAAACCACTCGTACGCCCCGAGCGTGTCTGCTGTAATGTGCTGCAATGGCGCGATCACGGTGGCGACGAGTTCGTCGATGGTATAACCCATCTTTGCCGACAGGTTTTGAATGTTGGAAGTCAGGACGGCCATGACGGCGAAGTAATCGCTCGCGATCCGAGTGACTTGGCGGGGGATCAGTCCGACCAGCATTCGCAGCGACTGTAACAGTGGCTCTGCAGGGATCGAGCTTGATCGAGGAGTATTCGCTAGGAACCGCAGCAGGCGCAGCACGGTGCTGGCCAGTCGGAAGAGCAGCAACGTCCATTCCCCTTCCGTTTCCAACGAGGAAGCGTTCTGCACCGTTCGCTGAAAGGCGTTCGTAAAGTATACGAGTCGAACGGCATCGGCGACCCTGTTAACTTCGAAGAAATGCAGCAGGAGCCGAAGCTGCGACAAGCATTCCTGCAGGGACAGGTACGGCGGTGGCGACGCACAGCTGGGATCCCTGCATAGTGCATCCTCGTCATCGAATGGCACATGTCTTCCTAACCTCTTGTCCTCGACGGCGTCCCACTCTGCCCGCCAGAGGGCATGCGTGCGTTTCCTGCTTTGATAACCCCGCCATGTTCGCTGGAGAGTCCGAGCGGCGCCCGTCCGGATCCGTTCCTGCTGTCGGGCTATCCGTTCCTGCTGCGCAATAGCCAGCGTATTCTGAAGACCGTATCCATGAGGAGCATGTCTCCCGGCCTTCGATGCGGCGAAGGGATTATTGGTACTGCGGCCGGAGAGGTTGACCTGTCGGGGGCGGCGAGAGCTCCCGGTAAATGACTGGAACATGACTCGGGTGTCTCGACGAAAACGTATCTCACGAAACTCGACAGGTATCTAGAGGATCAGGATTTCGGACAAGGCATCATGCAGGGAATGCATGATTTCTGAGGAAATTCAAGAATCCCAGCGACGACAGGATGAGCTGTTGATAGATGACTTGGAGCTTATCCACACGGCCCGAGAGTGCCGCCGCCACGCTGCGGCGGGGTTGCGGCCACGCACTACTTCTTATTTCCACGCACTATAAGTACTGTAGTAACCTACAAGGTGAATGAGATGAAGTTGTGAATCCTGTTTCCCACGTAACGCCGATCATGTCCCTAGAGATGGCTAATGTACATGAAATAAAATCTATCGCTCCCAACATTGTACAAACTCCGCAGTCGGCCAAAGGGGTACACGGACGACGAGTACTGAGGGCAATTGGATCTTGAACGTCCTCAGTCGCCTAATCCTCCCTCGGATTCCTCGATTAGATGACATGCAGTGTGGCATCGTCGCTGTCGGGGCCCTCGTATACGTACGCCGTTTAGGAAGATTCCTTGCCGCCCGACTGGTCCCCTGCCGCTGACGCCGTTGCCTTTGCTTCTTCTTCCTTTTGCTTGAAGGCCAAGTACTCCTCGCCATTCTCCAATGCCCACAACTTGAGATAGTCTTCACCCTTGAAGCCTCGATCCAAGGGCATAGTCGCATCCTCGGGTTGATTTTCCTGCGCGTACTTGGTCGGGGTGGGTGGCATCGTACGCGTCACAAAAGGCGTGAGCTATCAGCAAGTCAGCAACATAAAATCCAATTCATAGTCACTGTGGTGAAAACGCACCTTGAAATCCTTGAGGTTCTCGGGCACCACATATGTCCGGACTTTCTTCCAATCGATCACGTATGTTGAGCCATTGTTTGCCCAAAAACCCATCGACCCCGATCGCGTTCCTTTGTAATAGCCTTTGTTGACTTGCTTCGTCGTCAGGCGCAATCGCGCCATCAGCGACTGAGACGGCTTCATGGTGGGCTATGGGATATGGAGACCATTGACCGCAGGCTTGAAGAGGTCCTTTGTCCATCGATAGAGCAAAGCGGGATCGAAAATTACGTTCGTTTATTGGCTAATTCGGAAAGCGGTGAAATTCCACCGGCAGAAAAAATCTACGATGGCCGACATTCGATAGCATCGACCGGAAGGCAGTTCATAGTCAATGGTAGTGGAGCGGTTCATGAAAAAAAAAAGAACATCATGGCCGGCCGCAAGTCCAACCAGCTCCGGTCGGGGGACGACATTGGTACCAAACCAAAGGGAAAAAACAAGAAAAAGCCCACCGGTGCTCTGGATGCACTAGCCATTGCCGAGGAGCAGGTCTCCACGAAACCCGGATTACGCGCACATCGATTTGGTGACCTTGAGGATGTTTCGAAGCGAAAACGAGACGATCTAGACGGGCCGGATTCAAAACGCCGTCGCACCGAGGGTATCCTGGATGAGGACGGTGGGAGCGACAGCGAAGGGAACGAGTGGACGGTTGGACAGATCGACAGTGAGGATGACAGCGAAATCGATAGCGATGAGGCTTTCGTTTCCAGTGATGAGGAGCGCTTCGAGGGGTTTACTTTCCGTGGCGGCTCATCTAATTCGAAGAAAAAATCGGAGAAGAAAACCACATCGAAGCGGGGGAGAAAGCAACTTGATTTGTCCGAAGATTGGTCGGATGAAGAGCAATCGGAGGATGACGATTTGGAGGATGACCTTGGGGAGGATGCAGTCGATCTTGCCACGGCCTGGGACATGAACGCTTCTTCTGACGATGAAACTGCGGTCAAGACTGCAGATTCTGACAAAAAGCGGGCGGACGAGGACGAATTCTCGGGCTTCAGTGACTCTGTTAATGATGGTGGTAGTGAAGAGGAGGAAGGTGATGACAGTGATGAAGAGGACGAAGAGAGTGATGACGATGACGATCTCTCTCTGTCAGACAGTGGGGAGGAAGATGAGGCTGGGCTATCAAAACTACAGGACTTTGTCAATTCTATAGAAACGACGTCCGCCGGGAAGTCATCTGCCAAAGTCAACCGAGGACAAGAAAATCAAGCTCCGACAGAATATAGTCTCACTTCCAACAAGAAGCTGACGGTCGCCGATCTCATTCCCACCGTCACCGATTCGCGACTGAAGAGTTCCCTAAAGCATATCGACCCCGGTGTCTCATCGACGAAGGCAAAGCCAGAATCTACGGGTAAACTGAGCGCTCCTCTTCCCAAGAGACAGCAAGATCGGATCGAACGAGCGGCTGCCTACGAGAAGAGCAAGGAGACATTAAACCGATGGGTTGACACCGTCAAGGCCAACCGAGAGGCCGAGCATCTGTCGTTCCCTCTCCCAGATCCCCACGAGCAAAATCAGACAACTCTACCGACTGTTCAGCCACAAACCAACCTCGAGAATGCTATTCAGTCGATTCTCGTCGAGAGCGGCCTCGCGGCCGATGACAAGGACGCAGAGAAACAAATCCAGGCTAGCGAAGAACTGGAAGCGCGGAAGATGTCCATCGAGGAAGTGCGAGCGCGCACTGCGGAGCTGCGCAAACGCCGTGATCTTTTGTTCCGGGAAGAGATGCGAGCGAAGCGAATTAAGAAAATCAAGAGCAAGGCCTATCGCCGAGTACATCGACGAGAACGCCAGAAACTCGCCGAATTAGAGCG
The DNA here is from genome assembly GCF_041956625.1 of Thermomyces dupontii. Classification (NCBI taxonomy): domain Eukaryota; kingdom Fungi; phylum Ascomycota; class Eurotiomycetes; order Eurotiales; family Trichocomaceae; genus Thermomyces; species Thermomyces dupontii. Next base: position 486,479 of record NW_027192316.1, on the reverse strand, counting down.
ACAAGCGGCCTTGGAAGCTGGCATCGATCTGGATGAGGAGGGGAAAGAGCGACTTGATCGTCAGCGAGCGGAGGCGAGAATGACCTCTAAACTCAAACAAAGCAAATGGGCGAGAAGCCTGAAAGAAACCGGCCGTGCAGCCTGGGATGACGAGGCTCGTAGTAGCCTGGCTGAACTGGCTAGGCGAGAAGAGGAACTGCAGCGCCGCATCGAGGGGAAGCGCCCAGAGAGCGACAACTTTCTAGGATCATCCTCAGAATCTGAAGATGACTATGACATGGATGATCCGGAGAGCGAGGCAAAGAAGCTTTCACGCGAGCTGGATCGGCTCGAAAATGCGGACGTGGACGAGTCTACCGGGCCCCATTCGAAGCTCATGTCCATGAAGTTCATGCAGAAAGCTGAAGCGGCCCGAAAGCAGAGGAACGAGGAGGAGATTCGTAGTCTCCGTCGACAACTCCAAGGGGAAGAGTCGGAATCAGAAGAGGAAGAAGAAGGCGGTCGGAGAAAATATGGTCAAAAGCAGGAGACCAAGAAACGAACCGCAGTTGCTGAGAGAAGCGAGTTTGAGGAGCCGCTGGCATCGGATGATGAGTCACGGCCTGTACCAGACCCTGACCCGCAGGAGAGCGCGAGTGTCGCGAAGCAGAGCGACAAGAAGCCTGCAAAGGGTAGTTCGAAGCAACCAGCTGTGCCGGAATTTCCCCCTCCTGCGAAGGCCGCTGGTCAAGACGATGAAGCTCCCGAGAATCCCTGGTTGTCGCAGACGACCAAGCCCAATCGAAAACGCACCGAGACTGCGGAGCAGGCTGTTACTATTGTCACCAATGGGACACTACCAGAGTCTTCCGCTGACACTAAGACATCCAAGAAAACGGCCAAGGGATCCAGCCAGCCCAGTCAACACAGTGAGCCGAAACCCAGCCAGCAGCACCAGCAAAGCCACAGTACCCAGCAGACGGACGAACCAAGCGACAGTGAAGAGGAAGCCCCGCCTGTTCTCCTCAAGAATCAAGACCTTGTCAAGAGGGCATTTGCTGGAGACGACGTTGTGCAGGAGTTCCGGAAAGAGAAGCAAGAAGTCATCGAGGAGGAAGGGGATAAAATCATCGACAACACTCTTCCGGGCTGGGGGAGCTGGACAGGAGAGGGCCTCAGCAAGAAGCAGAAGAAGCAGAAGAAGCGGTTCCTCACAAAGGTGGAGGGCGTTCAACCAGAGAAGCGCAAGGATGCCAAACTGGGGAATGTCATCATCAATGAGAAGCGGGTGCGCAAGGTAAGATCCGTCGCATCACTCCTCTACGACTTCGCGACAATGACTAACATTGTCCTAGAATGTCAAGTATCTGGCGTCGCGGCTCCCGTACCAGTTCGAGACGAAGCAGCAGTATGAACGGTCCCTGCGGGTGCCCCTTGGCCCTGAATGGAGCACAACCGAGACGTTTCAGGACAACACCAAACCGCGGGTGCTGCTCAAGCAGGGTATCGTCAAGCCGTTGGAGCGACCATTGGTGTAGTTGGCTGGAGATTTTTATCTGTTTTCAGTTGCCTACATTGTACAGAGTTGCATTGTGCTTCCCATAGATGGTACGGAGATGGCATGCGGATAACTATTGAATGACTTTAGAATTGTTTATCGAAGATGACCTTGAACTGCGTACGAGGCATCAAAATATGATCAGGTCAGGCACTGCAGACGAATATAGATGACTCGATGCATGTAGCATGCGCTGCATCACATGGATGAGTCGAGTCATCCTCCAGTTCCCACCAGGATGGCTTCTGGCCTTCTGCCAGGATAGTATGCACTTATTGCACACCATCTTGCTTATATAATCGATGACTAAAAGCATCTGCAATCACATGATCCTCAAAATCTCACAAAGACAGCTCCTTGTGTACGAGGGTCAGGGAAGCTGCACGTTCTTTTGAAGGCCTCAGGCACGAGCGTCGAGTTCAACCCCAGAAAGAGCAGGAACCAATTACCAAGCGGACCATCCAGTCTTGGCGATCTGCAATGGTAAGCGCCCCACAAAAGAACACACTCTGATTGGGTCCCATGCGCATTCCGAAGCTTGGGTGAATTCCCGAAAGTTTCTGCTTGGATCCTCTTTTGGGTCCCTGATGGTTCCTGAAAGGAGAAACTGTGCTGGATTCGGTATTCTGGAAATCCAGAAGTAGAAAGCATAGTACTTAGTCCTGAATACTACCTTCGACTCTCTTCTCCCTGTCCCTGCAGTGCTTCTGATCGACTGTCGATCCTCGTTGAAGGAACAGGAAAGTCTCTCATTCCCACAGGGTTTGACAGGTCAAACCAAGCTGGCACGCGACTTGGTCAGGCCCTCATCTGCTTGCTCATCAGCTCGCCATACATTCCAATCGATCAGGATTGAGCTCTCTGGAATCCAGCAGCTCGATCTATATCTAGCCAGGTCGAGGTAAGTCTGGGATGGTCATGTTTCGTGCGTTTCGTCTCGACAACTTCTTTGGTTCTTTATCACTCCTTTGTTGGGTCCTGGCTTGGAAGTCCTGGTTCGTTCGATGTATACGGTGGCATCGCCAGCTGAATTGTACCGCTGAGGACGTGATTGTGCGCGGCTCAATGATAAACTGCTCGTTTTAGACGGCAGTCGTTTCATTGCCGGGGTTCAATTGTTTGATTGGGATACTGTTCTGCCATCATGGATCGTCATATCGCTTGGCTGGTGGTCGCCATACTGATCTGGTTCCAGATCGTCGGACGCGTCTGCGGCGGTCCGATTGTAGACCAAGGCCTGGGGCCCTCATTGACAACAGCTTCGGCCACCACTCTACCCAAGACTCAATATCCACCGTTGCTCCCGGACAGGCTCCGGTTTGCAAATAAGCAGCAGCCAGTATGTTAGCCGTCAATGTCTCATTGTGGCCTTGATTTTTGCCAAACTGCGTCAGCGTTGGAGGGAGAGAACCCCTTTTGTGCTGTTAATTTGTCGACATCGCCATCTTCTTCGCGTGATTCTAGTCATCAACTAATGCGGCATAGATCTATAACGCGGCTCTCCAGACGGACGGTCATCCTCCTCTATTCCCCTTTCCTCCTCCCCTACCCACGCCGGAAGGGATTGCGAGATTGCCTGTCCTAGACGGTATACTCGCACCCCTCAGACCAACCGACTCGAACCAGGGTGAAAGGAAACCCCCTCCACTTGGGTTGGAACTCACACTGCTGCCACCGGGCAGCTTGATTGCCGGAGTCGGATCAGCACTTGGTTCTGTTCTCGGCGACAAGCCGACTGCGACTGCGGCTACGACGGTAGTGCCAACCAATTCGCCGGAAGTCCCAGCGAAACCGACGGAAATCCCAACCAGTTCGGCAACCAACTCGGAAACCATATCGACAACAAACTCAGCGGAGATCTCAGCAACGCAGACGGGAGAGCCGTCTCATCCACCCATGGCTGCCAACCAGGATGTGTTCCAGCCGGTGGGCATGGATCCTATCCCGTCGAGTATTCCGACTCGTGACGATCACCCGGTTCCAAGACGTGGAATTGTAAGTGTCTTCTGTGATGACAAGCAAATGGAATCCAACTAAAGTATTCTCGTCAGCTCAACACAACTCGCCCCATTCAAACGAACAAGTTCTACGCCGGCCTTTTCTTGGGCAATCAGACGAGTCCCGTGTTCACGCAGCCCTATTCTGTATTCTGGCCCAGAGGCAGTGGAAATGCGCAGAGTTGGGGGTTGGCAGTCTCTCAAATTGGACCAGAACTGGTTCACTTTGGCCCGCCAAACAACAAAATTCCGGGCAGTCCTGTGCAGAATTATCTGAATCCCGTTGGGTTGCAGTCGATTGCCCTGTCGGCGGCTGAGCTCCAGGAGTCGACAGTCGCCAACACGGCTGACATGGGTGGAATGTCCGCCCAACTTATTCTGCGTCCATCGGAGGGATCTCCCCAGACCATCACGTTTCCCCTCGTGCAGGGGATGGGGTTTATTACCGGGTTGTACTCGAACCTAACGCCGGCTATTCAGAGCTCCATGTTCTTTCGCAAAGTGGTTTCAGCGGGCAGTCCGCGGCCGGGGGTGTTCAAGTACCAAATCACCCTGGAAGATAACTCGTCCTGGCTTCTCTACGTCGTTCCGTCGGATGGGGTGGATCCCCAGCTTCATCTCGAGTCCCGTACGCTACTCAGCGGGCCCCCTGGCTTTTCGGGAGTCATTCAGACAGCCAAGAACCCTGGCGGTGAACAGGGAGAGAAGTTTTTTGACAATTCTGCTGGTGTGTATCCGGTGAGTGCCAACATCACCGGCAGCGTGAACAACTCGACGGGAATCTACACCATCAGCTGGGAGAAGGATGGCAAAGACGCGGCAAGTACTCCGCTCTTGATGTTCGCTCTGCCGCACCACGTGGAGTCCTTTGATGCGAGCACGCAGAGCCGCAAAATTGCGCTGCAATTGCGTACCCCGACGAAAGGGAATGCCACAGCCGTGATCGGAGAAAGCTGGACGATGGTGGAGCCGAATCTGCCAGTCGACATGGACTTTGCGCCATGGTCACCTTCCAAGGGCAGTGTGCAGAAATTGCCCGAGGCTGCGCGCCAGTTGATCCTCAGCATTGCTCCCAAGGAGCTCCGGCAGGACATTGATGAGCAAGCTGATGTGGGCAGCATGTACTACAGCGGCAAGACACTAAGCAAGTTCGCAACGCTCATCTACACCGTGCATCATTTCACCAACGACCCGCAAACCGCAGCGGCGGCCTTGGACGCTCTCAAGAAGGCGTTCGCCCGGTTTGTGGACAACAAACAAAAGTGGCCGTTGGTGTACGACAAGTCATGGAAAGGCATCGTATCGTCGGCGACGTACAGCACCAACGATTCCGGAGCGGACTTTGGCAATTCGTATTACAACGATCACCACTTCCATTTCGGATACTTTATCCATACGGCCGCTATCATTGGAGCTCTGGATCCGAACTGGATTGCGCCCAACAAGGCGTACGTCAACATGCTGGTTCGTGATGCGGGTAACCCGGTGTCCAACGATCCGTACTTTCCGTTCTCGCGAGCGTTTGACTGGTTCCATGGGCACTCTTGGGCCAAGGGGCTGTTTGAGTCTTTTGACGGCAAGGATCAGGAATCGACGTCGGAGGATGTGATGTTTGCCTACGCGATCAAGATGTGGGGGAAGACTGTCGGCGACAGGAGTATGGAGGCGCGCGGCAACTTGATGCTGGGCATCTTGAAGCGGACGCTGCGCAACTATTTCCTGCTGCAGCCGGACAACGTGAACCAGCCAAAACAATTCCTTCCTAACAAGGTGACGGGAATTGTAAGCCATATCCGTCGATCGCTGGAGGTTCATCACTGATCTTGTGCGCAGCTATTCGAGAACAAGGTGGACCATACGACGTACTTCGGCAGCAATCTTGAATACATTCAAGGGTAAGGACCTCAGCCACTTCCCTTTTTTTTCTCTTGCTGACGGCTGGTAGAATCCACATGATCCCGATCCTGCCGTGTTCAGCGTACACACGCGACCGTCAGTTCGTCGCCGACGAGTGGAATGCCATGTTTGCGCCGAACGCGTCAACGCCGGCGTCCACGGTCGAGGGTGGCTGGCGAGGGATTCTCTACGCCAATTTGGCTCTGAGTGATCCAAAGGCATCGTATGATTTCTTTGCGCAGGACAACTTTGACTACAGCTTCCTTGATGGAGGTGCAACTCGGGTGTGGTACCTTGCATATGCTGCTGGTGAGTACTACTCGTACTCCTTTGGGCCGGTCATTGGGAATCCGGGAGAGTGCTGACTGCGACAGGTCTCGGAGGCTCGTCCTGAGTCTGGTTTAGACTTCTTCATGATATAGTTACACCTTTATCTTGACTGTATCGATTAATCGGCACTTTGTATTCTATACCGGACATATATCTTTCTGCGAGTTAGGGCTTGACTGACTGGGATCAGTTTTCGTCATACTGGCTATATTAGATAAAGTTGAACGCAGCATGTATCAATAGGTCAAGATATTATTGATTCCAGACTACGAGCAGTTACTACTGGGTTTACAAACCTTCAACTTGGCGATCACCTCTATTTAAGTCCAATGAGCACTGTCCCTATCGGTGCTCCTTGGAGGACCAAGTTACCAACACTGTGTCAGCGCAGGCCAGAGCAGTACATAGGTACTTAGGTAGGGAGTTCTCTGTTTTCAAAAACACCCTCAATGGAACAATTGGAACAAACCCAGCAAAACCTGCATGGCCAGACGATTGAGGAACTTGGAAACCGAGGCATCATTTTGAAATGCAGGCTCTTGAAATGCTCTAAGCATTGGCCTAACAGTAGTCCGTACTGTAGCACTCAAAGTTCTGCGACAAAGAACCTGGTTTCCACTGTGCAAACCGTATATCTACAGGTACCTTACACCTTCTATTATGACTCAGTCAAGTCTCTCGTACTAGAAATGAAGCAGTCTGCAGTTGTTAATACCTCGAATTAAATACCACACCCGTAGACGGGGTCCACCTGCAACGTATATACTGCGCTTCGCGGAACATCGGTACTGTACCCCTAGGTACGTGGAGAGTACCAACTGTTCGCATCCTTGATTGTCGGTACAGTATTCTCCTAGTCGCTTCGTCGGCCATCCACCGCGAAGTTGTGGAATGGTTACATACCAGCAACTGGAAGATACTGATTCTGGTTCTGCAGTGCAATCAATCTGCCACCTACTAATCCATCCACATTCCACAACGACGGTGACCAATCAAGCTAGTACTACTACTCATTACTGGTAAAAAACAGAGTGATGGTGAGAGCACCTCTAGAATTTTGGACGGAATGGTTTTCTTGTCAAGAAAAGTTTAACATGGGATACTCTCTGTACATCGTCACTTTTGACCATGGGTAACTACCACGACCTTACAGGGAAACGACTGGCCTTTCACTGGGCGTTTTTCATCGAACAGCAGGCATCCAGTGATAGCCCTCATGGGATCATCCACCAGCTCCAAGGAATGCCAGGCGCGTTTTACTGTACCAAGTGGCCAATCTGAAGGATGCCCATGCAGGTACTCTTGGTTGATTGGAAGAGTTGATGATTCAAAAAACTCGAGCTGGTTCATCAACGATTGAAGGAATGTCGGGTTGAGTCTGTGGAATGGTCGGAGTGGAACTGTCAGGATTGGGCCTTGGAGGGGCTGCAGAAGTTGGCGGCTGAAGGGTTCATCTACTGTATGATGTTCACGCCGAGGCAGTCATGGTTGGAGCCTCGAGCGTCAACTGATCTATCTGCACCTGCCTTTCTTGTAGTGCTAATTAAGCGTACTCCGTACTTTTCGAATCCAGTCAGCCTTATCACGTGGCCCGAAGTGTGTAGAAAAACTCCGCATCTGGTTAGCCGATTGATAGGTACTTACTGGCTTACGGCTTTATCGCGCTCCTTATCGCTTCCAATTAACCTACCTAGAGTAGGTAGGTTATGTACGGAGTACTTATCGACTCGACTTATCGCCTTTGACCCATCAATGCTTGGCTACCTTGGCATCTGTCTGTGCGGGGAGCATCTGCAGGCGAACAGACCAATTTCCATAGGTTATCTTGCTCACCGATACCGATCAAGATTGTGATCGCTCGTAGGCTCGATGAGGACAAAACGGAGATGGAGAGACTGGACTACTGGAGGGGTGCAAAGCTCAATGACACATGGCATGCTTCGACCACAAGGATTGGTTGGAAATAAGGGAAGAAATTCTCGGAAATTTTGAAAGAACATGAAACCAGCCACTGAGACGAAGCCACGGATCGATAGATTGAGGCTGTGCTGCGATCAGCGTCTCATCTCTTTGGCGCTTGGATTTGGGAGTTCAAAACCTTGCAGTCTGGAAGGCCTTTTTCTGCCATTGAATTCAGAGGAGAGTCGATTGGGGATTTTTTCATTCACTGGGATTATTCGCGCCCACTTCGGTTTGTTCTCGTCGCTCGTTTGAGTCATTTGATCGATCCCTCTTCCTCCGAAATACATACCTACTTACTTCGATTCAAAACTGCTTGCTTGTGTTTGTTTAATCGTTGATCCATGATCAATTTTTAGGGTTCATGTAAGTCTGCCCCAGACTCAGCCACTGCGTGCCACACGGCTTCAAGCCCGTGCCGTGGCCAATTGGTACCTTGTCTGCACTCTGCAGCCTTGTTCAGGATGCTGGGAAGCAAGTTGACCGGCTTTCTGCGCTGGCTCGGCGGTTTTTTTTTTTTTTTTTCCGGGTTCGCATGGTTAGAGCGTGTCCTTGAAATGTCGCGCTGACGGCTGGTCTGTCTCTTGATCACCAGTTTCCATCAACAACACAGCTGTCGCTCCGATCGCATCATGACGGGAAACGGGTACATCGACCCGGATGAGCGCACGTCGCTGCTCCAGCATCCACGTTCGCATCATCGCCGCCATAGCTCCCGCCTCTCCCGCCTGTCCACCGATCATCCCTGGCTGAAGGATCCTCGCCCCTGGGTGCGGTGTCCCGCGCGGGTCGCGAACATCGTTTGGGCGACGCTTCTGAGCAACTACGTCCATGTGCTGCTGGTCTTTGTGCCGCTGGGGATGGTCGCCGGCGCCCTGAAATGGAGTCCATCCACCGTGTTTACTCTCAATTTCTTCGCCATCATGCCGCTGGCGTCGCTGCTGAGCTTTGCGACGGAGGAGCTGGCCGCCGTGATGGGACAGACGCTGGGTGGGCTGATGAATGCGACATTTGGCAACGCGGTCGAGTTGATTGTACGTGCGCCGGACCCCTTCAGGGGACGATTGCAAATGATCCAGTACATCGAGTCCATGCTGACCCGGACCTAGGTGAGCATCGTGGCTCTCAAAGGAAACCAGATCCGCGTCGTTCAGGCCAGCATGCTGGGCAGCATCCTGTCCAACATTCTGCTCGTGCTGGGCTGCTGCTTCCTGGCGGGTGGGCTGCGCTACCACGAACAGAGTTTCAACTCCACCGTCGCGTCCACCATGTCGTCGCTGATGGCCGTGGCGTCGGCGTCGCTGATCATCCCTGCCACACTCTTTGCTGCTCTGTCCAGTTCCTATGAGTCGGATTCAGAAACCACCCGTGACAACATTCTTTTCCTCTCCCGCGGCACGTCCATCATCCTCCTGGTGCTCTATGTTATGTATCTGTACTTCCAACTTCGCTCGCACAATGATCTGTTCGAAGAGGTCCACGAGGACTGTCCCAGCGAGGATTTGGGCGCCGATCATCAGGAGGAAGCGCGCATTCTCAACCCCTTTGCAGCGGGCATCACTCTGATCGTGGTCACCGTCTTGGTGGCGGTGTGTGCAGAGTACCTGGTGGGCAGCATCGAGGGCATCGTCGAACGAACGGGAATGAGCCGGACCTTTATCGGTCTCATCCTCATTCCCATCGTCGGAAACGCCGCCGAGCATGTCACGGCCATTGTTGTTGCCTACAAGAACAAGATGGATCTCGCCATCGGCGTGGCCATTGGCAGCAGTCTGCAGATCGCTCTTTTCGTGACCCCGTTCCTCGTCATTCTGGGCTGGATCCTGAACGTGGAGATGACGCTGCATTTCCACATTTTCGAAACGATGGCCTTCTTCATCTCAGGGCTGGTGGTCACTTTGCTGATCCAGGACGGCAAGTCAAATTACCTGGAGGGAGGGCTATGCCTGGGGATGTACGTATCTCGCTCCCTCATTGTCTTTTCACTGCTGACAAGCTTCTTTGCCATAGGTATATCATTCTTGCCATTGCCTTTTATGTTTACCCGGATAATGTACCTCAATAATCTACTTCGTCTCGGCGGTGCTTAATCCGTTTGGCTTTGACTGTCGTTCATTCGGTCTCTTTGTTTTTGCTCGTGGCATGGTCAACTGGGTTGTACATGCCATCTGAAACCCACCATTGATTTATTCTCTTTGTTCCGTTGATCTCGGCTAGTCCAGATACCTTCCAATCCCTGCGATACCCTTGGTTGGCTTCACTCTGTTTAAAGCTCCAATATAGTTAGTACTGCTGAGTGGATCTAGAATCCACCATAAGCTGTCATCGCAATGATTATTGATTGTGCCGCCGTGATTTCGAAAAGACCAAACGCCCACGTAGGCCTGAAGCTCGTCTGGAGTTTGCTCGAGCAACCCGACAATGTGGAAGCAAAAACGGTTCGGAGTCGTTACCGGAGGGGACCAATCATATCATGTAAGTCACGTGACTATAGATCGAAGAATCTTGGAAGCACCAAAATCCTGTTGCAGATCGAGTACAAGTGGAAGAGTCGGGTTCTGGGAGGAGCCGAGTGTACAATTTCAAGCTTGATCGGATCGCGCCACTGCGTCGACCGACAGCTGAGATGCCGGCCCGTCTCAATCTGTTCACGGCTCGACGAGCCGCCTCGATTCTCCGGCAGCCGTACCACAGCAGTCATGCTCGAGCTGCCGTCGAGCGAACAGCTCCTTCGTTGTGCATTCGATCGAGACCAATCGGAACAGCAGCAACACAACAACGACGGCTGCAATCGAATGGAGCACCCAAGCGCGATATCCCCGAAGACTCCATCGCGGAGCGACCCAAGGGCCCGACGGAGGACCCGCTTCCATCAGCACCCGAAGAAGCCGCCGCAGTGGGCAAGGTGCTGAGCGGGAAGAAATGCGACGGCACTCTGGCGGGCACACCGGAGGAGGAGCAGGGGACGCCCGTGGATGAGATCTTCCGGCGCGATCAGGAGGCGATGAAATACGCTCCCAAGGTGTTCCAAAACCTAGGACAAGGGCAAGGGCAAGGGCAAGGACAAGGTCCTTCGGGAAGCCGGTCGTATTCGACGTCGGCACGATTGCATCAACAGGAACTGCAGAAGAGTCTCCAGCAGGATCCGAACGCGTCTGCCGCCGGTGAGGGGGATAAGTCGGTGGAGGTGGTTGCCAACATGATCAGTCGTGCGACGGAGCAGGCAATTAAGAATCAGACCGGGTTCAAATTTCATATGCCTCCGCCGCTGCCCCGGACGGAGAATGTGCGGAGTCGGTACGATCCGGTGGTGGAGCAGTTTACGAAGCTGATGATGCGGGATGGGAAATTGAGCGTTGCGCAAAAGGTCTGTCTATTTTGATTTCCTTGATTCTCATTGATACGGCAAGATTGACGAGCTCTGATGTGTAGAACATGTCCATCATTCTTGATCACCTGCGCGCCTCCGCGCCGCCCAAGATCGACCCCCGTCGACCCCTGCAGACCGCCCTTCCGCCGCCCCAACTGCCTCTCAACCCGATCCTGTACCTGAACCTCATTGTCGACTCCGTGTCGCCGCTGATCAAGATCCGGCAGCAAAAGGGTCTTGTCGGCGGTGGTGCCTCGGTGCCCGTTCCCGTGCCTCTGGCGCAGCGCCAGCGCCGGCGCACCGCGATCAAATGGATCATTGATGCGTCGGATAAGCGCAAGGACACCAAGTTTGCTACGCGCGTGGCCCACGAGCTCATTGCCGTTGCCGAGGGCCGCAGCGGTGTGTGGGAGAAACGTGAGCAGGTGCATCGGACGGGTGTTGCTGGACGGTCGAATCTGCAGCTCAAGCCGCCGGGCAATTTCCGTTGAAATTGGTGTGTCTATAGCGGTTCTTTGTCTTTGTGGCTGGTTATGTACTTTATATACTATTAGCTTTACAATGTGAGCATATTGTTTTTTGTGTTTCATGATTAGCATCTCGTCGCAATGGTATAGGCCGAGCGAATCACGTGAAGGGCAATGCCCTACTCCGTCCCTGAAAACCTTTCCTGTGTCTCGGAAGCGATGCGGAGAGTTGTTTCATGTTTCAATCAATGTCAACCTCAAGCAAAACTCAAACGCCAAAAACAAGAACTACATACTGGCCCTAGCTTGAAGGAAGTCTTGTTGATCACCGAATCGGCTGGTTCCGCAGCCAGAGACCCGATGCTAGTGCCGAGGATTGATCCGTGCGGTTTGCTTTTCTTATTCTTCAATTCTCAACTAACTACTCCATACAAGTCCGTCATCCAATTCTTCTGTTAATCTATTCTGCACTCATACATACTCGATGCATCTTGACCTAGGATACACATAGCAGATTAGCATCGACCAACCCGGTTCTCCGAATTAGCTGCTCTTCGCCCACGGTTTGGAGCTGTTCGTTCCATTGGATGAACCCGGTTCTCCCACACATCCCAGTTCGGTTCAAAGTCAAAATTACGCTTAATTAACCTCATCCGGTAAATCACTGGGAATCTTCAGAAATCATGTGCAAGCAATTTGCGCTCCTCCGTCCTGCAAAATCTATCAGACTAGCCGCATTGGGAATCGCAAATCCCGTCTCTGCATTTGCATTGGGCCACTCCCGAACCGATGACGATTTGGGAATAGCGCGGATCGTGTTTGGCACTTTGGCTGCCCCTGGGCCTCATCCATCCGCAGTTTGTAACCCCCCCCCCGTAGTGAACAAAATCTCAAGTTCAGAGAGGAGAACTGAAGGTCGGCGAGAAGCTCGCGTCAATCGAATTGCGGTCTTGCTTGGGCTCGGCAGCCGCCGCTCTGAGATCCCCGCCGATCTTTGTCTACAACAGAGTATATGGATTTCAATTGATCTAATTCTAATACTTCCACCCCATAGGTAGGCTGCTCCATTCTCTCAATCATTGAATTCAGACCGGTCCCGTTTCTAATCCCGCTTTGCTGGCGTAGTTATATCTCGTCGAAAGTAATTCTTCAATTCTTGATTTGTACTTACGTCGAATTGCGTCTTCGTCTCTGCATGTCGCCCATTCCTCGATTCTTCTCGACCCGTCGCTTATCGGAGAGGTCCTGTGCTGTCCTCGCGGATTTCCAGCGCCATTGTGTCTGCCACCCCTGAGCAATACGGATTCGGATACTCGGATAGGATAGGGGAACGGAAGATATAAGAAAAAAAAAAAAAAGCAGAATGCCCTGGCGGCCTCTGCCTCGCATCGCATTCGCCGTCGCCATCTACCCCTTCCAGCCCTCCTCACCCGCCGATCTGCCGCTTGAATTGGGCGACGAGCTGTATATTATCGAGCAGGGTGGCGTCAATGGCTCATGGTACCGCGGTTACCTGGTCGCGCCGCCGTCGCTCCTGGCGGGCTTGACCTCCGTCAAGGGTCAGACGTTGGAGGCGCGTGTCTTCTCGGGCATTTTCCCTGCGAATTGCGTCGAGATTCGGGAGTACCTGGGGGAGACCGAGGGCAAGAAGGTTTTGGAGAATGGGCAGCGGGCAAGCGCTCTCACCAATGGAGTGAATCATGCGTCAGATGATGATGGATCTGGCCAGCAGTCGACCGTGGCCACGCCGCGGCCGGGCTCCATCCCCCTCACCCCGCTCACCGTTGTCGCGCAGCGCGATCCTGATGCGCCGAAACCGCCGGCGCCCGTGCCGATGCTGAAGATCGGCGACGAGACCCCGACGTCGTACGAGGAGCCGCTGGTCGACGAGATTGCATCCTGTCTGCGCGAGTGGCATTCGACGAATCTGCATGAGCTGCTGTTGTCCCGTCGGTATGGTGATCTGGAAAAGATGGCCCACATCGTGCAGGAGCTGGATCTCGCCCGGCGGCAGCTGTTGCATAATGTGCTCACCGCGCGCGAGAAGGAGGCCGTGCGGGAGGCCACCGTCTGGAACCTGGTGCTGGGGAACAAGATGCTCACGGGCGAGGTCATTGTACGGGACCCGAAGCAGCGCGGCCGCTTGCTGACTGCGGACGACTCCGCGATCGAGCTGTCCAAGCTGCAGTCGGAGATGAGCATGCTGGACAGCGACCCCAACCAGCAGACCGATCCCAATTCGATCTACCACGTTTTGCTCGAAGTCAAGAACGTCTCGGGCCTGTCGTCTGGGCCCATGACGCTGTCAATCCATCTCGCGTCCAAGGCGGAGAACGGGCGTCTGAAGCGCATGTCGGAGACTTTTCTGCTGGACATACCGACTTTGGATGGCTTCTTCTGCGCGGCAAATAGCACCAAGCTCAAGACGCTCTTCACAGAACTCTGCGCCGCTGATTTGGGGGATGGTACCGGCAGCCAGTCCCAGCTGTATTTGGTGGTGATGGTGCAGACGCTCGCGCCGCCGCGGACCGCGCGGCTGCCCGCTGGGCGTTCGGGCGGCTCCCGCGATGGCAGCCTGGCCAGCCGCGGTGCGGCAACTCTCAACAGTGTCAAGGGCAGTGTCCGCGCCCGGAGAAGTATGTATTTCCGCATGCTAGATTCGTCCATCATCGGCGGGGATCAGAGTCAGTCCAAGTCCTCGCGCTCCGGGTCTCAGCAGCAGGAGTCGGGTAAAGAAACTCCCCGGCCGCGGCCGAGCACGAGCGATTCCAGTAGCAGTCGGAGGAGCCGTACGGACAGCGCCAGCAGCAGTACCCAAGAAGTGCTGGTCCCGCGCACTGTCGGAGTCGGGCTTGTCGACATTGCCCACATCATCAGGCAGCACAGGGACACCGAGGTTGCCCTCAACGTCTGGTCGCCGGTCGACGAGCTTCAGGAAGAGGAGGAAGAGGAGAACAGCGAGGCAGTTGATGATCTTGTGCGCAGTCTGCTCACCAGCCCTTCCGGTCGTTATGCACGATGCCGCGCGGCGTCGCGGATTCAGATTCATGTCTACCCATTTACGAATCCCGATGCAGATGCTCTCGTGCGCACAAACCCTACCATGATGCACAATGTCACGCAGACCCGCAGGATGGGTTTCCCTGCTGCGCCGTCCGCCCCGCGGTCGGACATTTACCTGACCATTTCGCGTGCCAACTTGCCGTACAATGGATTCCTGTCGCATCCGCAGTCCGGCCTGGTGCCCATTCCGACCAACACCAGTCTCCGAAACCTCCAGCTCACATTGGAGGTCCGCAATTCCAGCGGCCATCGGATCGACCGCTGTGTCTTTGCGGCGTCCAACAATCCGGGCCACACCGCTTGGCGGACCACGGCGACGGAGCGGGACCAGGCCTGGGACCAAACGGTTCGGTTGAAGATCCCCGCCGATGAGGTTGCGGATGCGCATGTCATCATGAGCATTGCCGACGCCCCGGAATTCCCATTTGCGCTCTGCTGGCTGCCCCTATGGGACGAGCAGGCCTTTGTGCAAGACGGACCGCACACGCTGCTCCTGCACGCCTACGACAAGGTGACATCGCACGTTGACGAGGACGGCCGCGGCGCATACATGGACCTCCCCTGGAGTGCCGTCAGCCGGCCACCCCACGGCAAAGGCGAGCCCGCCGTGGGCAACCATTTGGCTACCCTGCAGGTGGAGACGACCCTGTGCAGCACGGAGATTTCCCAGGACCAAGTCATCCTCGGGTTGATCGACTGGCGCAACAAGCCCGGCGACGAGGTGCTGGCGCTGCTCCGCCGGCTTCTGTTCGTGTCCGAGATTGAGATTGTCAAACGTCTACGTGATGTGTTTGACGCGCTGTTCGACATTTTGGTGGAGAACGCCGGCAGCGACGATTTCGAGGATCTCATCTTCAACGCCCTGGTCACGGTTCTCGGCATCGTCTACGATCGTCGGTTCAATCTGGAGCCTCTGGTCGACCACTACATCGAACACCAGTTCGATTGCCCTTACGCCACGCCGTCCTTGATGCGTAGCTACCTGCGCCTGTTGACCGGGGGCGATTCCGTGCAGCAGTCCCGTCAGTTGCGCGCCGCGTTCAAGGTCGGGCGGCATCTCCTCAAGTTCATCATCATCAACGCGCGGGAGCAACACAAGGGCAAGGAGAATGGCGTTGTGGTCACGCAGATCCAGCCGTCGTTTAACCGGGATCTACACGCCATTTTTGGCTCGCTGGAGACGCTCATGAGGAACCCGTCTCCGGCGATGGTTGGCACCAAGACGCTCGTCGTGCAGCGATTCCATACGTGGCTGCCGGAGCTGGTCGGTGTGTTGAGCAATGACGAAATTATCATGATTGCGTTGAGTTTCATGGACGCCTGCAGTGATGTCAAGGGTTTACTGGTTTTGTACAAGTTGGTCCTGATTCAAAACTACACCCGACTGGAGATTTTCTCGTCCGGCGCGGAGCGCAACACGCTTGTGTCGAGCTGCATCAGCTGGCTGGAGCCCTACTGGGGTGCGACCAATGAAGTGTCCGACCAGTACCGGGATCAGGTCCGCCTATGCTCGTCGATCGTGGCCGAGCTGCTCAAGCAGCCTGACCCGCAGCTCTACGCCTTCATGGACAAGATCGTGGCATCGTACTGCGCCATTGCGCTGGAAGGGGTCGAGGAAACCAACTACCTTTCAATGCTGTACAGCAAGACATTCCCGTTCCAGGTCAAGAGCTCGGAGCGCTCGCAAAAGTTCGACGAGGCGCTCGTCGAGCTGGCCGGGTTGATGGCCGCCATCTCCAACATCCCGGATCCCAAACTGCCGAATCTCAAGCCCGATGATATGGCAACCTTCCTTTCCAACGCCCTCGAGGCGTACAAGTCGATCATCAGCTGCGAGGCGTTCCCGGAGGACTGGCTCAGCGTCCACATCTACCATCACCGCGCGACGGTCAAGGGTCTCGAGCACATTGCGTCCATGTTGATCCGTTCGTTCTTGCCGCCGCCGGACGACGCAGACCGCTTCGATACGAAACTCTGGGAGCTGTTCTTCGTGACGTTGCTGAAGGTTGTCTCGAGCGATGCCCTTGCCCTGGAGACATTCCCGGAGCAGAAACGCCGAGCAGTCTGGAAGATTGGCGGCGACGTCCGCGTGCAGGGTGCGGAGCTCCTGCGGCAGACCTGGGAAGCCATTGGCTGGGAGCCGAGTGAGGAAGGAAAGGCCAAGTACGGCCTGAAGAAGCTCGGAGGATACCAGGTGCAATACGTGCCGAACCTGGTGCCCGCGATCATCGAGCTGTGCCTCAGCGTGCACGAGGGGCTCCGGCACGTGGCCGTGGAGGTGCTGCGGACGATGATCATCAGCGAGTGGGATCTGAACCAGGACCTCAGCATCATCCAGTCGGAGATTGTGACCAGTTTGGATGCGCTCTTCCAGACCAAGCAACATATGACCGAGGGCGTCACGCAGAAGCTGTTTATCAGCGAGCTGCTCGAGCTGTTTGAGCCGATTGCGGAGGTGGATGATGCGCTGGCCGCAGACGTCAAGGGGCTCATTGCGACGGTCGATGAGCTGTTGGGTCTGTTGGTTGCCTGCCATAGTGGAGGAATCATCGAGAGCCTGCATCGACTGCGGCTCATGGAGTTTATGAAGGATATGGACCGGGAGGATATCTTCATCCGCTACGTGCATGAGCTGGCGCAGTCGCAGGTCGCTGAGCGCAATTACACGGAGGCCGGGCTTGCCTTGAAGTTCCACGCCGATCTCTACTCCTGGGACACGACGCGGCTGGTGCCCGCGCTGACGAACCCCCCGTTCCCGGAGCAGACGGCGTTTGAGCGGAAGGAGGCTCTATACTTTGCGATGATCCAGCACTTTGAGGACGGCAAGGCCTGGAGCCACGCGTTGGCTTGCTACAAGGAGCTGGCGGAGCAATACGAGCACGCCGTGATTGATTTTGCAAAGCTGTCGCGAGCGCAGGGGTCGATGTCCCGGATCTACGAGGCGATTGTCAAGGAGCCGAAGCAGTTCCCGCGGTACTTCCGCGTCTCCTACCGCGGACTGGGGTTCCCGCCCACGCTGCGGGACAAGCATTTCATTTTCGAGGCGTCGCCCAACGAGCGCATGGCAACGTTTACGGATCGCATGCAGAAGCTGCACCCGGCGGCGCAGATCGTGTCCGGCGGGGAACCCGAAGATCTCGAGGGGCAATACATCCAGATCGGTGCCGTCAGCCCGCACCGAGATGTGATGCATCCCGTGTATCAGCGGTCCAAAGTCCCGCATTCCGTGCGGGAGCATCTGCTGATCTCACAGCCGTCGCGGTTTTCCTTTACGTCCAAGCGCCACACAGGCAATGTCGATGTCCGGGAACAGTGGGTTGAAAAGACCATCTACACGACCGCGGAGCCGTTCCCGAACATTCTCCGGCGCAGTGAGATTGTGTCGACGGAGGTGGTGGAGTTGTCACCCTTGTCGACGGCCATTGAGCGCACGTGGCGGAAGACGCAGGAACTGCTGCTGCTGGAGCAGCGGGCGATGGCGGGCCACGATTCGACTCTGTCCAGTCTGACGGATGCCTTGATGCAGCTGCTGGAACTGGGCTCGACGCCGACGAGCTGCGTGGCGCTGTACCGGCAGTTTTTGATCAACGAGAACGAAGCCGCGGAGCGCGCAGAGAAAGATGGGCAAGAAGAAGACGAAGAAGAAGAAGAAGAAGAAGAAGAAGAAGAAGAAGAAGAAGCTGAGGAGAAGCCGATGGATCCTCTGGAGAACGCGCTGGCGGTAGCCTTGATCGATCACGCACTCACCATCAAGCACTGCCTTTCCCTGTACTCGCGGCCGGCGCACCAGGCCACACAGGCCGAGCTCACGCGGCGTCTGGAAGAGGCGTTTGGCCCGGAGCTCGCGACGCTGGCAACCCTGCCGCCGATGACGCCGTCGCGGAGCTCATCTCGCGGGCTCGGCACCAGCCATCGGTCGACGCCGCTGGGCAACGGGATTCGAGGAGCAGGACACACGGCCGGCTCCGATGGATCGGGACTCGTGCCCCGAACAGCTCGGTCCAGCAGCCGGCGGCACATCACGAAACCGTCGATCGGCCGGATCAGCATTGTCAACCCGTTCCGGCGAGTGAACCACATGGCGACGGGCTCGATCGCGACGACGTGGACTGGCGGGCGGCATCGATCCGGGTCCAAGGCGACGACAACACGGCCGTCGATGGAACGGCAACGGTCGCACGAGTACTACGAGGACGACGCGGTGACGGTGCACTCGCGGACGACGAGCGTCTCGCGGACCCGCAGCGAGAGGCGACGCAGCTGGTTTGGCGGAGAGCGGGCAACACGGACACACCAGCAGCACAAGGCGTCCGCATCCGTCGCGTCGGAGGACATCGCCGGCGGAGACGCCGAGCAGCGTCAACATTTCTACACGCGGGCGCGCAGCGCAACGAGCCGATCCGCCAAGTCGGGCAAGTCGCTGGACGAAAACAGCTACGCACGGCCTGGCGGATACCAGCAGCAGTCCACACACCGGCCGGAAACGAAGAAGAGCAGCACGCAGGCGCTGTCGGACTGGGGCGAGGGCGACACAGCGCTGCCTCGAACATCGAATGTGAATGTTGACGATCGTCCTGCTTGGGAGAAGCCGGCAGTTGTACATCAACCACGGCCGAGTGAGGATTATGGCCAAGAGCCGCAGGCTGCTGCTCCGTCGCAGATGCAGATGCAGTCCCATTCGCACAGCATCAACGTCGGAGCCGTCCGAGACACTGTGATGAGGCGGTTTAGTCTGTTGAAAGGCACCGTTGGGCGCAAGACGAGCCGATTACATATGCGCGATGCGATGGGTCGAGGAGGAATCACGGAGGTTGTTCGCGAGGAGTGATATTTGAGATTGTTTCGATGATTCAATCCTTTTGATCCTCTTTTACATTGCCTATACTCTATTATACCTTTCTGAACCTGTATGTACTTATTTTCGTTGTACAGTATACCATACATAGCCTTATTATTTCTCCTATTCGGTTAGCTAGTTGATGAATGCATCCATACGATAGCATTTCTTCTTCATGAAGAAGCCTTTGGAAGATCCAGATCAATCAACCACGGCGCATTCTCCGGGCGATACCGCACACTCAAGACACTCGCATTCACAAACAGCGTCTCCTCGCGATGCCTCAGCGGCCTCTCCTCATCGCTCGAGACATCAAGCTTGCAACACCGTTCCCTACGCGCGGCATCCATATCCGGCACAATCCTCTCCCCCTCCTCTTCTTCTTTCCTTTCCTCTCCCTTCCCCCAATCATGTCTCACCGCACCAAACCCTTCATGAATATGCCCAAAAACATGCAACCTCGGCCTGACCTTTGCCGCAAACCTCCTCAGACCGGGACACCCCGCCGACTGTCCGAAGCTCGACGACACGGTCCATGGATTAGCGACCTCGTCGAGGAATCCATACGGCGGGCCATGCGTGAGCATGATATCCACCCCAGTATCAGGGTTGATCCCGAACCGACCGGGGTCTTTGTATCGCTCCTCCGCGGCACCGCGCGGATACTGAAACGCCCAGTCGCCGTACTGGGGGGTATAAGGTGAAGCCCAGACGGTGAATTCGGCCCCGTTGCGGGTCAATGTAAATGTGCGGGGGCGCTCGGATTCATCGAGGTAGATGATCCCGGCAGCTCTAGCTTCCGGGCTGGTCCAGAGCGCTTTGATGCTGCTGCCCTCGGGGGAAGATTTCCAATCATCATCGTCACTTGTAGTCGTACTACTACTAATATTATCATGTCTCCGTGGGTTAGTATACTGCCGTAATCGATAATCACTATCCCGATGCGTCCGATAGAATCCCTCGTCGAGGGTGATGTCGTGGTTCCCCGCGATGACGAGCTTGAGTTCCGCGTCGATGGAGGAGAGGAAGTTGAACATGGCGGTGTGTTCTTCGCGCCGGCTGAGCTTTGTTAGGTCACCAGCGTGCAGGAGGATGTCGGCGCGGGGTAGAGGGTTTCGGTATGCAATGGTGGTGTCGGTGCTGGGGGAAGGGAAGGTGGTGTGGGTGTCGGAGATGCAGAGGATGCGGGTTTTGACGGTGGACATTGTTTTTTTTTTTTTTTTTATTATTTTTGTATGTGATTCTCTTTGCCGTCGTGATGTTTCAAGGTTGATGGTGGAGGGAGGGGAAAAGTTGAGGAGAGGGAATTTGCTAGGATGTAAGTACGTAGGTAAGTCATTGGACTCTTGCCTGACCCTTGTCATCAACTCAATCTACCAGGATGATTCCTATGGCGTACATTTGCGATAGCTCTCTATCTAGCTACCAATGCACTTCATCAAGCATGGCATTAACAAACTCCGGTCCCGATCCGTCCCGTACATACGAAGTTTTTGTTTTTTGCTTCTCGAGAGGACAAAGAAGAAGAAACCCGTCAAATTCTTTTCAATGGATCTACTTCCGGATCGCACGCTGGTAGAAAGCCAACTCCTCTCCCTCCAGAATGTAACCATCCGCACGACCGCTCTGACCCGGCCGGGACGAGATGATAGCGTACAGACGACCGGCCTCGAACTGGCGCTCCAGCGCAGGCTCGACTTTACCGTGGGCGGCGTATCGGGCGGCCTGCTTCTTCTCGACGCTCTTGCTCTTCTTGGTCTCGGTGGCAGCGGTGGCACCCTCAGCACCGGCCTTCTGCTGGCGTCGGCGGCCCAGCGGCTGGCCGTAGTGCGCCTCGTACCATTGTCGGAAGGGCGCCGCGTCGATTTGCACCACGGCCGACTTGGTCAGCGTGTTGGTCCGGACCAGCTCGTTGTTCGACGGGTGGTACACCACCCCGATCACGCGGGTCTTGCGCGAAATCCCCTCGGAACCCCACGAGAAGTTGCCCGAGTCCAGACGCAGCGCGCGGTACTTGGTGTTACCACCCCGGGTCCGCACAAGGTGGATGCGCTTGGGGCCGATACGCGTGTTGGCCGGCTGACGACCCTTCTCGAAGGCTCTGTATTATACTCAATTAACACCATGTTCCGATCCCTCTCCCGATTGCATCCTCTTCGATTTGTTCGGCCGTACCTCTTCTTGCGGTATTGGGCGCGCTTCGCTCCGCTAGCCGAGCGCTTGTGACGGGAATCACGCGAAATACCCATGTTGGCGGTTGATGGACGGGACCACTATCCAAGTCAGACTCTCTTCAAATGCAGGGGAGGAAAAAGGAATGCCGGCCGAAGTCGTGCAATGTGTAGGCAAACTCATCTGCAATTTGTATCCATTGCCAATGAAAAAGATAGACCACCCACACGCACGCAATCGAACGGCACGACCCAATTCCTGCAAAAAGCGCACAAATCAAATAGGCCTCACTAACCTCGTATCCTGTAGTCCTTCACCAGAACAGCGCGACGAGGGTCGAAGGGACGGAGTGGTGATCGAGTCGGAAGGTTTGCTTTGCGGTCTTTGAATTTCGCACTGTGGCTCGCTTGTCGAAATTGCCCTCTCCGAGAAAGTGCGCGCTAACCATGTAGGGTTAGCGGGTTTGTACATCACGTGACATATCCCGACCTCCGGTCCCACTTCTCCCGAGCCCTTCCAAAAGTTTTCTCCTCGCGCTCCAAACGACTGGATACATCTATGCGGGACAAAGGTGAATTTTGGCAGCAATTGAATCCAAATTGGTGACTCAGTTCGGTCTATTCAATATCCAAAGTACCGTCCTGCTTGAAGTTTGGCGAAACTGTTGCACCAATGTCTCCGAACCCGCGCGTGAACCGAATCATCTTTTGCAGGAAACACTGCTTAACGACCAGACATTGCTTGTTCGCGATAGACTACGTTCCTGACGACTTACTCCGTGATAACCCACATAAAACCGAACCCGTAATAGTTGCCGTAGCTATGCCACTCCGCTCATCAACAAGCCATGGATTTGACGAATCTCCGTTGTCCGGGCGGACCAACTTTCGAACGAGTCAAAAGCACCCGTCTTCGAACTTTAAAGCACTCGGTATGACCTGAAGACATCCCGAGATGGTAGAGCGCTGCCTGCCGATTCTTTCCTTGCATGGAGCAGACTTAATTCCTGCAATCAATACGTCCGTCGACGGTGCAACTGCTCAAGCCGCGTCCTAGAGAAGAACGCAATTGAGATTCACGCGTCACGACGTGCCACGACGCGTACATATGTCATCGTCACAAGCTCAACTGACTTTCCTAGATGTCGCCAAACCATTGTGCAGAGTAGTAAGGTCTGGCATTATGGAAGCGCGTGCAGGACAGATTCGATCCAAACGGTATGATATCGTGGGCTCCTTGCCTCTCGAGCTCGTGCCTCAGATTGTCAAGTAGGCTATCTGGATCCAGCAGACGTTGTCTGAAACCAAAGGGTGCGCATTGTCCACCCTCTGATATCGGTAAGTCATTTTTATCTTGACAGTCTGAGGTCGTTTTAGGTCTCGAAACGATGGCGCTTCATCTTCTCGTGCGACACAATCACCAGGATTGTTCTGCGCCCAACCCTTGCGTTCCTAAATCTGGAGGGCACACATGATGCTGCCGCCAATGCGATGGATTATTTCCGATAGCGACATGGTCTGCAATATTGTCGGCCTATCAAGAAGATGTTTTTCCCATGGCAAACAATGCCACTACTGCTCGACTGGATGACTTACCGTTCGCGACGGCTCTTCCATCGTTAGGGCCTCGAATAAAGTGGAAAGGTTGGGTTTAGAGACTGGAGAGAAATCAATTTATATCAATGAAGACGCAGGAGATGATGAATTATGGGAACTCCACGTGTCCGATCGCTATCCTGTTGTCATCGCCAATTTCAGGTATGAAGAGCACGATACTCTGTCTTGTTGGCATTTCAAACAGTATGGGTGGCAGATATCTGACTGCGCGATATTCACACATCAGAGCGTTGCATATCAGCAGAGGTCCCCTCTCCCTTCTGCAGGACTTCTATTGACAAGGACAAAGTGATCACAGTTTTCCTTGACTTCGGGCCCCTGTTTACACATGGGGCCTAAGCTCAGGTCGCGTCCGAAAAATCGGCAGTTTTCCCAATCTGTACTAATGGCACGTGGACGCGGCTGAGAGCATGCTGGTGACGTTCGAAATCGACTGGGACACACATCCGCCAAAGGTGCGGCAGACCAAGTGGACGTTGACCGGGCAGCGGCTGGACAGAAAGCAGTTTCACCTCTCGTTGCTCGGCCATCGTGTGGGCAAGGTAAATATCAAACCATTCGATACTCCAGGTATTCACACCTATGGCCACAGGACGCTGAAACGACTGGCTCTTAAAACGAGTGAGGTTGACAAGGTAGATCTCCTCTACGACGACGCCATCGACAAGCTGAGCGTTCGATGGAACCACTGTGTCCAGCCCACTAGCTACGGTTCATACCACTTTTTTTTGCGCCTTTCTCACCTGTGAAATTGTTAATCACTGGAACTGCCTTCACAGGCGGCTCGAGATCTTCGACGCGGACAACTGGACAACAATCATGCATCCTTACCAGTTGGATACCCGGGAGGACTGGGTCCGTTCCCTTCTTGACTCCCCTCTCCCCAAAGACTGGAACGAAGTAATCAAAAACGATGAGACTGAGCAATTTTTGCTTCCCTTCGGCGACCGGGAGTCTTGGGCATGGCCAGCAGAGATGGCATTCAGATTTGGTTCTTTAATCCAAACTTTGCCCCCGACATTCCGAGTGTGGAACCTTTTCAGGCACTTGAGAAGAGGAATCAAATAAAGCCATGGCACATATACGCATGCAGAGTTTAGACGACTGCATTGGACTGTACGAGTGGTTGGTTTTGGAGGTTACGTATATAGTAATTATAGTCGATATTGATTCTATACACTTCGTACTCCGAGCCACCTACTCCCTCTTAAATGCCGGCTTATGCTGCTGTTGCCTGTCCCTTTTCTCCTGCACAATCGAATCGAATCGCTTTATGCAGGTAATCCCCTCCATGAACACATTGACGGTCCACGCCCACCACAACCGAGAGAACAGCGGTACACGGTGCGGCCGCAGTTTGTAGCTTGCCATGTATGTAGCCTCAGCCAAATGAATTACCGTCATGAGCGTGATCAGCAACGGCTGAATGACATAACAAAACTTGGCAAAGGGCGGCACATGCCGAAACAGCATCCGATACGCGAGCGACCCTTCGACAAAGTTCCTCCGACGCGCAAACAGAGCAAATGTCACCAAGCATGCCGTGAAGACCACGGCGGGGAACCCGGTTGGCCCGCGGTATTCGGTAACGGCCACGTCGGAGAACTTCAGGGCAGCGAGGCAGTGGTGGTGCATCTCGACGGTGCGCTTGCGAACCTGGTCGAACGACGAAAGGGGCGGATCAAAGGGGACGAAGAAGTGCGTCTTATCGGCGGTCGATATCCGCATACCGCTCAGCTGTACCTCTTCTAGTCGCGCGGAAGAAGCGCGCCGCGCGTTGACATGGCAGTAGACCTGCAGGTACATGGCGAGCGAGTCTTGGTGGTCGCGGTTCATATGCTCGATGATGCGCCGCTGCAAGGCGGCAGCTTGGTTAGGTTCAGACATGGTGTCCGTGGCAATGGCCCAGTCAACAGCCGGAACTCTAGACAACCTTAAAATGCCGAATGGCTTGGAGGGTGAGGGAGTCCCTGGGAGCTTGGTCCCTTGAAGCTCAAGATGCAGGTGCTCAGAGCTCTCCGCCAATCAGGGGCCAGATCAGTCTTCGCTCTACTTTCCGATTTTGGCATGCTTTCTTTGGTGAAGAGCAAGAGGAGAATTAAACTGAAATCAAAAGATACTACTGATACAAAGAAATCCCACAAGAATCCAAAGTCCAGTCCGACGAGAAGCAAATTGCCACAGGCAGTCCCTTGGTTCTTCCCGCTCAAGCCCTGCAATTGAACGTCGTCAGCAAAACTAGCGATCGTTTTGAACGATTGAAACCGAACCACTCACAGCAGCGCGAGTGTCAAATCGCCATGTATCCTCGCCCTTAATTCCACCTCGATGTCCAAATTCAAGTCCAGCCTCAGCCTCACTCCCTCGTCCTTTTCATCCTCAGACTCCTCGCTCTCGAAGTCATCCACCTCGGTAGGACCTTGTTTCGCGGGGAGATCTTGCTTCTGCTTCTCGAACGGCGCAACAGCATACTTTTCGTCTTCAAAATGGTAGTCGTCATCGTCATGGTATTTTTCATGTAGGCTTTTCGGCTGCCGCCGTCGCCGTCGTTGTTGTTGCAGCGGCGCTGGTTCGGAGTCGTCGTCTGAGGAGTATAGTTCTTCCTCGGAGGACGGGTAGTCGTCTACCTTCTCGTCGGAGGGGTGATTTTGTTGTGGTCGTCCCTTGTCTGCGGGTGCCATTGTACAATGAACGCAGAACTGTACTGACTACTGCAGGAGGGGGGTGGGACGGATCGACAATCGAGGGTGTCCCTTTAACAATAGGGCAACAGGGAGATATCTTTTAATGAATGCGACGCCCCTGCTCATCAATCATAGACCCCGAGCCCGATGACGTGATGCCGAATGGTCATGACTATAGATAGAAGGACGTCGATAAAGATCGTCCTGATGTAGGACTACTAGTCTGGATGAAAACAAGTTCAGGAACTGCGCCCGCGCCCTCCATCCACAGCAGTCGCGTCGACTGTTTAGTATATATGCACGAATACGTCAGCCGGGGACATCGAGACCGCGGCCATATCAATTCAACTTGTCTTCAGAGAGCCCTCGGCAGCCGTTCAGTCCTGTCAGATTCAATCTCAATGGCATTGTCTGGCAAGAATAGGCGAGCTCCACGACCCATGACCCATGGCCCATGTAACGACACAATCTGAACCGTATAATTTCTCCCTTCGCTAAAGAAATTCAACCGTGTTTCTCGGGTGGCAGAGAGGAAGAGAACCGGAAAACTTGAAGAAAAGTAGGGCTGACGTCATCAGCCAACCAATCAGATCGTGCAGCGTAACCCCAGAAACCCTAACCTTATGCAACTGTCAAACGCCAGGGACGTCATCCATCTCAGTATTCTATTTCAGCCCTGCCATAGTACTAGGATAGATTCATCTGACGGTGGTGAGCCGCCACGGAAACGATGATGTTATGTTCCATAGATAGATATCTTGGAGTCCATATGGGTATTTCTGACTGACAAGCATGATTATAAAGTTCGCGTGCATGACTGTCCAGACTGATGATAGGTAGTAGGACCTAAGCATATAGGTACCTGTTTAAAAAGTCTAAGCATACATTGATCACTTCAATCATGCCCACCAAAGAACCCACCATCAATTCAACAAGCCCAAGCCCCTCGCGGGTCGGAAGAAGAGAAAGATATCCCCAAACTCCATCCACATCCCCCGAAGGAAAGCAACACCCATCCCGCAAGAAGCCCCAGCCAGAAGACCATGAGGATGTGGAGTCGCAGAGCGAGTCTGAATTCTTCTCCGAACCAGAGCAAGAAGAGCAAGAGCCGAACAACCAACCTCCGCAGCAGCAGCCGCTGCGAGAAAAGCTCCGGCACCGGAACCGAGGAGACGAGACAGAAGACACGGAAGAGATTCCTCGCCGCACCAGTTCCATGGAGAAACCCGAAAGACGGCGACGCCATCCTCCTCACCAGAAAGAGCGACAGCAGCAAAACGGTGATCCACTTCCCGGCATCGATTCCGCCCTCCAGGAAGATGCCGTGACAGGCACGACCAACGCCGTCCAAAGCACTGCGGGAAAAGCCGTCAACGGCGCTACCGACACCGCGGGTAAAGTCCTTCGGGGAGGAGCTCTCAGTGGTAAGAGACGAGAGCGGCGAACCAAGAAACGAATTGACGACGACGACGACGATGATGATGACAGCAAGAAAGATCAACTACGGCTGAGGCTGGATTTGAATCTTGATATTGAGGTTGAGTTGAAGGCTAGGATTCATGGTGATCTGACGTTGGGTTTGCTGTGAGTTTTATTGCTCCCCCACCAGCCATAGGATTCCTTCGTTCCCTTTGGACTACGGTCAGTGGGTGAATAGTCGAGCTGACGGCGTAGTTCCTAGGAATTGATCGAGTGTTGGCTGGATAGGGGGTGAGACGTTTGCTGTTTAATCGGTTGATACTATAGTTTGGTCGATGGACCACAGAATGGGCTTGTTCATGTTTCATCGTCATTCATCATTGTCTATGACATTGTACTATGCGAAACGGTCACGCTCAAAACAGTCTTATGTACACTCCACCTACCATCATCAGATGCCATCGTAATGCCAATTACAATCCCACAATGACCATCAAGCCGTAGCCTACTGTGACGACAACCAGGAACGACAGCAAACTTGCCGGAATCCCCCGGCTCAGGAAATGTCCAACGCGGAGGTATCGTAAGCCAGTATTGGGAATCTCCAACATGATCGCCGCTGCAAGTACATGTGAGTGATGATCTTATGTATCCAGATGGAGAGGAATAACATACTCATATTTGGGAATCCGCTCGTCGGTAACCCCATTGCAACGGAGCACATCAAGGCGCTCACCATGACGAGGAGGTTGGGATGTGGATGCTCCATGCCCGCGCCGACCTGCTGGACCAGCGGGAGAATGATCAATGCGGCGACGGTGTGCGAGATGAATGTCGCGATCACAAGAATCAGCGACGAAAAGACCAGCAGGACCGTGTAGAGGCCGAGACTCTCGACCCGGGCAGTAATCGCGCTAGTAATCGTGTGGAGGAGCCCGGAAGAGGTCACGGCTTTGCCCAGACTCAGACCGCCTGCGGCAAGAATGATGATCGTCCAGAGGAAATTGTTGAAATCCTCCTTGGTCAAAATGCCCGTGCCAAAGAAGAGCACCATCGGGATGATCGCAATCACCCCCATGTCTCCAAAGACGTGCTCGAGTTGATGGCTGACACACCACAACACGATAGTCACCAGCGTGACGATGATCACAAACCATTGCACCCCGCTGAGCCGCTCGGTGACTGGCCGGATGGGGACAATCGATGTGCCGCGCGCCGGCTGGAAAGTGATCAGGAGCAGGGCCCAGATCAGCAAAATCGAAATAATGCACACAGGCAATGCAATGAAGAACCATGTGCCCCAGCTGACGCTCGGCGACATGTTCTCCAGTGCGATGATGTTCTGCGGTGAGGCAATGGGAGACGCAGCTCCGCCAATGTTCGCGGCCAGCGCGATGCCCAGCACGAGCGCCTTGGAGAAGTTGGACTCGGGCGGCAGGTTGCGCAGAAGAGGCTGTTCCAAGTTAACACGCAGACTACATCGCGAAGAAAACCATGACTGACCTGAATGATCGAATAACACAACACCGGAGCAGCCACGTTGCTGATCCACATGCTCAGGAACATGCTCACAAACATGTTCGTCACCAGCATCACGCGTGGACTCGTGCCAGCGCGGCTCAGCACAAAGGTGGCCATCCGGCGCGCGATGTCGTACTTGGACAGCGCCGCCGCAATGGTGAACCCGCCCAGCAAGAGCATAATGACCGGCGTCCACATGGACGCAAGCACCTCCTTGGTAGCTGCCTGCGGATCCAGTCGCTCATAAGGCGGATCATCCGAGCGAAGAATCTTCAGTATTACCACCAAGAACGGAATCAGCAGCGACGTCACGAACAACGGAATCACCTCGGTGGCCCACAGCAAACTGACAAACACCGCCATCGCCAGGCAATTCTGTTGCTCCGGCTTCTCCATGATCGGCAGGGAGAGAAGGACGGCGAAGAGAATCACCATTCCAACGAGCGATAGAAATGACAGGCTGCAGAGCCATTCCGGCACACGACACCGTCCCAACGGTGTGCCAATTTCTTTGGCCGGCAACAGCTCCTCGTCGCCCTGGCGTTGTGCCGAGCTGGGGTCGGGATCGCCTCCGAGAAGCGTCCGGCGGATACCAACGTTGGCCGCTTGCGCCTTGCGTTCAATGCCAATCATCTCTCTCCAAACGGTGTTGCGCTCCCACACGACATGCTCGCGTAGGTGCAATCGCAGTTCCCTCTTCGCTAGCGAGAGATCCCCCTTGGTGACGATATCCGCGTAGAATTGCTCGATGAGAGCAACTTTGTCCCCGAGGAGACGGGCGGCATCATCGGTAAACGGATATGCCGGCAGAACGACGCCGTTCATGTACGGGCGTCGCAGGGACTTGGTAAGGATCTTGTCATATTTTTTGAGCGCTTTGGAGAAGCCCGTCTTGTTCAGCTGCACGTATGACTTGAGTTCGCACAGAGAAACGTAAGCGAGGATCAGCCGCCTCTTCAACGCTACACCAGCGTTGTAGAGATCCAGAAACCACGACTCGGCAAGATTATCTCCGTCTTGCACGCTCATTTGCCTGTTGGGATGCCCCAATAATCGCGAATCTGCTCCTTCGCTGGCGAGTCCGTCGGATCGATCAATGGAAGCGCGGCGGCGCACAGATCGTGACTCACGGCGAGACCCGTCCATGTGCGACACCGCGTCATCGCTGTCCTCATCGTACTCGTCATCATCCTCCTCTACCGCATCAATGCCTCCCGACGGGCCGCTGACACGATTTCCCGACTGTCCTAGCGACCGGAAAAAACTCCCGCGGCGAGGGCGAGACTCGGTGCTCGTCGTGCGCATTTTGATCACGCTTTCGCCGACGGGACCCATGTCGACGCCGACCGTGTTGGCCTTGTATTTGGTCGCTTCCTGGATCACCTCATCCACTTCGCCGAGAATCTCCCGTTCTTTGGCATGGTAGAAGGAGGTGATCTTCTCCAGCTCGGCGTCCAGAGACCGCCGGAAGATCATATCCGTGTCGAGCGACTCATTGAGAAGGGGGGCGGACTCGGCATCACCACGGGCATCAGGCCAGTTGACTTGCTTCTCCAGAGTATAGATTCTGCATTTGTCAGCCCTTTCCACTCGGACAGCATAATGGGGGCGCAAAGTTACAGTTTCTTGAGATTGTCATAGGCGATGTAGTGCGCATTCCAGTCCGGCACCGAGTTGAACTGTAAACTGTGCGAAAACTTCATCTTGACGGCCCCTGCACGGGATTGGCACCGTTTGACCGCTTCGGCCCAGAGAAGATGACGTCTCTCCCGCGGACTTAGCGGCTGCGGCGGACTGTGAAATGTCAGGCGGTCGGAATGACCGTGGTCTGCGCAATGGCTCTGGGTGGCCGCAGTTCGGGAACCATGTGCCGCTGGAGAACCCTGGTCTCGCGAATGAGCAGTAGTCGCGGAGTCGAGGGCGACAAGTTCGATGTCGGGTTGCGACTCGGAAGCCCTGAGGGGAGCCACGGCTACAACACAATCGTCTGAACAGCGACGAGGAAGGGAGGAAGCGAGGGAGTGGAGGATGACCGGCACAATCACGATGCATGAAAGGAAGCCAAGCGGACAGCTGACCGCAGCGGAAACTCAAAGCGTGGGTACCGGAATCACTGGCGGAAGCTTCAAATGACGGCGTTGAGCTGCTTCACATGGTGCATTCACTGGTCCGGTGGACCCTGACCATCCTGCGAGCCCTGATTGACCGATGGGATGACTAAGCATCAGGGTGATCTGATCTGTCCAGGGATCCCAAAGGAGTGGGCCAAGTGCCAAAAAGGAAAACAAAAGTGTACACTAAACTGGATCTGACAAGACTGTTTTCCTAACCCAGGGTATCAGGTGGATGTCCTGCAGTATGATTCGCTTAGCTGCAGACCACTATTCCCAATTTGAACTACAATTGCAAATCTGTCACCGCCGGAGCCGCCGATCCGCCACCGGAGGATTCTCCGGTCGGCCAACAGAAAAGAGTCACGTGAGGAATACAGACGCTATACAGTACCTACCCAGAATGGAATCGATCTTGGCCAATTGCGGATAGCGAAGTAGAAGCTGGCCATGTTCAAAGAAGTGTCCATCATGTCCAGCACCCGTACAAATGCTTGTAGAACTTCTTTGGCAATACTCTCTTTGTGAACATTCTTATCAAACATTTGTCTCGACCCGGCGATGCTGCCCGAGCGTCCCTCGCATAGTCTTTTGCAGCGGAAGAGCATATCCGCTTCAAAAAGACCAAATCAGAATCCATTTCTGGCCCCCAATCTCAATTCTTCCGTGGATCTTACTGGCATTGGCCTTTTGTCCTTGCTTCCGGCCGGTCTGAAAAGTTGCTTTCTTTTTATAACGGCGCCTCTGCGCTTCGTTAGACTCTCCGCGTCTTCCGGGTCAACCATGCCCCGCGTTCTGACCCTCGGTATCCGCGAACTCTCGACCCGCAATAGACAATACACATATCTTTATGAGCAATCAACCTGGAAGCTTTTCCTCGGCCAAACCGCAGCCTCTGAGAGTGCGACGACCAGCGGAACCTCGCAATCTCCCGTGCTCCGGTCCCGGAAACGGCGCAATGTCGAGGGCGGCGATGTTCCAGGATGAGAAGCGCCGCATCATCAGTAGCTGCTTCTCCAGATTAGGGAATGATGGTGTCTGTACGTTCAACCATATCGCTTTCTTGTTCTGACGTGCTTTGCCGCCTGGGGTTCTGCATCAATGACTACGTGCATCCGCTTTCCCCGGCCTGTCTTCATGACGGCGGTACGCTAACAGCTGCTCTAACCAGTGATTGAATCGTACATCACCCATATCAGAGTCACCGAAGATTCCGTGTATGCGTCAGCACCCGCTCCGCCCTATTCTCCGCCTGAGAATAGAAAATCTCGGGTGATCGTTGTAGCTGTGCGGAAATCTGGACGGGTGCGAATGCACAAGGCTCGCGAAAACGACGACGGCAGTTTTTCCATTGGCAAAACATGGATGCTAGATGATCTGACCGCAGTCCAGGTCTACGATAATCTGAAACCGACGTCGGCACTCGAGCAGCAGCAAAAGCAATGGGCATCCAATGTCGGCGTAGTGGTAACGATAGGGAAGGCGTACTATTGGCAAACGGCAAACTATAAAGAAAGGGATTTCTTCATTGGGAGCTTAGTGAAGATCTTCAAGAAGTATACTGGAGGCAAGGTTCCACGATTGATTGGATTCGATGAGAAACAACGGTACGCCTTGGTCGGTGATGCGCCTGAGGTGCAGCAACCTCCCTCGCAGCCGCCACAGGCTCATCAACAAGTTCCTCCCCGTGCTGGCCGAGACCCAACCTTGAACAAGGCGGACGATACCCCGGAAGGCGGTCGACGTGCCCCTCTCCCGAGACCACCGCGGGAACCACCTCGAATTTCGACTCCTGGTTCGCACAGAACGCAATTGGGCAGTGCGACATTGACGCCTGTAGTAGACGTGAGAAAGGCAGAACCGGAGCCTCGGCAGTCGTCGCCAGAACCAATATCGCCTCTATCAATGAGAAACGAGTCGGCAACAAGATCCAGCCTGGGTACCGCGCCTTCCCCGTTGGAGGAATCTAGCGGACAAGACGAATTCCCTCTACCTGCAGAACGAGTAGCGACGCCGGTGGCTGAACCGGCAGCAGAGGAAGTACCACCCAAACCTCTTGAAGAGCCTGCCAAAGAAGAGAATGAGGACGATGAGCCCGTTGAGACACATCGTCCCGGCCTAGGCCCAATGGTCAGGAAAAAGTCCCGTAAAGATGTGGCAGGCGCATTTAGGAGGGCTGCCACGGCTTATGGCGCTTTCAAACCACGTGCAGGTGGTGCTGGAGAACGCCTCCTGGCCATGGCGAAGAAAGCAAAGTCCAACGAGCCCGATGCCATCACGAGCGTTGTCCCTGCGCCTCACCTCCGCAACCTTAGTGCTGATTCGACGAAGACGCCTCCGACTTCATTCACTGATGGTACCCAGTCAGTGCCATCTGACCAAGAACTGGCACTCAATCAACCACCTGAAAACAAGGCGGACGAAGCGAAAGACGCGCCATCTGGTGTTCAGACTCAAGATTCGATACTTCCACCGCAGGCCTTGGAGCATCGACGCAAGCGCCTGGAGGAAAATGTATTCAAGTATTGCCAGGCTCTTGATATTAACCCAAGTCTTCTCGATATGCGGGCCGCTGAGCTTGACGAAATCCTCACATTATCCGGCTGGAGTGGCCGTCTCCATGATGGGCAAACGATCCAGGACGTGGAAGCCAACATTCGCCGCGAGACTGGCCGAGTACAGGCAACTAGCTGGCTCGGCCACGTCGAACAGCAGGAAAAGAAAGTCGCCCAATTAGCTCTCATCATTGACGAGGTCATCCAAGAGTGCGACGAATTGGACGGTCTTCTGACACTGTATGCTCGAGAACTGAGCGTGAGTTGTCCCCTGTGACCACTCGAAACAAACACACTGAAGCGAATGCTGACGTGCATGCTAGACTGCTCATGAAGACATCACCTTCCTCGAGGCGCAATCGGGAGGTCTTCAGGTGCAAGCGGCTAACCAGAAACTTTTGCAGCGCGAGCTACGGAACCTTTTAAACGACACTCGCCCTTGGCCTCTTGTCACCACGTAGGCAACTACGAGTACCTACCTCGGTAGCTAGTAATCAACTCGGTACAAAACCGGGAGTTTTTTTTTTTTTTTTTTTTTTTTTTTTCACGAACCAATTCCGAGAGTCGCGAGGCCGATCACCAAACGGCGCGTCCAGGAGTGTCCACCGACCGCGATGAATTGTACTGGCCTCGTTGGCAGGCTATTTTGGATCTGAGTGAGCACAGTGAGGCGCAGAAGGGGCGGGGGGGGTGTTGGACTGCAACGCTCGCCCGACGAATGTTCGTTGTCTGTCCCACAGCACACCCAGGGTCGGCCGGTTGGGAAAATGAGGCATTCACAAGTCGCTCTGATTGGCTGTTCCATACTGACTCAGCCACAGCTCATATTCTCTGATCGTTTCTAATTGGTTGTTAGTTCAAAAGTGGGAATCCTCATTTGAGATTTAATTGGTTATGAGAGAGCTGTAAATCTTGAATCTCGAATGCCCATTGGTGAAGGGATTGAATCCCTGGGACCTGAAGTTGACAGCTGCAGGCATTACGTCCAATCATCGTTGAGCATACCGAGAGTCCGAACCAATCAGGTCATTTTAACCCCGGATCGTTAATTACAACCACTCCGCCGTCGGACGCCACCGGCGAAGTTCCGGGCGAGGATCAGAATGGACCTGCGTCGGAGCGAACACCTCTGCTGGCGAACCAGCAAAACCGGTGAAACAGTTTCCGATACCCAGGATCCATCCATCATATACAGTGTATACAAGATGACAGAAAAATCACGAAACCGAAGCCTGGCCCCCAAATCAAGCCGCATTTCTCCCTCCAGTCCCCGCCCAGAAATTCTTCCCAATCTCCCCCTTGGTATCCTTGTGCTCCATCTGGTTCACCGTCCGATCATACCTTCTCTCCATCTCGCGATTATGCT
Organism: Thermomyces dupontii; assembly: GCF_041956625.1. Lineage (NCBI taxonomy): Eukaryota > Fungi > Ascomycota > Eurotiomycetes > Eurotiales > Trichocomaceae > Thermomyces > Thermomyces dupontii. The sequence goes on along the minus strand of NW_027192316.1, from coordinate 451,579 downwards.
GCTTGACATCCTGCGGGGTATTCGGCATCTCGTTCCCTTCGTCGTTATTGATTCTTATCACGCTAGTATAGTTTCGGTTAGGCTGATGTAGTTTCTCATGATCACGTGAATTTTCATAAATTTAGTTAAGAGGAATAAGCACACTTACCGTTCCCGATATAGTCACGTGATGCGGGACTAGGTTCTTGGCAGCTTGGGCTGGCACCGACGAGCCCCAACAGCCGGGCAGCGAGCCCGCTGAGCTGCTGAGCAGTCAATCTTCCGCGCACAAGCCGCCGACAGCTGATCAAGCTATCAGCTACAGGATTGATCGAGAAAAAGTCTCTCACACCTGCCGATTTGCCGATTCAGGACAATGGAAGGTATGGATGACCTGTTTCCGAATATGATTGCGCGGAATGACTGACACCTCACAGAGCAAAACGAGGTGCCTCAAACCGCCCGAGCGTGAGTTCAATCCGGCCCACCAGCTTGACCTGGGCTTTACAGATTGTGATATTGATACCAAATCCCAACCAAATGATAGGGTCTCCATTGCATGCCATGCGTCCCTTGCTTGGAATATCGGCAAGCATCATAACAACAAGAAATGAACGAAGATGATGAAGATGCAATGTACAAATGCTAAATAAAAGTCATGCAATCACCTCAGCTCGTCAGTGGTCACTCGTCTCACCCACAGCGTACTCGCCTCGTACGCATCCAGCTCATCCCGCTTGCGATACGCTCGAACGACCTTCATCCCGAGTTCGTGATCCTCCTTGCGAATGTCGTCAAGTTCCGCGTTGAGGCTGGCCACAGTCCGTTTGACCTCCTCGCGCGTGGCGAAGTCGCAGGCTACGGAGCTGGGCTTGATGACCTTGGTGAGCTCGTAGATGATGGTGTTGATGTTCTCCCTAGAAGATGGTGGAGAGGCGTGGTTTGCCTCCATCGAGTTGATGCGCTGTTGAATATCGGCGCTCTTCGACGGTAAAGAGTTGTCTTTGCTGTCGGTCTCCTTATCTGTCTCTGACTGCGACGGTATTGGTTTGCGAGTGGTGCTCTTTGCAGAATTGATAGCACTGGGCACTGGCCGCGATCTTGCCATGATGGATGGCGACTGATTCGATGGTTGTGTATCGGACTTATCGGGAGATGAGACGTCCTTCCGGTTCACATCAGGCTGAGCAGGTGCGGATGAGGTCGTGTCGACTTGAGCAGGAGGAGATGAGGTTGCTTCGGGCGGAGTTGGCGATGGAGAGGTGGCGTACCGGCTACGCAGGCCGTATTTGACGTCCAATGCTTCGCGATGGGTGGACTGCTGAGATTGATTCTCAGACGGGAGATCGGAAGACTGGACTCCCCTGGGGTGCTTGATCGTTGCTGAGATCTTGTTCTGATTCTGGCTCGAGCTCTGGCTCAAACCCGGACTCTGACGAATCCGAGTCAGATGAAGACGAGAAGATTCTGAAGCAAGCAGCCAAGACCCCCCTTCCAGAATCTGGTAGCAGTTCATCCAGCGACTCAGATGACTCATCGGACTCTGGCTCTTCCGAGGACGAAAAGCCCAAGGTGACCAAGGATAAGAAGAAGGAGCGGACATCTTCGATCGAGTCGAGCGACACTCTGGCATCGTCTTCCTCCAAGTCCGAGGCTGCTGCCGAGGAGAAGAAGAAAGCCAAAGCTCAGAATACCGCGGCGGCGAATTCGTTCAACAATGTCCCGCTGCCCCCGGAGCCGAACCTGAAGAACAAGAGCAACAACGACAAGAACAACCAGAACAAGAAGCCTACAGGCGCCAAACCCACGCGTCTGGCCGCACTGAGTGAGCTCCCCAATAACCACCCCTCCAATGAATACAAGCCCTACTCGTACGCGGAACGCGCTTACAAGGATCTCTCCGTGACCCGCGGCAAGGAGTTCACCAAGGAGAAGAACAAAAAGAAGCGGGGCTCGTACCGCGGCGGCCCCATTGATATCGGCCCGTCCAAGCACAGTTACAAGTTCGAGGACTGAAGTCTGAGGGTGTGCCAAAAAAAAAAATCGGAAACTTACGCCCAGTTCATGAGCATAGAGGGTTAGAAGACCATCCAATTCCTCGCACTCTTGAATAACTTTATCAATCATGCGAGCCAAATGATCAATTTTTCCTTCCTGCTGTTCAACATTGCCCAGCCAGCTTGTAGCCTGCACCCGGCCGATTTCGCGCCGGATGTCGGCCTCCAGATCCTCGATCTTCTTCTCATCGCCCAGGCGACCACTCCAGCCAAGGTCAGTGAGAATCTCGTCGAATTCAACGGCTCGTGAATCGAGGAGACTTGGGTCGATGTCGAGAGCTTGGCAGTACTTGGCAGCGTTGTCCTCCAAGCGCTTCCGTCGACGCTCCGGAGCCGGTGATTGTGGTGGCTCTTGAGTCTCGGTCGACGCGTCCTTCGCCTCAACACCATTGCTCTCAGCGGGTTGATCCGGAGCCGGTGTAATCTCAATCTTGGCAGGGACTTGATCGGATGGAGTAGATTGAGCAGCGGGGGTGGAAGACTTTGCCGAATCGTTACTGAGGGCTCGGAGTGCTGGAGCAGGAACAACGCTCGTGATGCCATCGGGCTCGTTGGACTTGGCTTTCTTCGCCAAAGCCAAAAGGCGCTCTCCAGCACCGCCTGCACGCGGTTTGAAAGCACCGTAAGCTGTAGCGGCCTTTCGAAACGCGCCCGCCACATCTCTGGCAGGCTTCTTCTTGACCATTGGACCCAGGCCGGGACGATGCGTCTCCTCTGGCTCATCTTCTTCTTGATCTTCGGCAGGCTTTTCGGGAGACTTGGGCGAGGATTCCTCTGCTGCAAGCTCGGCCGGTTCAGTGGCGATTTTAGGAGCCGGTTCAGCAGCCGGTTTCTGCGCTGATTCCACAACAGGTTCTGCAGGCTGATGGGGCCCAGCTGGCTCTTTAGGTTTCTCCGATGGGGTGGGCTTGGTATCGCGAATGGATAATGTTGTTGACTCGGTTGTTCTCGAGATGGGCGAGATTGGTTCTGAGGGCATGTGTACCGGTTCCGTCTCTGTTCTGCTTGAATCTACACCAGGCGTTGATGTCGTACTGCCAGAGGAAGCGGGACGAAGAGCAGGCGGAATGTCTAGTGACGACCGGCTAGATCGGTCGCCACCTCGAGAGGGCGGCGCGCTACTGAGACCAGCGCTTTGCCTGCTCGAAGGCCTGGACTCTGGCACGAGACCCCTCTGCTCGACAGTGCCCGAGCCTGATGTCGCTGGTCGAGAAGGTTCTGGCGTGATATCAAGATGCGGAACCTGCCTGATATCGGGGGCGCTCACACCGTCGCGAGACGGAGGTGGTCTTTCTTCCCTGCCCCGAGATGGCGCTCTGTACCCGGGAGCTGATGTTGGCGCTGGATCCCGCTGTGTTGTTGGGGGGCTGGGATATCGGCCACCTTCCGTGGTACCGTTCACCCTGGGCATCGTTCCATCGCGGAGATTGGGTATAGATCTTGCTGAGCTCGGTGGAGGTCGATGGGCTTGTTCCCGAGTGACTTGAGACTTTGAGAGCTGGTCCTCCGAAGCACGAGGTCTAGGGGCTGTTCTCGCCTCAGGGTCTCGACTCGGACTTCGCCCCGCACGGGACGGAGGTGGTTGTTGAGCTTGGGATGGTTGCGACGGGGGCTGCTGCACCTCAAGTGCATCACCGGCCAAGGCGTATCGTTGTTTCTCATCAAATCCGATCAATCGCGGAATCTTGCCTCCAGTATACTTCTTGAAGATCTTCACCAAGCTGCCAATGAAGAAGTCCCTTTCCTTGTAATTTGCTGTTTGCCAGTAGTACGCCTTCCCTATCGTGACTATCACGCCGACATTAGATGCCCATTGCTTCTGCTGCTGCTCGAGCGGCGACGTGGGCGTCAGATTATCGTAGACCTGGATCGCAGACAAATCGTCTAGCATCCACGTCTTACCGATAGAGAAGGTGCTGTCGTTGTTCTCGCGGGCCTTGTGCATTCGCACGCGTCCGGACTTCCGCAAAGCCACTATGATCACCCGAGGCTTCTTATTCTCAGGGGGAGAATTGGGCGGGGCGGGTGTTGACGGATACGCAGCATCTTCGGTGACTCTGATATGAGTGATATACGATTCGGTCACTGGTTTCAAGGAACAGCAGTCAGCAGGCAGCAGGCTACGGGAACTGCAGGGATAACAGGAGTCACGGTCAATCGCGCAGGGTTTCCACCAGGTGAAACGCGCGCATGATCACAGGACGAGGCTGTAGTTGAACATACAAACACCATCGCTATCCATTTTAGAGAAACAGCTGCTGATAATCCGACGCTTCTCATCCTGAAACATCGTCGCCCTCGACATTGCGCCGCCGCTTCCGGGCGCAGGACCCGGGGAATTTCGTGGTTCAGGCGGTCGCCGCGATCTTACGGCCGGCGGCTCAGCCGCATTGTAGCCTCGAGGTTGGCTGCTCATGGAGAATCGGTGTGTCCGAGGATAGCACGTCGCCGACGATTCAGGGGATGATGACGAGGGGCATCATTGAACCCCGGAAAGCGCGGAGGGAGTCGCGGAGCGCTGAAAGGTCGTTCGATATGGCAACAAGCTTCCAGGCCGGCTGGAAGAACGGCGCGAGTGTTGATATCCAGCGAAAGAGCTACGGACGAAGCAAGGCCATGGACTGTCGATCTGAATACTGACACGGATGTGTGCTTCGGCTTGCGAAAGTCCGATGCCAAGAGACGCCGGGGCAGCACCGCCGGTTCGGGGATACGACGGATATTTAGAGTCTCAGCTAGGGGATGCCCTCACACAGAGTATGCTACAGCAGTTCTCAACACCTGACTTCATGATTGCATTGAGTTTTTGGGTTTCTTCGACATATTCAGCCCCCGAAACGTGTTGGCTGGAGGTCTCCGAGAAAGATCACGTGATAATGCCAAGACTTTAAGCTGGGAGCTTCCGAACCAATCAAGAGTTCCCATATACTCACCGCCTGCGGCCCATTTTTTTTCTTCTTTACTTTCTATCTTCTATGCGCGTCCATGACCTATCGAGAGTATCATAGCAATACAATTCCCTTGAAAAGTCCAAGAAAAGGCCAATTGCTAAGTCTGTCTGCGGCAAAGTGGCATCCCTTTTGCATATCGCAGAATGGCGCCGAAAAAACCTGCCCCGGCTGCTGCCGGACGAGAGAAAAAGAACAAGAACACTGCAAAGGCTGTATGTGCGCCAGACCCAGTTGGCCCGACGGAGAAGATTCTGACATGTTCGGCGTATAGGACGACTTGAATACGGCCCCGGAGACCCTAGTTTCGTCCGTTGCGGCCTTTCTGCGTGAATGTGGCTATAAGGCGGCAAGCGATGCCCTGATCAAAGAGCACAAGGACCGCAAAGGAAAAGACTTGGCCGGCAAAGCATCCAAAGACGTTCCTTCGCTGGCCGACATCTATAAGGCTTGGGAGTCTCAAACTAAGGAAGATGCCGAATCGAGCGACGAATCGAGCGAAGACTCGGAATCTACCGACGAGTCTTCTGAGTCATCGAGCGAAGAGTCCAGCGAGGAGTCCAGCGAGGAGTCCAGCGAGGAGTCCAGCGAGGAGTCCAGCGAGGAGTCCAGCGAGGAGTCCAGCGAGGAGTCCAGCGAGGAGTCCAGCGAGGAGTCCAGCGAAACATCTAGCGAGGAATCTATTGATGAATCTAGTGATGAGTCCACCGACGAGTCAAGCTCCTCAGACTCTGACTCTGATGTCGACATGAAGGACGCTTCGGAAAGTGACGAATCTTCGTCCGAGTCCTCCAGCTCGGAGAGCGAATCCGAAAAAGACGTTCCACCTCCCAAGGCTGGTGTCAAGCGCAAGGCAGAGTCAGATTCAGAGGATAAGCCGGCAGCCACTAAGAAGGCAAAGAAGGAGCCGGAATCTTCATCGGAGGAATCGGAATCGGAGTCTGAGTCTGAGTCGGAATCGGAATCCGACTCCTCCGAATCTGACTCTGAGTCTGAATCTGAGTCTGAATCCGAGAGTGAAGCGTCCGAGTCTGAGTCCGACTCTGAGTCTGAATCGGGGTCTGAGTCAGGGTCTGAATCGGACTCTGAATCGGATTCCGAGTCGGAGTCTGAATCCGAATCGTCTGATTCTGGCTCGAGTTCTGGCTCAAACTCGGACTCTGACGAATCCGAGTCAGATGAAGACGAGAAGATTCTGAAGCAAGCAGCCAAGACCCCCCTTCCAGAATCTGGTAGCAGTTCATCCAGCGACTCAGATGACTCATCGGACTCTGGCTCTTCCGAGGACGAAAAGCCCAAGGTGACCAAGGATAAGAAGAAGGAGCGGACATCTTCGATCGAGTCGAGCGACACTCTGGCATCGTCTTCCTCCAAGTCCGAGGCTGCTGCCGAGGAGAAGAAGAAAGCCAAAGCTCAGAATACCGCGGCGGCGAATTCGTTCAACAATGTCCCGCTGCCCCCGGAGCCGAACCTGAAGAACAAGAGCAACAACGACAAGAACAACCAGAACAAGAAGCCTACAGGCGCCAAACCCACGCGTCTGGCCGCACTGAGTGAGCTCCCCAATAACCACCCCTCCAATGAATACAAGCCCTACTCGTACGCGGAACGCGCTTACAAGGATCTCTCCGTGACCCGCGGCAAGGAGTTCACCAAGGAGAAGAACAAAAAGAAGCGGGGCTCGTACCGCGGCGGCCCCATTGATATCGGCCCGTCCAAGCACAGTTACAAGTTCGAGGACTGAAGTCTGAGGGTGTGGGATTTTGGTCCCGGTACGTCCCTCCATGTCTGCGCTCCAGTTCGTCTTCTTTGTTTGATCTTGGGGAAGTCTGTTCTTGACTTGCAATCTCTGTACCATCATGTTTGGTTTAGAAAGCGAGGCGCTTTGTAGAGTGAATAGTTTAGAAGAAGTTTTTCGTTCCGTTTCTTGGTTTCCCGGGGTTGCAGCATGTTCCCATGCACATGCACCTCTGTTATCCTGATTCAAGTACAAGAGGAGGCCGAGGAGGCCTTGAAGCCAGTTGTGAATTCCGTATGGATAGGAATGTGAGCTTGCAACGAGTAGTAGTTGACCGATGGAATCGTGACAGATCGACCGAGTAGTATTGGACTTCCGCAAAACCCACCCTTTTTTTTTTCTGTTCCCCAATAGAGAGTTGGGCGAACTTGGGCATGCAAAAGAGGAATATCGTGAAACCACACTTTCTGAATTTATCAAAGCTTTCCACGACTATGTCTTCTTTCGAGCCTAATTCGAATTGGGGCGTGGTTAACCCGCTGAATTAACGGTACCCTACTCGGCTCTTGGCTTGGCCAGATTTCTTCAAACATCAGAAGGAAGAGTTAGGGGCTTTGTTCTCGGTGTTTCCAGAGAATCGTTGAATCCTTGCATGTGTGAAATTTGCTCAGTATGTCAGCCAGATGGTGGCAAGGCGGCCGATTTGGGGTAAAAGGGATCTCCAGGACTTTTATGCGTCTCAGTGTAGAGGATCCAATTCCTGTGGATCGGCTGATTCTCAGGCGGTCTTACTACTATGACTTCGGAGTTCGCATTGTGCATATGATGTTCCTCTCCTGGGGCGGTGATATGCTTTTTTTCGACGACGGGACGTCCCGCGAATAAAAGAGTCTGGAGAGCAAGATCCAGCAGTCGGTAGACAAGGTGGAGGGAGGAGCTTGATGTGGTGCCCACTGACGTGCGGTGCCGCGAACCTCTCTTATGGTGCGAGGAAACTGGGCAAGTGATGGTGATTGATTTTGAACGCGCCACGGTGGCCGATGTAAGCGAAGAGGCAGCCGCTGAAGGAGATCAATCTGAACGAAGCCTGTCTCGCTCTTGATGCGGCTTCCTCTCAACTGTCGCATGATGTTTCTGTTGTCCGATTTGTCTTCATAGTTGTGCGTGGACGTCATTGCAAGACGTGTCATTAGTGTGATATCAAGTATTGCCAGCATTGTCTTGATGTCCCGTACCGCCGAGAGCTTCCATGTAGTCTACTTCCTACATAGAGTAGAAACGTCTGCGATATTAAACTCTAACCAACCTTGATTTAGTTCTTATCAACGGCGAATGGGACTCTATATCAGGTGTATCTATTCTCTTGTATGATTTGGAATTACCATCGCGTATCTTTTGGATCCTCGTTGGCTTTTCTCCATCGCCGATCGACGCCAGTCGCCGTCTCACGCCGAATGTCATCCTCCGTAACCTCTTCAAGCGTAGCTTGAGTTCGCAGTATAACCGGCGAAGTCTCATCGTTCGGCAGTGGCCGCTCGTACCCGGCCAGCTGGAGGATACGCAGATCCGCCTCATCGTGGCAGTTGCTCTGATCCAGTCCGAAACGGTCGCGGTACCAAGCGCCATCGGAGCCCGTGAGATCGTCTGTACAAACAAAGTCGACACGGACGACGCCGCCAACGATCCCCGCGTAGATGGTGGCAGAGGTCGCGGATGGAGAAGACATGGTGTAGATAGGGCCAGAGTACCGACGCGGAGCCCACCTGTTGTTTCGGCGCCGTCTCTGACCGGTGGCAGGCACCTCGTGGGAGAGAAAACAGTTGTACTCCGCTCGTGGAAGTCGTTCGTTAGGAGAGACGGCGTGTGCTTCCGGGTTGTGCTTTTGTATCGACGGCGAGAAATATCCTCGATTGAGCGGCACACCCGGGTTCGCATCTCGGTAGTTGTAGGATGTGGGCATCCGTAGGTCAAAAACTTTGATGAGGGCATTGGCGCCAGTGCCGACAAGGAAGCAGTGCCCGAGAGGCTGGATGCAATATACGGAGTTGAAATCAGTGTTGTCGAAGTACTCTTGCTCGTAAGGACGTGGTGACCGAGTGTCAACCAGCCTGTGCGCTCTTATTAGTCGGACGAGTTGACAAAATCTGCACACAATGAATACCGACCTGACCTGGCTTTTGCGCCAGCCCGAAAGGAATACCTCTCCTGGTGCTCCATGGGCAGGTATTTCCGAGTTGAGTGGCGCAATGAAGTCCAGTCCGGGGATCCTTCGAGTATCATCGTCAAAAAGCATGTCTCGGACGGTCGAAATGCGCTCGTTCGTGATGTCGGCGATTGCTAGATAATTACTCCGGCCACCAACGCCGACTGCAACCCTATTAGAGGACAGAAACTTGGAATGATATGGCGAAGCGCCATCTGCCGTTACGATCGTTTCCAGGTTCGCAAACGGTTGAACTTCAGGATCGTCGGTGGTTGTGCGATAGAGCCAAATTCCATTTGATGACTGTGCAGATAGGATCGCTTCAGGCCCCGAACTGAGATCCAGTCTGCTTGTGTCACGCCAGTAAGTATTGAATGATTGGCGATGTTCATAAGCGCCGTCTTCCGGTGAGATGGCAATGTGCTCTACACTCCCATTAAATCGGCCGTAGATGATATGCAGCTTGTCACCCTGCCTGCTCCGATGCTCGGGCCGCAGAACATGAACCCCGCAAATATCGTCACGACTACTATAATCCTCAAGATCATTGAACTTCAAACACTGCTGCTTTGCATTCTTTCCCGTGCTGCGCAGGCGGATGATTATTTCTGCGCCAGCACCCCAAGCGAGCACCTCCTGTCGGTCTTCCCAGCGGTCTCCCGTCCAGCATTCAAAGCTATCTATTGAGGGGCGATGGCCCAGGGTTGGACGGTCGCGTCTGGTTGACTGAGTCACCCCAATCACTCTGGCATCCTGCGAGGGAACAACGAAACGGCCGATAACGCCGCATCTGTCCAGAGCCCTGGAGCGCGCCGTCAAGGCTTTGGCAGCATCCTTCGAGAATGGCGGAGCGTCGACATTTGGAAACCGGTTGCGAATAAACGTGCGGTAGAGACGGTCATCTGCAAGAATTTTGTATAGCCGTCGACAAGTTCGCGCCAGGTTGACGAGTGCTTTGATAGTCGGCAGGTTTGCCGCAATATGTTGAATGATCTCTGACGGCAAGTCCGCTAGCATCTCTGTTTCGTGAAGTAAATTGCTGGAGATATTCTATCGTCTCGACTCCTTCAAAGAGCCCGGCACGAGACGAAGCTTTGCAAGTAACGCATACCCATTCAAACCGCGTCTGCATTTGGGCTGTTCCGCTCCTGACAGAATAGTATCAACTTATTACGTGCTCGACAAGAGGCAACACTGTCGACGAGTTCACAATCTGCCTTCGGGAATTTACACCACCAAAGCCTGTCATACTTACTGCAAGGAACAAAAGTCGGTTCAGAGGGATTATTAGAGGTATTATTGAAGCGTGGTCAACAATGGTAGTACTCGTACTCGGTATTAGTGATGCAGTGTCAATTTGGACAGACGTCACCAATCACGGACTTTGGACCCTTTGGCAAGATTTTCTTTTCGAACCCGACGACTTCATCTTCCTTCTGGATACTACAACCACCAATGGCCACGAGCTTCTAGGATCAGAATTTTACGAACCCAAACGCTTTTCCTCCCGAAAACTCTGCGAGTAAAATATGTACTCCGTATCCGTACGGAGTACTCGTACACTTACTATTATTCCTAATTAACGCCGCGGGGCTTCCCGGATTTTTCCCGAGCGAAGCCTGAAACCTCCCGAGGGGTATGGCGGGAGGTGCCACGCAAGTAGGAGAGACTAGCTAGTGTACATGAGATTGTCATCGACGTAAAAGAGAACAATGATGCGTCCATTGCTGTAGACGCAGGAGTCGTCGCTGACGGAGAAAAGGCCATAGTTCCGCACCGAAGTTTTTGAACCACAGGAGAGGTGAGCCTCGAAGGCCGTAAAGAGCCATGAGCAAGATAATGCAGTAGCCGGGTCGGGTAAATCCAGGAGGAAGCTCGCAGTAGACGAACTCGTCCAGGCGGCTATTGACGAAGGCGTTGACGACATCAGATTGCTCGATGTCAAGGTCAAAAAAGGAGAAACTTGGGTCGACGCGCCTGTTGCTCCACGTGAGCGGTCACCGAGGTCTTGCGGAGGTGCAGGCGCATCGGAGGACGAGGAATTTTCGTCCTGCTGGCTTCGGCGAAGGAACTCGTCGTCGGAACTGTCTTCATCGGGTTCCTGAAGTTGTATTTGCGCTGGAGGAGGAACATGCGAGCGAACAAGCTGAGCCACCCAAGGGCGTTCGCCAGTGAAGCGCTGGGATTCATCAAACCGTAAGTCACGGTGTCGAATGACGTCGTCAGTATCGGGATCCCAGGTAAAGTAGATGTTGGAAGCGTCGACCCCCAGGAGATATTCTTTCGATGCGCGGGGGGTCAAACTTGTCTTTCGGAAAAGATCAGTGACTCGGGTGTAGGCGGTAGAGCCGATCGCTCAGAGGTTGCCAAGGTAGGGCTTCGTGGGGTGTCTGCCCAAAACCTCTTGCAAGAACTGGTACGGAGATCTCCTTGTCTATCGCGTCTGAATCCCGGTGGTGCGAGTTGTGGGTTCAGATAAGGGCACCTGGAATAGAAGTGCTTGTCGCGGCAGAGACAAGTTGGAATGTTGTCATTGTTGTTTTTGGGCTTCCGATCACGTTTGCGACCATGTTCATCCTTGCCTCCCAGGGTAGGGAATGAGCTGCCCTGGGACCGAGGGGCCTTGTTTGGAAGAGACGCTGTAAGTGCATTTCGGGCTTTGCGGAAGTTTCTGAGTCGGTTGAAGTCAACGATGATGTCGTGAAGGAACGGCCATTGCTCTTCCGTAAGTTTGCTGAGTTCGCGTTCCCATCCTTCGATGGCAGATGGGAAAAGGTCGTTGACAAGGGCGCAGAATGTTAGGATGGCTTTGTGATCATCCGCATCGGAGAGGCCAACTTCCTTTGCCTCGTACATGACTGTCTCGAAGTCTTGCAACCAACGATCAAGGTTGCGGCTGGTAGTGTTAGGGATGAGGGGTTGCAGAGCGTGATAGGCTGTGTCACGACGCCGACCGGTTACGATACGGATACCGTACGGGGTCAGGGTTGACGGCCAGTAGCCATGGGAATCCGATGATAGCGTCGTAGCCCTTGATGCGTACGGTCTCGAAAGGTAGCAAGAAGCTTCGCGCTTCGTCCTTGTGGTCCGCTATTGTTGCCTGGACAGTGTATTGGCCGTATGATCTCACTGTTTGCCCGTCGATGGCCTCGATTTTTTGGGACCTTCCCGTGGCTTCGCCGAGGTGTTTCTCTGCCCAAGCGAGATTGAAGAAGTGGGCTTCTGCACCAGAGTCGATCAGCGCCTTAAGCGGTTGTGCCCCATGTTGTGGTGTCTTGATAAATAGTGTTGTGACCAAGGCTTTTGTCTTGTATGACCGCTTCGACTTCAACCCCAACGCTCTCGCGGTCCCAGAGGTTGGGGTATTCAGTTTTTTGATTGCTGACCTTCGTGGCGGGGTCTCCTCTCCTCGGGGCGTTCTTTGCTTTTCTCAGGGCACCGTTCCGGAGGATGTCCCTTCTTTTTGCAGACATAACAGTAATTCTCCGAATCTCCTCCCTGTTTCTCAGGCTTCCTTTGACTTGATTCACCCTGTGGAGCCTCGCGTCGTTCCCCTGCTCTCGGGTCGCTCGCTCGACTCTGTTGTGCGGTGCCGGTTTTCTGACCACGGTCCCGGCGCGTGCGCCCTGCGCGCAGAGCGTCGCGTCGACTGGGTATCCTTTCCTCAATCATTTGCAGGTAGGATACATAGGCGTCGTATGTCTCCGGGGCGTTGGGGTATTTGTCCAATTCGTTTCGAATGGCCGGCAGCACTTTGGCTCTCAAGTGGTTGATGCGTTGCTTTTCTATGTATTCGGCGTCGAGCTGTCCTTCCCACTGAGCAAGGTACGCAGCAAACTCTGCTACAGTTTGGTTGGGCAATTGTTTCGCATCGTTGTATTTCTGATTCGCATCTTGCCGAAGCAGTTCCGGTGGACGGATCAGTCCTTGGAGCCAGTCAAGGAACTCTCGGTACGAGTATTGCCGACTCTGCATGTCCTTCTCATGGATTTCCCACAGCGCCAGGAACTTATCATCGAGCTTCTCGAGTATGGCGTCTATCTTGTGTCGCTCGGCTTCAGAGTGGTCGTCATACCAATAGTCGTACTTGCGGAAATGGATTTCGAATCGCCTGACGAAGGTGGTATACTCTCTGATTGTTGCCTTCGCCTTGAGTGGTTCCACATCTGCAGGCGGGGGTGCCTTCTTGGAGTCCGTTGTCTCCGGGCGGGGACGCTTCTCATGTCGGATAAGGGTCAGGTCTGAGGAGATGCCGGTGTCTCCCCGGATGCTTGCCGCTTCACCAGAGGGGTCTAGGGTACCGGCACTGCTAGACAGCACTGCCTCTCGGTAGGCCAAAATAGTTTTGATCTGTTGCTCCTTCCGGTATTTCTGTTCCCAGTACTCCTTGATCTCCTCGAGCCGCTCTGACGGAAGTTTCAGAAGGTCCTCGGGCGGCAGTTCCGCCAGAACTTCGATTGGCATGTCCTCAGGGGGGGGGTTCAGCCTGTGGTGCCGGCTCGGCGGCCGTCGGCACAACCCGGAGACTCGCAAGATGTCTCTTGGGGCTCCCGAGTGTCCAGGTTGGGGGAGTGTTCGCGAGTGGCGGTCGAACGAGTAACACGTCGAGAGGTTTGAGAAGTCATGCTGGCACAGTCTATCGGGCCCTGCCTCGGGGGGAAGCGGTCAGACTGTTAGGGATGAGGGGTTGCAGAGCGTGATAGGCTGTACTGCTACGACTAGAGGAAGGAATAGACGTGATGAGGGAGCCTCGTTTTAGAAGATGCAAGTAGTAGAGAGAGAAGGTAGCTGACCGCTGATCCCTGACTCCGTCGGGATCGGGCAGCAATATATACCAAGACTCACACCACCCTGACCCCGTACGGTATCCGTATCGTAACCGGTCGGCGTCGTGACAGGTAGGTCCTTCCTTCACCTGGTCGACACGAAGTTGTATAACTTTGCGGCGGGCGTATGGTGCTGGGGCGCAGTGCTCCTTGAGCTTTTTGAGTCTGTCGCGGGCATCGGCGATTTGTCGGATCCGTGGGAGGAGATGTGTGCCAACGGTATCCTGGATGTATTGATTGAGATTTCTGAGGGCCTTGTTGGCGCTCCAATTCTTTGATGTCGATGTGGAACTGCTCCTCCAGTTGTGTCAGACGGTGTTTTTGATACCAGGTTGGCTCCTGGGTGCTAGCTTCCGGGAGGATCGTATCGATGTTAGGGTATTCGGGTTTGATGAGGGTTGGGGCCCTGTCATCGGGAGTGAACGGGTCGACATATTCTCAGATTTGATTTGAAAGTTCAAGGCCCTGTTTCGGATCTGTTCGATCCAGTCAACCCAATTCTCCAATCCCCTGAGAAGAATGGTAGTCCTCATCGCGTTTGCCATTTTGATATGCACGTAGTTGGAACTCAGCTGATGAAGAATGTTGCGAAGGGATTCGCTATCCAACTAGAAATTGGGCCGTCTAGTTGGTGGAATGACTGCTTCGTGATGATGAAAGAGATGTATGGTGCCAACTACTGGTGGTGCAGACACTTGTCGAATGAGGTCTGAAAAGTATGATGGTGGCTAACGTCTCGTGGTCGGACCCGCTGCGGAGTCGTGTCGCACCTCCGTACGGCAATGTTTGAAAGGCTAGATCTAGGACGTGTCCCGCGTCATGTGTCGCGACTCCGAACTGCCCTATGTATGCCATCCCAGTGGCGATGGACCAATTTGCCAATTCCTCTCCCCTGTGCAGGTTGCGTCCTCCCGGCTCGAAGGTGTGGTGATGAACGTTGAAGTCGCCTCCGATTATGGTACCAGGGTTTACTAACGAGATGACATAGTTGATCATCTCGTCCGTCTCTGGTTCTATGGATACGTTGAGGATCTTGTAGTCGTTTACCGATATCCAGGGCATCTGACGGCTAGTGTCCGTTCGATGCTGTCTCACCCGAAGTGCGCCTTTGCGAGTGTAAGTCAGGACTCTAGGCCGTTGTCCCGCCATCTTTCGGATTTGTACCGGGAGTCCACGGGCGAGCAGCATTCGAACGCCGGATGGTTTTGTGTTTTGGTGCCTTCGCCTGTCCAAGGCTCCTGTACGCACAGAATGTCGACTTGTTGCTCGTACGCCAGTTGTAGTATCTTTGTATAACTGTCTGGTTTCCCTGCCGACGTTCGCCCCCCATATCCCATGGCAATTGGCGCAATTCAGCGTATTCTTGCAGTTGGGGCCGGCAAGACCGTCGTGATCTTTCAGCACCTGGTCGCAGTTTGGGCACCGTGGTAGGCGGGCGCATCGCGGTGGGTGGCAGCATCCTTGACAGCCAGGGTTATGTCTGGTGATGGGCTGTTGTTTCTGTATCAATCGAGACTTCCCACTGATTTTAAAGAGCCTGAAGCTCTTGGGGTTTTCGAGGAAGGACACGATCCATGTCATCTGGCCTGTTTCGAGGTTTGGCCCATGCCGAGAAGGGCGGCAACTAATCAGTTTCTTCCCGTTCTGGGCGTAGACTTCCTCGATGAGAGTACCTGTTTCGACCGGGGTTCCGTCTAGGGACCGGATGGTGCTAGGGACGCCTGGGACCGCGTAATTGAACCATTTCTGCGGAGCGCATACGTCCCGTGGCTCCCAGGGCGCGTCGGATGGCGCTCACAGCTTCTTCCTTGAGCAGGAGATCTCTCGTTGCACGATCTGCAGGTGTGATGGCCCAGCCTGTCCGGGTGCGGTCGATTCGGGGAATCACTGTCATCAAGCTCAGGCTTGGGACGCATTTAACCAGCGCTTGGCGTACGGCATAAGCCTCTGGGCGTCTCAGGACTCCCTCACTAGGTATAGCGATCAAGACGCGAGGGTCGTCACGCGTAGGTGGACGTAATCGGTTCCGCTTGACTCAACGAATGTATCCAGAGAGATGTATCTTATAGATCTGTCGCAAATGTCGCGGGCATATCCTCTCTTTTCCTTTGACTGAGAGGCAACGAAATTATCTATGGTGCGGCGAAGGCCTCCAGCACTTCACGTATCAATTGGCTCTGACGCGCTGCTTCATCAAGGTGGGCACGTACCGCGATTCTGGAGGGGCTGGTTACGGCTGGCTTCGTGCTGCCATCCTTTGCGGTCGGCTGTGGGGAGTCTTTGATAGACTCGACCCGCGCTGCCTCTCTGCAGCAAGTAGGGCGGGGGTTGTTGAATTGTGGATTGGGCAGGTCGTCATGCGGGGGAAGGGTCCGGTGATCGGCGACCTCCATTCCGCGTTCGCCAGCAGGAAGCAGAGGCCGAGCGCAAAGAAAGTCGCCCCTAGGTATGGGAGTATTTGGGTTGTCTTGAAGCCTGATTACAGTAGAGTGTACACGCAGAGGTACCCCCTGGGCTTGCAAGCTACCTATGTGGTTGAGGATGAGTAATCGTACGGAGTACACGTCGCCTCTCATTGGCTCCTTACTCGGCCTCTGATTCGTCGGATGTCTCTCTAGGTTCCACTTTAAGTGGGGAGTTGATTCTTGAGTGTTTGCGGAGGTGCTGAGTAAGCAGCACTCTAGTCCCTATTGGGACTAGCGCTGGAGGGCTTGAGGGACTGAGGCAACTTGTAACGTAGAGAGGTATGTACCTACTGGGAACAAAAAGTGTTACTGAAGACTGGAATTTCTTGATTCAAACCCGAAAAGATCAAAATGACAATTGATAGACCACAGACATGACAATATAGGGTTTGCCGTGAAGTTTTTACTAAAACTATTCCAAGGATCCTGAAAAACCGGCATGTAGCTAGCCATCGTCCGTTGAGAATTCCGTGGCTTCGCTTGCCATCAATCTGGTGTACCTCCATCGTTCAAATCATTGCTGGACTAATCCAAAGAGAGTCGTGTCATGGTAAAGTCATTTTCAATTAGAAAGAGACAGAGGAAGTGCTCCCGTCAATCGATTGGAAACCGTGGCTTTTCAGCTGTTGATTCATCGGTGCCATCAGCTTCGTTTTGCTTGTTTCTGTCAAAGAATTGCTGGATCCTGACAGGCGTTGTTCCGTGTCTTTCCTGGATCAACCTGACTGCACTCTCCTGGATCCGAGAGGGGAACTTCCGATGTAATTCGGCCAGGACATCAATAATGAAAGTCTGACAGTTGTCGAGAATAAGGTTGTATTGAAAATTATCGAGGCATGCTTGTGCCGCATATTTGACTTCTTCAAGCGATGCACATGCCCCCGCGAGGGCCACTACCGTACTCGCCGTACTGCGCGTGACTTTGAACTCGTCGCAAGCTAGCTTCGGGACACCTCCGCTGGATTTGAAGAATCGATTGCGTGTCAATACTATGTGCACAAGGGTGCCTCTCGGGTCTGCCGGTCTGTTGGGAACAAACAAAGCCCAATGTGCTGTATCACCCATGCCGAATGCAACAAGATGAAGGATTTGCGGTGAATCCTCTACAACTTCAGATGATACTGACAGATTGGAGGAGGCCATCTTCGACAAAAGGATAGGGCTGGCTGTTCTGTTGTGGAAATGCGGGCGCTGCCAGATGAGCGAAGCATCTTATAAACATTTCAAGCCAGGTGTCTGTTCAACTCAGGTATGATTTGAGTAATTGATGATTCATCCTGGTCCGAATTTCAATATCCTCGGTCGTAAATCAAACTCTGGAAGTTCAGCCGCTCCGGAGCACAAGCAGTCAAGACTTCCATCAACACTGGCTTCCACCACTCCTCACCCGAATAGTCGTACAAACATGCAGCGAGAGCATATTCAACATAGTCCGGATAGAAGCCACTGTGTTCCCAGTCCACAATACCTGTTATTTTCCCATTTTCGACAAGGATATTCCGCGGAAAGAGATCCCCGTGCGTGAGCACAAACTTCGAAGGACTTTTCCTCCGTAATCTTGCAAGTTTCTTCCTCCACTTACACCTGGTGAAGGCATTCTTTATACGGGAAAGACACCATTCATCGAACGCGGCCTCTGAATCAAATGGCCCCATGAACTTGGTTTCCACTCCTTCGTACGGATTGCGCGTCGGCTGGCGATGGATGCGCCCAATGTACGATTGGGTGCACGACCTAAAAAGCTTGAGCTGTTCTGCAAGCTGTCCTTTGATTGACGCGCGTTGTTCTTCGTTCAATGTCGGCCACACCTCGTCCAGCGGACTACCTTGCACAAAGTCGGTGATCATCGCAATCCGATCACTGCCGAATTTGCAGCACGTCCAGACATCAGGAACCAAGAGGTTCTGAGAATGAGCATAGGCCATCATGTCCGCTTCCGACGCATGGAGATAATCAGCGGTTAGGAATTTGATGGCGACAGGATGTCCATCCGAATTGTTGTAACATTTGATAACAAGATTTCCGAAAAACTCGTACAATTTCTCCCCATCGAACGGCCCGTCATAGTGTCGTCGTTCAAAAGGGTACTTAAACTCGCTGCCGCTCTGAGTCTTGACATTCAAATTGTCCGTTTTAACATTGTCCGTTTCGAATTTGTAGTGCCGTCTGAACTTTCTCACAAGAAACCTTGCAAGGCAGTCCAACATCGCTGCAACGAAGACAACTGGATCGATCTTACTGAAACAAACAAAGGGGGACATCAGGATTCGTCTGATTATATAGTGTGTTTTTTTGTTTTTGCGTCCAGGGCCCAATTTAGAACGCTGTCGGCGCCAGCAACATTGCATCGGAATGTCTCTTTTCCATGAACGTCGATGTTTCTGCGGCTTCGTATGAAAAGTACCCTTCACATAAACCTGAGGGCCATGAGCAGGATTGAAGCCTGGCCTGGAGTTGTGAAAATGGTTTCACAATTTGGAAGTGAGACGGAGTGATATGATACGGAGTACTGTTCGTCTTTGTCATGATGATAGTACACATGATTCGTCTGAACGCAGCATTCCTCGAGCGAGTCCGTACGGGGTAATACAAGACGGATTCAGATCTGGACCACCTCACAGAGCGCCGTATATACCTATGTTGTCAGCCTGTCGGATCAAAAGGATTATCAGCTGTCAACCGCAAACTGTTGACGCGTCTTCAGCTGCGCATGCCATTCGCCCATCCTGAGGACTTTCGCATCGTACGCGGCTCGTCAGTGAAATTAGTCGGTACTAGCGCCGTGCAAAGGTGCAGGGGTGCGCTCCGAACAGTCCTTGATCGTCCGTTTATAGTACCTGAGTAATATTCTCCCTGCGCGATTGCCTCAGCCAGTGGCGCATCGGACGATCACATTCCTCGTCCACGAAATCGTCTTGCCGATCGGACGCTGCAGTCTGCTGGGATCGGAGGCCATATTGCCATGTCAGTTAATGCAGAGTTCTATGGTTATTATCTGGGAACGTGGATGTGAATGGAAACGGTACTAGTAGGTAGGATATTGGAGCATTGGCTCAACGAAATCCAAGTAATCACGACTTTACAGCACCACAGACTCGACTGGACGCTTTCCGAACAAATACCTCACAACAGGTATGTAAGAGTTGTGGCAGTGTGTGATTCGGCGAATCCATTCGTTTGCCATCACCCGACATACCTCCCTGTCCTCGCATCATTGATCTCTTCGGAACTGGAACCTACCGTCCACGGTGTTTCACCGCCTGACGCCCGGAACCATGTGACGCACAATTGAATGAAATCTTGTAATTTGCTGTCAGAAGTTGAAAACTCCGAATAAAATTTATCAAATTGGAGCTCGTTTCCTGATGGACGACAGCAATGGACAAGAGAAACAAAGGCCGATTCCGTCAAGAAATACGAACATGATTTCGAGAGAAAGACTTCTTCAATCTCTTCTACACGGCCTGTGTGAATTCCGCGAACGAGCTTCCTGACCCTTCTTCTATCTCTCGTATCATCAACAAGCTCTTACAAGAGCTCTCTCATTCCCCTCCAATTCTCGGGATCGAAGTCAGACAAATCACTAGAGGAGGTCAGCGACTCGCCCCGGGCTCGAAGTCGCTCAAGAACGCGTTCGGGATTCAAGGAGTTCAGACCGCACGCTTCAAACCCGGACAGGATATTTTCAGCCGTCACGGCCTTTTACCAGGCCATGTAGAAGAGATTGAGGAAGTCACCTTTCTTGATAGAGGTTAAGTTGATTTCTTGATCGATAAATCCCGTCGATTCTTTCGAAATCATGCTCGTATTTCTTGACGGAAACGCTTCGTCCATTCCTGTCGTCCATCGGGACACGAGCTCCATCCAGTTTGTGTCGTTCGATAAATCGATTGAGCCAGTTTTTTCCTGATACCTACCTTTTTGGCGATATCGGCGGCGAAATTTCGAATCATATCTTTTGTCGGCGGCAGACCTTCCTCACAAAACTTTTTTGATGCATTTTGCCAGGTATTGCTCCGGGTCAGGGTCCAGATTCTGCACTTTCCATACTGCTCTTGCTTGGAGCCCTGAACGCCGCGGTGGCGTCTTGACAGGGTTGACCGATTGCAGGCAAAGTTTCTTGCAATCTCGGAGTGCCTAATTGATATTTCACTGGAATCAAGGGATTCCAAATGGTTATGCCAGCGCGTCCTCAATTGTAATGCTAGTTGTTTCACGAGCCTGGCCCATTCTTCTTGCCCCAGTATTCGCTCTGTACGAGAGTAAGCCAGCACTTTAGACGAATAACTGATTTTCTGGCTGCTTCTGTAGCCGAGATCTCTAGTACTTGATAATACTGACCCGGGGTACCCAGGCTGGCCGCAAAGGGACAAGTTACAATTACCTTGTTTGCAGTTGCGACCAGCTCTTGAGTAGTACCGTTTGAAACAGTCCTACAGACAAAAACTCCATGTATCTCTAGGGTTGTTGAATGTGTGATCAGTCAAACCCCAATATCTTCCGGGAATCCGATTATTCCACAATGACGGAGACATCCTCTCCGGAACAGGCAACTATCAAACAATGCCCCGGCCAACGTTGAAGGGGACTATTCGGTACGACATCCCTCCATTGTGGTGATCAGAGGGCGTCGCTTCTTAAGTCGCACAGTATGAGAACGACTCGTCTTATGGCGATGAACTGTACGTGATGTGAAATCCTGGAGCTCTGGATGCAAAGAATACTCGGGCATGTTCTTCGACATGTATATCGTCGTACAGCGCGTCACTGACCTCGGCGGTGCTTGACTATCGCCATGAGAACGGCCGTCGATGCCGTCAATGTGGATGTAGGAGCTGACTTTTCTTGCCTGACCATCCAAAATCTGTGAACTGATTGTCTTTCACCAGCGTACCTGCTCTCAAACGATGAATCGGAGAACGGCCGCCTGGACATAGTGCACGAGATGTGTCTCGTGATGATGTACCGGAAACTATCCCGCCCCGATCAAGAGTCCGCAGCGGATGATCGATCTGGGAACTGTGACACGTATTGGGCAATTGATCTTGGTAAGTACCTAGTACCATGATGTTTTGTTAGCTGGGTTTGGCCGGCGTGGGATACGGACGCTGACCTGTTGTAGCGGATCTACACCCCGAGGCGAAGGCAAGAAATGTCATCAAGAGCCGTCCCAGATAAACTACATACTAAGACCGAATCTGTTTATTCCAGGTAATTGATTGTGACTTGAGCTCGACTCAGCCGGCTTTGTCAGTATGGCCCAAGCATTCATATTGAAGCCGCTCGACTAACGGGCCTTGGCAGGGTTCCTCGGAATGTGACGTTCCTGGTAGACGACATCGAGCTGGAATGGGCCTATGAAAAAGGACCCTTTTGACTTCTTTTTTCACGACGATCCCTGGCGTATCGAACAGGGACTCTGGAAAGCTGATCAAGCAGTGCTATCGGTATGCCATCGGGACCTTTCACTGTTTCATTTTTGACCCTCCAACGAAAAACAGCTGGAACAGTGATTCAAGGATGCTGGCTTTCAGGACATCCACGTGGAGAAATTTCCTATTCCCTACGGCCTCTGGCCAAAGAATTCTTATCTTGTCAGTTTCCTCCCTCAGTCAACTCCAAAGAGTAACCAAATCAACAATCCAGTTCTGACGTCTTCATACATAAAGGTTGGCCCCTGGTTCCAGGCCCAGGCCGCTCTGCCGCGTTACAAGCAATGAACCAAGGAAGAGGCCAAGGTTCTTGTTAGCAAGGCCCGCACTGACGGCCGGGAGCGCGACGTTCACATAGATGTTCTTCACTTTGTATATTCCCGGAGCTTTTCAGCAAAATTCATACTATAAAAACTGATCTTGAATGACACCCTCAGCTATGTCGTCTACGACCAACGTCCCGAGGACTGACCAAGATGACATCTGTACTATGAATGGAAAATGCCTGTAACTAACCTGGCATGGATCCATAGATGTGGAGGGAGCTCTGGTGTACAGCTGTACTTACTATCCATCCGATGATTCTGGATGTAGCCTACTCGCCCCCACTCATTCTCCCACAGTCCACGATCGAGATTCGAGCGGATAAGAATAAACTCCCAGTCAAGCATGACCATCATCACTCGGATCCTTTTCGCTGTGTCCAGCTCGAAGTTAACCAAGCAACTACGTACGAGTCAAAGTCTTCTTTTGTTGGCTGGGCGGATTGCCGGTTAGGGTTGGATTCTAGGTCGGTACCGTAGGGTAGGTAGACTCAAGCTGCTCCATACAGTAACTCCCGAGAGATTGCCGCCCCCTCCCGATAAGAGCAAAGTAACATCCAAATCGCTATTCAATCCTCCCTCCACACATTCAGGGCCAATGTAAGGTGTGGGATCCTTTGCATGCGAGATTTCATTCACACCATTCCATGCACCTCAATTGCATAGTTGGCCGAAGAATTCAGCATGGCGGCATCAATTTTCACCGTTCTCGGAGTCGCACTGATCTTATCGGTGTTGGTTTACAACTATGTCCTCTACCCCGTCTTCTTCTCTCCCTTAGCGAAGATTCCAAATGCACATTTCTCAGCTCCCCTTTCTTCGGCGTGGATTGTGTGGAAAAGATTCCGTGGGTGGAACAATCGAACAATCCATGACGCACATCAGAGATTGGGCCCGATAGTAAGACTGGGTCCATCAGAGATATCGATCAACTGCGTCGACGGTGGCATCAAGACTGTCTATGGCGGTGGATTTGAGAAACATGAGTGGTATCCACGAGTGTTCGGGTCGCTGGGGTATGCCCGCAAGTGCCGAGTTCTCACAGTTGTCTGTTGCTGATAGCCGAATCTAGGACTGTGAGCATGTTCACCATGGTTAAAAATAAAGAGCATTCTGCACGAAAGCGGATGCTATCCAACATCTACTCCAAGTCGTTTCTGCAGTCGTCAGCCACCCTGAAAGTCATCTCACGGACGATCATGTATGATCGGCTGTTTCCCATCGTAGAGGACGCAGCTCAAGCAGGCAAGGCCGTCAACATCCATGAATTGAACCAAGCCGTGACGATGGACTTCATGTCTGCCTATCTCTTCGGCCTTCAGAACGCCACCAATCTTCTGCAGGATGTGCCAACACGAAAGTATCTGTTGCACAACTATCAGTGTCGAAAGCCATTTGAGTTCTACTTCCAGGAAGTCCCCTGGCTGATCACTCTGAGTAAGAAGATCGGTTTCCCGATCATCCCGAAGTGGTACGAGGAAGCCAATAAAGTGATGGATGACTGGAACTGGGAACTCTGCGAGAAGGCGGAGCGATGCTTGGATTCGACCGATCCAGGGATCGAGCCGACGGTCTACAAGCAGCTGCACCGTGCTATGGAGAAACAACTCGGCAGCCAAGGGGTGGATATTGAGAGAGATCCAGATGCGAGGAAGCAGCAAAAAGTCGATATTGCCTGCGAGATGTATGACCAAGTCACGGCGGGCCATGAGACGAGTGCCGTCGCTCTTACTTATATCTTCTGGCGGATGTCCAAGCATCCGGAGCTGCAAAAAGAACTCCGCAAAGAGTTGCATGAAGCACCTGCGGTGGTCCCGTATCCGCCAGAATCCGAGGCAGCAGAACTTCCCCATCCGAAAAAGATCGACGAACTTCCTCTGCTCCAGGCCATTGTGATGGAAACCCTACGCATAGATACACCGATTCCGGGAATCCAACCGCGGGTCACACCTTTTCCATCGTGTTCACTAGCCGGATATAATGACATTCCTCCTAATGTCCGGGTGAGTGCACAAGCTCACTCTCTCCATCGCAATGCGGAGGTCTTTCCGGAGCCGGAGACGTGGCAGCCTCGGCGGTGGCTCAAGAACTACCGTTCTCCTGAGATGGAAGCGATGCGCCGATGGTTCTGGGCGTTTGGAAGCGGTGGTCGAATGTGCATCGGGAGCAACTTCGCTCTACAAGGTATTCCTTTCTCTCAACTGTCCGGTTTCAACGAAGTCACTAACGGACTGATAGAAATAAAACTCATCACAGCTGCAATCTACAGCAATTACACCACAAGCGTTGTGGACGACACGGGCATCGAACCCCTTGACGCATATACGACCAAGCCGCACAAAGATCCGATTCTGAGATTTGAGCGCGTTTCACGCACCTAGGAGAGGAGGAAGTCTTGGACTAATTTAGATCAGCCAGCTCGGCCCCGATCTTGCCTCGCAGATTATCGCGGAGCATAGAAGAACAGCAATGGAACCGAGGTATGGCCTACTTTCGAGCCTTGGGAGCCAGTGTATACGTCCGCATCCTCGATCTACCCAGGGACAGCAGCACGGTCTCACAGTGACTAACGCCCATGGATTACCTGCGAATTCCTAACACCGTTCTCCCCGTACCGGAGTATTCCCAGATCCTTCGACAAATACAAGCCGCCGAGATCACGGCCGTGAGGGAAGACAGGACTCAGCATGTGGTTGTAGACTGGAGGGAGTCGTTTTAGGTCTAGGGAAATGTAACCCTCAGCCAATAGAATAGCGAAACGAGTCTCATGATAATTCTCCGTTTATACTGTACAGTATATTGGAAATCCGCCTTGTAGCCAGGGAGACAAATGAACGAAACGGTACTCATACAACACACCCGCAATGAGTCAACGTAAACGGGTGTAATCATCCCAAGACGAACCGACCCAAACTCCGCAAATATGCATAAAAACACACACAAAGAGAGTAGTATATAAGCGAATTAACCCAGAACACCGTCCCGTTTGCGCGGCCCGGCAACTTTGGGGAACATCCGCATGAGATGATAGTTGATGGTATCCTTCTTGACGCGCTTGTCTTTCTGTAATGCCATATCCATCAGTCTCCATGGGCGCAATGACCGCGAAAAAGGGGAAGAAGAAACACACCGGAGAATCCATGCACGACTTCAACGACTGCTCCAGCGTAGCGCAGCCTTCGGCGTTAATCCCGGACGAGGCCCAGCAGTCTGCTCAATCGAATTAGAACCAAATTCCCTCGTCTGTCTCGAAGAAAGCTAGAGCAGCAGCCAATGGCCTGACTTACTCAGCATCGAAGACATGATCGCCGTGCAAGGATGCTGCTGGTTCTGGTTGGGCCGCCGCACCCGCAGATGCTGGATGGTCTGCAGACGCACGGGATTCAATCGCGTCGATGCACCTTTTGCCGGCATTGTGACCTCTGTGATGAACCTGTCTGTTGAGAAGACTGTGATCAGGTGTTCCTTTGCTGTCTGTCAACGACGCAGAAATCTCGAACAAATGCCAAGACTGGAGAAAAGCTGGGAAGAAAAGGATAAGATCTGATTCGTCAGCTTGCCTTATGTAATCAGGGATTATCGGTCCGATTCGGTTGGCCCTTATCGATCAGCTTCGATATTTGACTGCTCTCTTTTCTGATCAATTTACTTGCACTGCTGGTTGGGTTCCGGTTGTTCTGGGAAATTTTGACGATTATGAGCGCATCATGCGGCTATCGGATATCTAATTACTGCGCTTATTGTGTTAAACATCACAGGCAGCGGGCCGTTCCCAATCTCGCCTTCGGAGATCGGGCATTGGGACGAAGTTTTTCAACAGCATCGCCACTCCGGCAAAGTGACAATAATACTAGAGTGAATGAGCGGGCTACGTCGAGTAAAAATGATCCGGAGGAGGAGGAAGGAGCATTCACGCGAAGACTCGCCGAGATGACCGAAGAGGCCCTTTTGGAGGGAGGTCGATCCGCGCGCAAGAATCTCCAGGAAGCTGGATTCTCGGAAGAGCTGAAGAGAAAGCTTGAGGAGCGGCTCAAGGACAGCGCCTTTAAGAATGAGCATGCGGGAGCCATTTCTGTTGCCAATCTGCCCGTATGTAATATCAGTCTTGAGCAATCGATGGTCAGCTGATAATGATTCCTAGTCGAGCGCAGGAAAAGGCACACAAGACATTGCCGGCGCGGCGCCCTGGCGCGGTGAAGAACGCATGGAGGACACGGCCTTGCGAATGCTCGACGACGCAAAGAAGCCCATCAAAGTCCCGTACAAGATCCCTCAGCCCACTCTACCCTCCGGGGACATGAGGCCGTCACCAAAAACCAAGCAATCTACCGGCCACCGACTCGCCAGCGCGCGAGACCGAACCAATGCCTACGTACAAAGTCAAAGCAGTGGGCTATCCGAGAGCGAAAGCGCTGCATTCCGGGAGGAGCTACGACAACGGTTCCAGCCCGGTGCTGGGTCCATGCCCATGACGATCTCCGGACTGGCGTCCTTAGCCAACGAGCGGATCGAAGACGCGATTGCACGGGGCCAGTTCAAGAACCTCCCCCGCGGGGTCGGCAAGCACACGGTGCGGGACCACAACGCCAGCAGCGCGTTCATCGACACCACCGAGTATTTCATGAACAGGATCATCCAGCGGCAGGAGATTGTGCCGCCGTGGATCGAGAAGCAGCAGGAGATCACGCGGGAGACGGAGCGGTTTCGGGAACGGCTGCGCAGCGACTGGCGGAGACATGCGGCGCGGCTGATTGCCAGCCAAGGGGGGACGTTGGAGCAGCAGAAGCAGCGGGCGCGGGCGTACGCCGCGGCAGAAGCTCGTCTGCAGGAGTCAAAGCGAGTTCAGGCGTCGATGGCACAGTCATCATCGTCTGAGGACAAGAGCTTTACACCTATCAGCCATGACGGCCGACTCTCTTCTTCATCATCTGTCAGTGCCTCCTCTTCAACCCAAGCGGCGTCATCCTCATCATTCTCCAACTCTGACCCGGAATCCCTTCCTCATCTCCCTCCCCTCCGCGACCCCGAATATCTCTCCATCGAACGCAGCTACCACGAGCTGCAGATTAAGAGCATTAACGACCTCATCCGATCCTACAACCTACAAGCCCCACGACTCGCACAGCGGCCGTACCTCAACCTCGAGCGGGAACTCGAGGCGTGCTACGCGGCCGTCGCGCCGAGTCTGGCGGAGGAGATTGAGCGACGGGCGACAGAGAGAGCTAAACCGACTAGTAGTAGTGCGCGGTCATCGTTGTCGGGTGGTTCAAGCTCTGGCATGTTCGGTCGGGTTCGGGTGTATGATGAGGATCAGTCCAAGGGGTATGGGTTTAGGGAGTTTTGGAGGGATCTTTGGGGGATAGGGGAGAGGCGATAGGCTGCGGTTTCTCGTGTGATATTACTGGTATTGGGGACCCAGTACGAAGTACAACCTCCGTAAATACTGTCGAGAATTACTGAACTCTTCGTGATGTGCGTTGTGTTCAATTTCCCAGGTGACCAGTCCTCTGATTGGTCAACCCCGGCGGCCCAAGCAAACCAATGATTGGCCAGACTGAAAGCCAAGCATTGTGCCACACCCACACAGAATGCATGGAAGCGAGGGTCATCACGGCACCGGCCGATCCCGGACCCACCGAACGCACTGACCAACCAATCATTCCGCCGCCTCCATATGCTTCACAACCATGAACGATCGAGGAAACAATTGCAATTGGTCAGGGACCTGGCAGCCCTTCACATTGTTAGCACCCAATCATCGCACTCATTCAGTCCGCAGGCAATGGGCTCTCTCCGCATTGCACAAGGACAGCGGCATATATGTCTCCTCCGGCATGAACGGCATGATGCATCTGCGACCGGTTCTGTATGGGGACTGACAGGAGGAGATGAGGGAAGTCGAAACCAATTGATGATCCATCCGTTTGAGTCCGAGTGTTTAATATGAGCCCGCCGCTCCGGATGGGTTTCTGGTCCCTTGATGATTCATTCCCACCTTTGTCTCTGCTGTGCCTTTTCTTCCCGCGCTTGGTAGCGGGCCAGCAGGATATCAATAGTGAGACCAACCGCCGCAACGACTTCGCCGTTCAAATTGCCGGCATCGTCAGCAGCTACCTCATCTTCGACGCGCTCATTGTCTTGCTGATCTTGCTTGTCGGACGGCGCCTGCGGCGGGCCGCACAGACGTCCAACTACACCCTGGACGTGGTGATGCTCCAGCCGCTCACCGCCAAGGGTGTTGCCAATAGCACGACGGACCCGAGCCCCGTCTCCGGCGTCACCGGGTCGAGCCCCGACACCGAGAAAGCCCGCGGCGGAGGGTGGAGAAGCATGTCGTGGAGCAGTTTGGGGAAAGGTTCTTCGTCTCGCGGCGGGCCCGCGTCGCCAAACAGCAGCGTGGCGACGATCGACGAGAGCGTCATCGAGGCGGACCGGCGCCGCGCGCAGGAGGACCTGGAGAAGCTCTACGCGGCGGTCATGGACCACGAAGCACAAAAGGAGGCCGCTGCCGTTGCCGGTCTGAGTCCATCATCGGTGTCGTCCGTGTCCCCCGTTTCGCCCGGCTCTCCGCCCCCCATGCCCATGCCGCAGAGCCCCAAGGGAAGTCTCCCCGGATTTCAACGCACTCCACTCTCGCCGTTGCAGGAGGTGGCCACGCCGCCGCCCAGCGGCAACAGCCTCAAGGCACGCGCCAACCAGCGCCTCTCCAAGCTGTCCTCCGGCCTGGCCATCTTTAGTCCCTCCCTGTCATCGTCAGCCAAGTCGTCTCCGAAAACGCCGCGCCATCCTCGCACACCATCGGTCCGCAATCTCCCCATCTCACCGCCCGTGCAGGTGGTGACCGGGGCAGCCGCCGCCAACCTTGTCGAGCCGTTGAGGTCCCCACCGGCATTCAACAGCGACCCCCAACCGCCTCTCACGCCGCGGACGTACAACCCGGGGCCTCCCCCGGCGCCACCCGTGCCGGAAGTCAACCATGAGAAGAACCCAAACACGAACCCAAGCACAAACACAACCGAGCACAAGCAAACCAAGAAGCCTGCGCCGCTCGCCCTCAAAACAACCACCACCACCACCACCACCACCGCCAACACCACCACAACCGCGGCCAACCCCTCTGGCACGCTACCATTCCGGCAACAATTTTCCTCTACTGCCAGTGGCATGCCACAAAGCGCGCCTCCAACAAAGACAACAGTGCTGGAACGACCCGCTCATCTACACGGTTCGGGCCCCCGCACGGGCGTGCCTACGCCGTACAGTCCTTACATGCCCTTTACGCCCGTCACGCCGATCACGCCAAGCAAGATGGTGACGAAGAAGGAGAAGCGCAAGAAGGACCGCGAGGATGCGCTAAGGGTGTTGCATGAGGATGATATGGTGAAGAGTGACGAGGAGTTGTGGGGGTTATAACTGCGTTTCTCTTTTGCTTTTTAATAATGTGATGCGATACGACGGTTATGATTGCTTGCAGGCGTTACGGGGTTCGGGTACACTTGAATGATATTCTTTATCATATCACGCATAGGATGATGGCTCGAGTGTGTACGGATAAGTTGTGTGGAATTAATTCCCTTGAGCCGATTTAGGGCTAGAAAAGCCTATTGTTCCACCAAAATCGTATGCTTTACCGTACTCACTCAACTGTGTCCCTGTTCTAGACCATGCCCTCTTGGAGGCGATGGATAAGTACTAGCCCATGTAGCCTCTCGATAAATCATGATAAAAGAAAGATGAGAGTGCGGTTGTGGATGGGGCAGACGGAGGAGGTTGTAGAGCCCTCCTCGTCGGAGCGGAGAGCCACGGATCAGTTCTTGAGTTGATTTGGGATCCGGCTACGGACGAAATCCTATTCCGTCCGCCAAGTGTGGCTTCCGCGGCCTACAATGCCGGTGCCTCCCAGTAATCTCGCTTGATCTTCATCACGGCAGCCTGCTTGTGCGGGAAGCTAACTTCGCCCTCTTTGTAGAATCCCATGTCGGCCAGGTACTTGATCAGCCTGACACACCGTCAGTATCGTCATGATGGAAAAAAAAAAAATCACAAACCCAGGAGAAGCGAACGGAACGCACTTCACATTGTCCACTCGCGGCTCAAGCACCACGGTTTCTGTCCGCGGGTCCGCCAACCAACAGTAATGCACCAACGAACTCAGCCAGAGCGGAACCCGGTGCGCGCCGCGGTACTCCTCCTCGCCAACGAGGACGTGGAGTCCACGATCATAGTTGCCGACGGAGCCCGGCAGCAAACGGCCCAGCTTGTCCTCTTTGACCCAGTAGATCTCGAAATAGCCAAACGGCTTGCCGTCCCAGCAGCCAAACACGGGGAAACTGTGCCGGCTAGTCAACGCGTCCTTGAGGAACTGTTCATGTTTGGACATGGGACCCGCTTCGCCCCAGGCGGCGTTGACCCGCGGATCGTTCATCCACTTGTGCAACAACTCCAGATCGGACGGCCCGGATGGCGGACTTTGTGGCCGTGGCAGCAAGGATGACAGATGCGGCGCGTTGTTCGAGGGTGGTTGTTTGCTAGAGTTGAGCACGGGCACACGTAATGAGAAATATTGGCCCACGCTCGGGATGTAGCGAACATAGAACGTTTCTCCCTGATGCGGCGGTCTCTGGCGCAGAGGATGCCGAACCCCGTTGGTAAAGACAAACTGCGTTGGAGGTGGCGGGTAGTAAGTCGGCAGCCGACTCCGCGTAGTGTACGGGCCAGGCCCGTGCCCGTGGCCATGGGGCGTCGCGTCGCTGGCCTGGGTCCCATGATTGCCATCGCCGCTGCGCAGCGCATCAAGACTGGGGGATGCCGGCCGCGAGTTGCTCGGGGAATACGCTGCGGGCAACACCGAGTTCACCGTGTTCAGATGAGCCGGCGTCAAGCTGAAAAGGAAAATGCGGGGATCCAACTGCCAGAAACTGCGCCGACTGACAAACAACCGCTCCCAGCCGGCGGGATTGCGCACCTCCAGCGAGTCCAGACCGACCGAGGAATCCTCGTTGGCGATCAATCCCATGCGCTCCAGTTTCTGCATGAGATTCCTCCCCTGGAAGATGCCCTCCCGCTTGATGTTGACCCGCC
Source organism: Thermomyces dupontii (assembly GCF_041956625.1). Lineage (NCBI taxonomy): Eukaryota > Fungi > Ascomycota > Eurotiomycetes > Eurotiales > Trichocomaceae > Thermomyces > Thermomyces dupontii. Next base: position 420,527 of record NW_027192316.1, on the reverse strand, counting down.
AATCCGCCTTGGGTCTCCCCGCCGGCGGGGTCGCGCTCGACGCGTCGGTGGCCACCCGGAGATCCGGCTCCGGTTCATGAAAGTACCACCACAGCGTCGCCCACAGCATCATGGCGATCTGGCGCGACGGGGAGCTCGGCGATTTGATTTCGCTACTGGGCGGGTTACTGATCGCCGAGATGAATAGACAGTCATCTCGCAACGTCGGCCGCGTGAAGCGAACAATCCGTCGCTTGCGTTCCGTCTGCTCCTCCGTGGACACGGTAGCGTCGCGCTGGATGCTATCACCAGTGTCTCTACTATTCTCATGGTCGTCATTCTGATGGCCCGCAAGTCTGCCCTCGGAACCCCCTTCCTCTACACCATCCTCCACATCAGTTTCCGTATGAATGACGACGGTCCATCCCGGCGGGAACACCGAGTTATGGAGGTTCAAATCATGCGACTTGAAGGCGACGCCGCCGAAGACTGGGGTGACGGTGAAGGTGTGGCCATTGGGGAGATGGCAGGTCGTGGAAGGCATTCTGTCTTCTTCTCAGGTATCGATCGATTGAGGTTTAATAAATAATAGTACTGTAGCCAACCTCACGTAAGCAACTCGTGCCGTTCTGAGTGGCAATGACAAGAACGGGAAAAGTGGCATGATGAGCTGCAGATTTTCCAACCGTCTCCGGAACATTTTGCGTGCAGAGCTTAAATAATATCTTTTAGCGGGGCGAAGATCTCCCGCATGGCGTCCCGAATGAATCGGTTGATTGTCCCGCGACTGAAACAGGCAGGTGTCGTTATGTAATCCGTATTTATGGTTGTTGAGATGCACATGAGTCATGACGGCTCATCTGATCTATGGAAAGACTCAGATCCTGGACTCGAAATCTTAGAGTTCAAGGACAGTCAATGGCTTCATCGCTAGTCCACGTGGTATGGTCAATCAGCTCGGCGCAACCGCTAGTGGTTCTCATGATTAGGTATAATAGTTGGATTTTGATCTACCTACTAACATGCAGTCATGAGTACCGAGTATTGACTCCATACATATATATCATGGTGACAACGAGAGTAGTGTCCCTAGGACATACACGACAATATATCGTCGAGAATTAACAACCCATAACGCCACCTCAGATGCCATGCAACGAACGTCTATTCATGATCAGTCGAGAATGGTGTGATCGATGCTGTGGCCAAAGGCCATCTTCGTCAATCGCCATGATCGACCATCCATTGTCACGCCAAGACTGTCAAGAAAAAAACAGCGCTTTACAGATTCATTATCAATAATGAGTGTGTTGAGACCGGCTCACGTAGTCGAGACAAGTGATACGAGACATGTATCGTGCAAGGAGTGATCGTATCAGCTCACGGGCCGCGCACTGCGACCGCCAATGTACGCCCCGGCCGCGGAAGCGAGGAATTTTGCCATCAGTCCGCCACCAGTAGAACCAATGCTGCTGCCGAGCTTCATCTTCTTGTTCGGTTGGGTGGCCGGTGCGACCGGCAGCGGCTTGACTTTGGGATTAGTGTGCACCGGTTGGATGGTGACGTAGCTGTAACAGAGGGCCGAGCTGTCTGGACTGGCAGTGACATCGGCCACCACCACGTCGTCACTGCCCATGGAGAAGATGGTGCTGACAGTCCCGGGCGTGCTCCGGGCGCTGGGGGCCACGCTAGACGACCGTGAGGATGCAGTCAGCGAGTTGCCCGTTCCGGGACGGGACAGTCCCGGCACATCTTTGATAGATGGTGGGGAGGTGATCGAGTGGTTTGGATCACGGTACGGTGAAGGTCGACGCTGCCGAGAGCTGTGGCGTTCGTGATCATCGGTCAGCGACATGAGTGAGTCATGATTGACCGCATGCACTGCCAGGTCGCCGCGTTGCTCCTTCTGGCGACGCATGCGCACGGCGAGCGAGTCTGACGACGCATTCAAGGACCACCTGCAATCCAAGTTAAGTCGACATACATAGTAATTACCGTGGTCGAGAACGTACCAGCTGTGATGGGAAGCCTGGGCTTCCCGCTCTCGTTGTTCGGCAAGCTCGTACTGCTTTCGAATTGGAGCGAGAAATGGCTGAAGATGCTCGAACAGATCCTTTTCCGTCACACGAGTCTCCCAGTTGAGTAGGTAGAGAAGCTGGCGCTCCATGAGGTTGACCTCGGCCAGCGAGAAGCCAAAGCCATCGTAGCCCCGTACGGTCGTGTAGCGGGCCCAGTGCTTGTTCTTGGGGCTGGAGTCGTTCAGGCTCTTGGCTGCAAGGATTAGACAGGCCAGGAAAATACGATACACGGTACATCGCATGCCCTTGGCCACTGGGGGCAGGCGGGCCCGCAACCGTGCGAGAAAGACCAGGGTGGTCATCAAGGTTGGTACCTGGACCTGCGATCGGTGCACGAGGGAGGCGATAAAAGTCTCCAGAGGTGGCAGCGGCGGCAGGTTGTCGGATGCACTCAAGGGTGGAGTGCTAGGGGGTGTTGGCTGCCCATGCTGCTGGATGGATGACGCGGTCACATGGCCTTCGCAGCGGATGACCTGCGAGGCCTTGTGGGCCAAGTGGCTGATCATGTCGCGGGACACGGGCTGCTTCACAAAGTCATTGAGCGCAGCCCGGTCCAGCGAGAGCTCTCGATCGTCCATGTAGGCGGCCATGGCGGTGTGGTAGCTCGAAGATGCCCAAGGGTGACAGACAGGATTAGGCTCGTTTGTACTGGAGGAGAACAAAAGGGAAAAAAAAAAAAAAAAAAAAAAAAAAAAAAAAAAAGTGCACTCAAGGGTGGAGTGCTAGGGGGTGTTGGCTGCCCATGCTGCTGGATGGATGACGCGGTCACATGGCCTTCGCAGCGGATGACCTGCGAGGCCTTGTGGGCCAAGTGGCTGATCATGTCGCGGGACACGGGCTGCTTCACAAAGTCATTGAGCGCAGCCCGGTCCAGCGAGAGCTCTCGATCGTCCATGTAGGCGGCCATGGCGGTGTGGTAGCTCGAAGATGCCCAAGGGTGACAGACAGGATTAGGCTCGTTTGTACTGGAGGAGACAAGGAAAAAAAAAAAAAAAAAAAAGTTAAAACTACCCAGCAAAGATTCCCGTTCGCAGAGCGAGTCACCACCAGTATAGCCGTCACTGCAGTGAATGCGGAATGCAAGCGACAAAGTATGTCTGCAAGCACAATGTGAGATGAAATGCGTAAAGTCCGAAGAGACTGGCGGCCCGTTGGCGGTGGTTGATGTGAATAAGATTATTAGAACAATAAATAAAAACCAACAATCTGGAAATTCAAGAGCTGTATTTTGGGTAGGACCTGTCTGTTGCCAGAGCCCGCTAGCAATGCAGTCCAGGGTTCAAGAATGAATGCCACCGGAATGTCTGGGGTTGTCGAGACAACGATGCTGATGACACTCCTGTGGCTTATCGACCGTCAGCTCAGGAACAATGGCAGCAGCCATGAATCGAGTGACACAAAAGAGAAACAATAATGTTCGAATTACCTGATGGAAGGAGTTCAAATCGACACCGCGTTTCGGGAACGGTATACTCGGTATAGATGGCCCGGAATGCACCAGATCGAGAGCCAGAAGTCGGGCCTTCTTTTCCGTCCGATCTCTTGACGCAGCCTCCGGGAAGTATGAGAAACGAGTTATTAGGTGTATGGAACAAAATATTATACCCAGCAATGATCGCATGCGATGGGCCTCTTGAATGTATGAGCGAGATTCGACCAGCAGTTTTATAATAGAGATGCGTTCATCCCCAGATCTACAGGATTGCTCCCTCGATAGACAGGCGATCCTCCTGCATGACCAAATCCAAGCTTGATTTGGGTTGGTGGCTACTGGCCAGCGCTGCAAGGACTCCTCTGGGCCAGTGGAATATGTGCGGAGGGTCAAGATGGGTCACCGCAGGGGGGGGGAAGGGGATTGCAAAGGATAAAAAGAATAAGAATTATTGAGCGCATACCTCGCCCATTCTCGGTTGATCCTCCCGTCTCTCTAGAAACGCGCCAGACTGCGGTGTCCCGAAGCGCAGGCCTGGGGAGAGGTTGATGCTGCGAGCCTATTCGCGCCCAACCGTTTGAAGGAATGTTTGACGGGGACCCATGGCTTGTTTAGAACTTTTCGAGAGCCGTTTCAGGCAGGGACTAATTGGAGGCCTGGAGAGCCAAGCAGCCATTATGAAGAGAGAATACATACTGCAAATCGGGGCCCCTTTGGAGGCGACATCTCCATCATTTCGTCCGTTACAAGATCCACGCTGGGGGTGGGAGAATGACTGGGTTTCCTTTTTTGGAACTGCGCCGAGGACTTCTGCAGCCAATCACCAGCCACCATCGACCATCTGCGCGCATCAGCCGAGACACAGATCAGAGAGGAAAAATTCCTCATGACACACAGCAACGTTCAATCAACGCGTCGGTTGGCAACAAACGTTTATGACCGGCATCGTGCCTGGAGGGGGCTTTGCGGATGGCCAGGTCATGACTGGCGCGTAGAAGCGGCTAGCTGTAGGGATGAGTCCGATGACCAGCTGAATCCAGATACTGTATAGGTACGAGATACGATTCCGTACGAGGTACAGTACTCCGTACCTACTTGTAGGTAATCATGGAGCCGATTGACGGACTTTTTTGAAAGGTGAAGCGGAAATTCCAAAATCGAACGGAATCTGGACAACTGGACAAACGTGTCCCTCCCATCGTTTCTGTTGGTGTCGACTGTTGACTGGACTAACATCGACTCATCGCGCCGGAGTTGTTACTGCCTACGGAGTCCCCCGGAGAGTTTGTCTTAATATACGATCCGATCAGCAGTCTCGCATCCAAGTTGTTGCTCTGAGATTGTTGGTGTGTTGGTGCCATGGTGGTGGGTAGAACAAGGGCTTGGTCGCCAGAAATTGCTAACCGAAGTTGGAGTCTCCCGTAGCTTAACTGCATGCCGCGTCACTACCTTCACACTGGCGCCACAGGTCTGCACCGCCACAATAAAGCCACAGCCCTATTTGATCACATGACCTGAAGAACCCTACTATACCAGGAGGTGGGCTCCAGTCAAAAACGGACAAGAGTAAGCGGTACTGTGCCAGTGGTAGATTGATCAAGAAACTACTTACGATTGAAGCAAGGAATCTCGACATGGAAGGGATGAGAACAGCAGTCAGAAGGGGGGATCCTCGGAAGGCATTCAATAGTTAGTACGTCAACTGCAATATCCAAGAATCGATTAATCCACGGGCAAGAAATGGAAGCCTGATATGCAGAATAGAATCAGAGTTCGAGATAGATCAATCGGTTCGTTCTTGAGACCAGAAGGCACCAAGGTACTATACTTGGATCGCGAAACGCGTCTGGAATGTCTATCAAAATATCAATCCCTTCTTTCGACGACGACAAAGGGAATTGCAGTCATATGATATATACTCCGTAAACATAATTGCATTCATTCAATAATTCCCAATAGCTGCACAAACAATGCGCGATCAAGCGTTCCCTGCAGCCCTGAATAGTATCGACATGGTGCCAAGCCCAAGGAGCTGGAATCTGATGACTAATCCCAATTCAACGCCACCTCATTGGTCCAATTTCCCAGGCACCGTGCACCACCCCGGAAGCCAAAGCCCCGTCGGTTCCCGCAAAAACAAAAAAATCAAAACCCAAAAGCTCAAAAAGCCAATTCATACTATTTTATTCATCTCATTACCATTGTCATTCTCTGTCAATCGCTTCTGTTCCCCCGCCCCCCTTCTCCCCTCTCCACGGCGCGTGTAAAAAAAGAACAATGACCGTCTCCAAGCAATCGCCCAATTCCCGCGGCAACTCCTGCTTAACCATCTTCGCGGTGGTGCTGGCACTCCTTGCCGCGGTGTTCTACTATCTGGACCAGCACCTCGATCGCTTCTACATCTTCGACACGGAGCACTTGCATGACCTGTCGCGGCGGGCCATTGCCGCGCATGGCAACGACACGCGCGCCGTGATGAACTATATTGTGGGGGAACTGGATCAGAAGTTTGAGGGGAAGTATCTCAATTTGGAGGAGGAATGGGTGTTTAACAATGCGGGCGGCGCCATGGGTGCCATGTACATTATCCATGCAAGTAAGCATTTACTATTTTGTCCTGTGTTTGGGGCATCGCGCTGATCGGCTTATTTTAGGCATTACGGAGTACCTGATTATTTTCGGTACGTTGTGAAATTTCCCTTTCCCGAGTAAGATAGTCAATGCTAACCCGTCGATTTTAGGCACCGCCGTCGGCACCGAGGGCCACACCGGTCGCCACACCGCCGATGACTTCTTCTACATCCTCAAGGGCGTGCAGCTGACCTACACCCCGGGCTCCTTCGAACCCGACGTCTACGAGCAGGGCTCCGTCAACCTCATGCGCCGCGGAGACGCCCGGCAGTACAAAATGGAGAGCTCGTGCTTCGCGTTGGAGTACGCCCGCGGATGGATCCCGCCCATGCTTTTCTTTGGCTATGCCGATGCCTTGACAAGCACCTTGGATATTCCCACGATCTGGCGGACGACCTACATCACGGCCAAGCAGATGATTGGCAATCTTCTCCAGGGGAAGATGTGAATTCACTCCCCCCTTTTTTCCCTTCGCAAGGTCAGAAAATATTGGGATACGGAGTACTTGACGCCTGGAATGTGACCTGGATCTGCAGGATTGTACAGATACCTAACAATAACTGTAACTGTAATTAGCTATGCTCGGGGATATAACTAATATCGAACATTGAATGCATGCCCCTTTCAAGGGCCATCACGATATGAACTGAACTGCAGAATCGGACGAAAAAAATCCCGTCCAAGATCAATAAAATAGTACTATGTACCAAACAAGGACAATTGAATGCAACGAGGGGCGGGTATGTACTCCGTATAATGCACCATGCAATGCAACCATGGGCAACGCAGAAAATAACTACCTACATACCTATGTAATGCCAATGTACCCCGTAGGAAGCTCTGATATCATGCAAGGGATGAGATGGATTGATTGTTCATCGTCGATTCGCGGTTTATGCCCTTCGCGATGTTAGGCACTAACTAATTAATACTACTCCATACGGAGTACCGGTACATGGCGTTGTCAATAGTCTTCCCAAAAGTTCCTTGATGGAGAAACTACTATATTTGCGGGACAAAGCATTGCTTGTCTGTCTTTCTCCCTTTGAATCGAACCCAATACTGTATGTACAATAAACTCGAGAATGAGTGAAAGAATAGAAACGGTCGACGTTTGGCCAAAACTTACCAGATTACGTAGTTACCTCCCTTTTATGGAATACATCACGTGATATGGATAGTAGACTAACTTTTTACGGTTAGACTAGTAAGTATAAATGTGCACGAACCACACTTTGCCGCCATGTTCATCTAGCTCCGACACCAACGATACTTAAAAAAAAAAAAAAAAAACCTGTATCAGCACGCGCCAACTGGCGGCAAGGAATCAACAACCATGCCGCCGACCCTCTGCGCCAAGTGCGGCGTCACGCGCGCGGTGATTGTCCGGCCCAAGAACCGGCAAAAACTGTGCAAGGCCTGTTTCCTGAACGTTTTCGAGACGGAGATCCACGAGACGATTACCTCCGCGGGGCTCTTCCAGCGCGGGGAGCGGGTGGCGATTGGCGCGAGCGGCGGGAAAGACAGCACGGTTCTGGCCTCGGTGTTGAAGACGCTGAACGAGCGGTATGATTACGGATTGGAGCTGATCCTGCTGTCGATCGACGAAGGGATTCGCGGGTATCGGGACGACAGCCTGGAGACTGTCAAGCGCAATGCGGTGCAGTATGGGTTGCCGCTGGAGATTGTCGGGTATGATGAGTTGTACGGGTGGACGATGGATCAGGTTGTCGCGCAGGTCGGGAAAAAGGGGAATTGCACCTACTGCGGCGTGTTTCGGCGGCAGGCGCTGGACCGCGGCGCTGCGCGGCTCGGCGTGCGGCATGTCGTGACGGGCCATAATGCGGATGATGTCGCGGAGACGGTGATGATGAATCTACTGCGCGGCGACCTGCCGCGGCTGGCGCGCGGGACGAGCATCGTGACGGACTCGGGCGGCACGGAGATCAAGCGCAGTAAACCGCTCAAGTATGCGTATGAGAAGGAGATTGTGCTCTATGCGCATCACAAGAAGTTGGATTATTTCAGCACCGAGTGCATCTACTCCCCCGAGGCGTTCCGGGGCAGCGCCCGTGCGCTGATCAAGGACCTTGAGAAGATCCGCCCGAGTGCGATCCTTGACATTGTCAAGAGTGGCGAGGACATGGCGCGGCTGGTTCCGCCGGAGATCAGCAACAACACCCAACTCCTCCGCGCAGCGGCCGCGGCGAACGACGAGGCCTCTTCCGCCGGTGGCTGCGGCCGTCAAACCGGCCTCCCCAACACCACCGCAACCGACAACGAAGCCGCCGTGTATCGGTCCCGCGAGACGGAAATCACTCTCCCGCCAGCGCCCCCGCCACGACGAAATGTCAAGCACCTTCCCCCGAGCAAACCCCTCAAGACGCAAACCCTGCGCAACTGCGAGCGCTGCGGGTACATCTCCAGCCAAAAGATTTGCAAAGCGTGCATGCTGCTCGAAGGGTTGAACAAGAACCGACCACGGACAACGATCGAGGTCAGCGTTGAGGACGAGGAAAGCAGCACGACGTTGATGCGGCAGATGGAGACGGTGCGGTTGGCTTCTGGATGAACTTTTTGTTTCTTTTTTTTTCCCCTTTGTCATCCTCGCCTCTTATTTATCGTTCCCATTTGCACCGCTTGGCGTGATGTATCACGGGCTGTCCGCAACCTCGGACCCTGCCGAGCTCGAGCTCGGTATACATACTCCACCGCGATCAAATCGCTCTGTCGTTGATCATTCGCGGCGATGCCGGGGAAGATTTCCCCCCAGCAGACACCTGGACATCTGCGCGGTCGCTGTTCCGTGCTCCCGCCGCCACACGCGTCCTACCCAGTACTCATCCAGTTTCAAGGCACCCGGGATCGACTCGAGTCGAACAAACCCACCCAATCCGGCGAGCAGTACTCCGTATAGAAGCAGTAAATGTATCAAAAGAACAGGCCTCATCCAGCCTTTCACATTCAATCTCGACATGATTTTATATAAACACAATCGATTGATAAATCTGATATGATATACATAAATGACTTGCAGCCCCATGATCAGAACGAATGACAATGAATGAATCAATCAATGATCAAAAGGATGGATACCCATAATAAACCCATCACATAAAATCAATGTCAACAATATCGATATATCACCGTTAAATATACCAACATCGTAGAGATATCCCTCATCAACAACAAAAAACGAAAAGAAAAAAAAAAAAAAAAAAAAAAAAACGAACGAAGTCGCATAATCTATCAGGTATCTGGAAAACAAGTGACTTGACTGACCGGGTCATACATCCCATCCATCCGTTGTATGAAACGACAAACATTCTTGCTTTCCCCCTCTTTATCCCTTCTCTTTTTGTTAACCCTGTTCATGATCATGGAACACGCTGAAGTCATACTCGTAAGATGCTTTTGCAAAAAGGCTTCACTCACGAGCCCAGAGACAGTCCCTGGAATCGGCTCACCCAGTCGCCCTGCGTGGGATTGTTGTTGATTCGGCCCGTGCCGGCTCCGCCAAAGGCCCCCATGTTGTAGTCCGATACGCCGCCGTCCAGCGCGCCGTAGTTCGTCGGGAAGGAAGCAAAGGGGTCGTTGGGCAGCGAATTGGCGTATCCGACGTCGGGCTGTCGTCCATACGCATGGTACGGATCGACGTAGGTGTTGCGGGCCAGGCCTAGGCCGCCCGTGTCGCGCGGCTCGAGCGCCTCCCGCGACGGCATCGTGTGGATATTGCCATGTCCGCGGCGGTCTCCCTGGTGTCGCCGTTCCGCGCTGTGGTCCTGTCCATAACCCCCGGGAGTGAGTCCCGCTGACGGACTGGCAAATGACGCTGGATTGATCGCCGACATCCAGATTCGGGTCTTGTAGATCTTGAACAGATCCGTCACGAGCGCGTTGAAGTTGATATACGTGTCGGCAAAATAGTAGAACGTCAACTTCTTCCAGTCCCTGAGCGTGCGTTAGTGAAAAGGTTGATCCCAAGTCAAAGCACGCCAACGTACATCTGAAACTCGGCATCCAAAATCTCCATGTTGAGTCGATGCTCGGCCACCTTTTGCTGGCAGACGCGCTTGGCTTTGGCCTCATTGCCCTCCTTGTCCCGCAGGGCAAGAACCTCATGCTGCTGGGCAACGCGCTTGATCAGCTTGGGTTTGAGATCGCCCGGATCGTGCGACCCGTGGCCGCTCCCGACCGCACCGCGGCCCGCGGTCAGCGCGGCCGCAGCATTCTGACCCTGCCGCGAGAACATCATGAGCGCCTTGTAATGCTCCTCGGCGTAGTACTCCTTCAGCTGCCGGGCCTCTTCCCATGTGACGTTCGCATGCTGAATGGTGCCCAGGTCCGTCCCACGGTCCGCCTCGACAATGACCAGGTCGGACTCCTTGACCTGCAGGCCCGTCCCTTCCTGGATATAGAACACGTCGGCACGTTGGCACTTGAACGTCACAATATAGAGGAGCTGGTTGTGATGCGGCTGCACCAGCCCCGGCTGCCGGCTAAACGACGGCATGTTGTACGCCTGGTGCACGGAGGTGGGCGTCGGGGCATCGGCAGCGCTGTGGAGCGGAGCATCGCGGCCGGGGAAGAAGGACGTCTGTTTCTCACCGGACTCGTACTCCTCCCATTCGCCCCCAGGGCCCGGGCGCGAACCGATGCTGCCGAGGCACGGCTGCGGCTCGCCGATCGACCCGATCGAGCTCTGTCGCAGGGGGATCTCCGCGAAAGAGTGGCGGCGACTCTGCGGAAGTTCGCTGATGCTGCCGAACCCCAGCGACGTCTGCCAATGAGCCCGTCGGATGCTGTCCAGCGGGCGATTGTCCAGCGACGCGAAGGGGGAGAGCTGCTTCTCGAGATTCACCGAGTGCTCCGAGAAGCGTCGCCGACCACTGGCGTGAAGGTTGGCATAGCCCGGGGGAATCTCTCCCAGCTCATCTTGATCTTCCACAGCCAAGTCTTCCTCGGGGACGCGGCCGCGGATGCGGTGCAGACCAGGAACCCCGCCGGCAACGGAGTACCCGCTGTTCGCCGACGCCGTCGACACGGCCCGGTCCCGGAAAGCGGCTTGCTGTCGCAGGAGAGCGTTCTCCCGTGTCAGCTGCTCGATGGTACGGGCTTGGCTGGGCGACTGCGACAGGCCGCCGTCGACATCCGGGCGGGCGCCCGCGACGTCACCATGCTCGCCATCGTAATCTTCACGAACGCGCTGCAGTAGCGCCGGATCATGGCCGAGGTCGCCCAGCAAACTCGGACGAGACGACCGCTGTTGCAATGTCGAGAAAGACGTGCCGTTCCGGGTGCGGCTAGGGTTGTAGCTCGTCCGCGCGGACATCAGTTTCATGGTCTCGGGATCCAACTGCCCGGCCGAGTACGACTGCGACCGATATGTCTTGGGAGTGGGGTGGAGCGGGATGGAGAAGGGGATGGACGACTCGCCTGTTACGGATCGAGCCGTCGGACTGAGCAGCTCCTCCGTGCTGCCGGGCGGATTCGGACTGGTGGGTGACTGGCTGAGCTCCATCAAGCGCGGGGGAGGGTCCTTGCGAGAATCAGTGTTCCAGATGCCCGTGCCCCAGGTCAGATTACTCCCACTCCACGCGATGGAGCTGCTGAGAGCGGGCGATGTGCTCGAGCCCCATCCGGCCTGGTCGGTTGCCGGGGTTGCGGGGTTCGAACCACTGGAGCTCAGACCGCAGGTGGTGGTCAGGGATGCCTTACGCGGCATGGTCTGCGGGACTTCGTTCAACCACGATGTGCGCCGCATGGGCTTGGGCTGAGGGGCCGCCGGCTTCTCGTCGTCGGACGAGGTCATGGCTTCGGAATCGGGGGTCGCGCGGCGGCCGCTGGGGTTTCCTTTCTCGAGGAGGATCGAAGCGTTGTTGGCGGAGCCAGAGCCGTCCCCAGATTTTTTCGGCGTCGCCATGTTGAACGAGTTGTAGGGTACTATAATTAACGTCAGCAAGGGGGGGGGGGTATCCACACCCGGGTGGGCTGCCACGACTTACTGTAATATCGATGGTATGCGTACACTGAAGGCGAGGATGCTATATAACGTCTACTGTTCAGGTTTCGAAGACTTGACGATGCGAAGGGGTCAGCCATCGGTCTGACGAGCCTCCAGGCGATTGACCGAGTCACTTACTTACTATACTGTCACAGGTCTAACTGGGCGCAGGAGACACTTGCTTGGTGCCGGTTGGCCAGGGCCACGCCACTCGTCTTTCGTCTCGACTCGACCGATGATCTCGGGGAGTGGTGTAGATGCTACTTCCCAGAAGTAGCAGGACACTGGCACTGAGAATTATATCTATCGAGGGGGTCGAGTCCGCGACGGTAGGGATGGCCGCAGATCGACCTGGATCTGGTCTTTGTTCGAAAGTCTCGCGGGTCCACTCCGTGACTCCAGTTTCCGTGAAGATCAACCGAGCCGCGGCGCGCGGAAAGTGGTGTAATGAGCCTGAACAATTCCGTGCGAAACGACGAGTGATGGAGCGAAAACACGATCGAAGCAAACTGCGCGGGTCAAACACGAGAGCTCTCCGCAAGTCTTAGGCGCAGCGCATTGTCGCATTCAGCGCGGTCTAGATGCGGGCGTTAGTGGCGAAAAAAAAGTCATTCTCGAAAAAGGTGTATACCCATCGAGAAAGAATGAGCGCAACACAGGCAGAGACTCACAGCGACTTCCAGCGTGGGATGCTGGGAGATGTGAATCGGTTGAGTGGTGTACGGGTTGTACGGGGGCCAGGGAGAGCTTGCGAGATGCTTAATTGCTTTGGGCTTAGGCCTCTCTCTCACACTTTGGATTTGGGGGGGGTATCTGGGTCCACTCGGATCTACACTGGGTACCGATGACGAACACGGCACAGTGGCGACTCAAGGGTTGATCATGAATTCTTCGAGAATCAATCGTCATGAATAAGTATGTATGTAAAGAAGGAAAATAATAGTAATAAAAGAAGAGGAGAGGAGGAGGCGACGGAGGAGGAGGAGGAGGAAGCTCAGGTGAACCGAGAACGGGTTCACGAATGAAGGGCCAGGCTCATAAGGCAGCTTCTAGCCTTCTTAGATCGGCCGGGGAAGCAAGGCACATCCTCTCTCCTTTCTTCTTCCTCCGTACTCGTATACCTAGTAGTACATAACCTACTCTTCTTCTCTTCTCCTCTCCTCTCTTGTCTCTAGACTCTGGGGTCGAGAGGGGCTGCAGACTGGGGTCCACACAATGCGACTCCGTCCGCGGCGGCCGATTCGATGATTATTGCTGCAGGCCCTGCACCACCATGCACTGCCAAAGGATGGACGAAATGGTAGGTCTTCGTAATTGCCTTTTCACACGACGGGGTCCTCTCTGCATCCATCTGCAATTCTACTGTTGACACAGACCGGACCGGAGTACGGAGTACATGTACTGTACTCCATGTACTGTAGACTCTGATTGTATTATTTATTTCATGGCTCGATGTCATTGTCCATGGCCACGCGGCGGGGTTGATACTTGACAGAGCCGCTTCCACGGTCATCATTGGGGCCCCCGACCCATGAACAGGGGTTGTTCTCGATCAATGGACCATGATCCCTTCTCTAACCCTCACTAACCGAAAGCCAGGGAGTTTGAAGGCAGACCAAGGTTCGACGAACGAACAGCGAGGGAAGCCTGGGAAAGGGCCAGCCGCTCTCCACAAACCAAGTCTCAATTCTAATTCTCGCCCAGGTCATGTGATTGATTCTACACCAGTCTGGGGAAAGATCGGATGAATGTTTTTCCCCAGTCACATGAGGCCCCACTTGCTGCCAAAGGAAGCTTGCCGTCCATGGGGACGATGACTGGCGGAATGGCTGAGGGCGCTATTCTGCCGGTAAGAGTAGAGCCCATAAGGCCCGCCTGGAAAATCCCGCAGCAAATCGCCAAGCCGCCAAGCGGATGGATCAACTGCGGGGAAGCCAATCACCGTCCGTTCCGGATGGGCCGCGCAGAAGATCTCTTGTCTTCTTTCGTTAAGCTCCGAACAGACGCCTTCCTTCTTCCAAGGAACCAGTCATTCTGACACCCAAAACCATACTCCGTACAGGACTGGTACAGTACTTGGTACGGTATGAAAAAAAATGTGATGCAAGAGAAGCATCTTGACAGAGATTCTCCATGCAATGGTACAGTCCAGAATCCCTGCACTTTTATACGGATACATACGGAAGTACAGTAATGAGAAGGTATGTATTATGGTAACGGCCGGGTACACACGAGTACGGATTCATGCCGTCGCAGCGGATTCCTTTTGCTGTCGGAGTTTCTCCTCAAACTTGGCAAACTCCTGCATCGCAATCTCCTCCTCCTGGTCCAAAACTTGATGCACCCCTTTGACCTCCTCGATCTGTGGTCAAAAATTAGCAACCAGGCAGTAGACAAATGGCCAGGAAAAGAGGGAACATACATAGTGCATCAACATCGACTCAATGCCGTTCTTCAGCGTCACCGTGCTGGAGTCGCACGTTCGGCAAGCCCCGCGCAGCTTAAGCTTCACGATGCCGTCTTCGAACCCTCGGTACTCAATGTCCCCGCCGTCTTCCTGGATCGCAGGTCGGATGCGTGTCTCCAGTAGCTCCTTGATCATGCTAACAACTTCGTCGTCGTCTTCGCTGTATCCCAGCGTATCCTGCTCGCCGCCTTCCTGGGCGTTCTCACCCGAGACGGCCTTCTCGACCGTATTCACGATCGGCTCTCCCGACGTGATCGCTTCCGTAATCAAGCTAAACACCTCGGGCTTGATATGCGCCCAATTGGCATCGCTGGCCTTGGTCACGGTGATGAAGTCGGTTCCGAAAAAGACGGAGGAAACGCCGTCGACATTCAGCAACTTGGCCGCTAGCGGCGATGGATGCGGCGGCGCAATGGTCGACCGAGGAGACAGATACTCGAGGAACGGAGTAGGGAAATTCTCCGGAAGGATGCGATGGTTCGGAAGAAACTTGAGAGCCTAAGCAAACCCTTGTCAGATCTGGATTCGGCAAGCCGGCACCGTGACTGTCCGGACCGAACTTACATCGGGATTCGGCGTCGACTCAGTCTGGATGAATATTGTCCGCCGGTTTGTCGGGTCGACTCTGGTCGGATAGTGACTCGGCTGCAGGCTCGGTCTGCGCCGGCTCTTGGATGGCGTGATCGCTGGGAGACTACTCGGGGCGTAATGGATGGTCCTCCGGGAAGCCGCGGCGAGTCGGCCGCCTTCGCACACGCGGGGGGACCAGGACGGCGACTTGAGAACTGACCGTCGCGCCACTATGCGCGATAATTGCTGTGTAGACATGGTGACAATAACTGCTTGAGAAAGCGAAGACTCGTCAGACGAGAAGAAATCGAGTGACCACTCAAGCCTTTGACGTAATCGATGGCGCATCACGTGAGAATCATTAGTCAACGACCATGGATATAACGAACTAAATCAAACCGGCCCAAAATTCGTTAAATCCAGGTATTCATGAAGACCAGGTACATATGGCATATGGCATATGCACGGGTATTTCGAGTATGCTTCGGATAAAATGCATTCAAATACTGTAGTAGTCATTAGAAGCCTTTCCGCGACGTACTCTTGAGAATCCATCGGAGTCGTGTGCCTAAGGATGGAGTTGTTGTCAAAACGTACCCAGGTTTTGCTCATTGATCTCATCAACAGTACCTACCTAGGTAGGTACATCTCAGGCCAACCCTGAATATTACTACTGTATGTAATGCTACAACCAACCCAGCCAACCTCTCAGCCGATTCAAGAGTTCAAGAGATTCCTTATAAACTGATGGGACTGATGTCAACATGCGTTTTACGTTCGAGATCTTAAGTACAGCATACCTACCTAATAGCTAGTACCCACGGCGATAAAACTACACCTATATCACGAACTCAATCCTTTTGCTTCTGGAAGAAATTTCTCATGTCGGACTGCCGATGACTCTTCAACTTCGTCGTAGGACTCGCTCATGCTTTAACAGTTGTTGGATTAGGATGTCACCATCGGGCTGCTGCGATTCATGCAAACGAAGTGCTCATCGAGGGCCTGATCGACGGTGATTTTTGGTGGTTGTTCGACTAGCACCTCCTCATCTTCCTGCTCCTCCACAGACTGAGTTGTGATGAATACATCTCGTCCAAGTCCTCGAGTTTATTCCGCACTTGTTCATGGTATGGGCAAACAACTCAGCACGACGAAATCGTTACATCCAGGATATCGTTAATTCGAGGTTCGTTAAAGCCAGGTTTGACTAACTCATATTTGGTTAGCTTAGCCATTCTGGGTTAGCCTACCCCGTAGACAGAGACCAGGGATCTACGACTGGTCACTAGCATCATCAAACATCAGACTGAACTTCTGTAGTGGAAAGGAATTGATAAAGAGCAAATCATGAAAAGAAATACGTACGCGCAAATGAGGGTGATTGTCGGTGCTAAATAACTCGAATAACCGGCGGAACTCTAGCGACGTGTCGGAGGCGTTGGCCGAAGATCGTTCTTGAATGTCCTTTTCCAACCCTGAAGACATTTTCAATCCCGGCAACAGGAGTCGATTGGAGACTGGATCATCATGCTTCAAACGTGTCAGGTTTGCTCGAAGGAGCGTGCAAAATACAAATGTCCCTCGTGCGGCGTTCAGAGGTGAAAAATTTTCTATTCCGTACTCGGTTCCTCTGGCTGACCTTGTTTGAATCAGCTGCTCTCTCGCCTGTACAAAAGCACACAAGATCTACTGCACTCCCAAGCCGGCGAGTCCTCGGCAGGACAAGCAAGGCGAAGCACCGTCCGACGAGGCAGCACAGCCGACAACAAAGAAGGAACAAGAAGACGCCAGCCACGACGATAACGAAGCGCCGCTCACCGATTCCGACAAGCTTGCCGCCATGTCTGATAAATTCAAGGAGATATTGGACAACACCCCGGGCCTCCGCGCGAAGCTGCACAACATATACAAGTCGACCCTGGAAGAAGCTTGGGACAGCGGGCCGCCGAATCGACCTGGACAGCAGTCACGCAAGGGTGGGAAAGGACCTCATCGCGGGCCTTGGACCGAGGAAAAGGGCTTTCGCCGAGGACAGGGTTTAGTCCAAGCGTGGCGAGTGCAATGCGAGGAGGGTCTGGACACGAGCCCCGAGGCCGAAGGGTTTATGAGGTTCCGGGAGCTTGTTCTCACTGGGGGGAAGGCTGGAGGTGATTGACTGACAGTGAGCACGAGTCTTCTCACACATCAGCAGTCCCCCGAGAGAATGAGCCTGAGTAGATTGTGATAGACATTGGCTGCGCCACCCCCCTGTCTCTTTCAGCAGGCCATTTAGTTTCGATGATCCTGCTGCAGAAAGCACTACAAGAAGCTGGGAGCAGACCGGCTTGTCCTCCAATCGGTGATCGATGTCTGCGGGACATGGTTCGCCGATCGTCTCGGCCGGCAAGCACTGGGAACAAGGGCCGTTGTTCAGGTTCCAAGGCCATGGACTCTGCGGGTGGACTCGAGTGCCACCAGTCCGGCAGATAGTCGAGCGCCATTAACAATGAGATTATTACAGTAGTATCAATCGAAGCTTGAGTATGATAATGCCTCAAGTCGTCACCCCACAGACCGAAAGGATTTGATTGCGCTTGACTGCACGTGCCCGCATGCAGCTGCAGGCCTACCGTTAAGGAATTGCGTTGTACGTTTGATAGTGGTTGGCCCGATGAGGTGCAGTAGCCAAGCGCAACTAATAATCCTTTAGACCAGGCTGTCCAGTCTACGGTGCCTATCATTCCCTAACAGTACTATACAAAGGCAGCTAGGAAGGCCACTCTGAGGTCTTGTCAGACGGGCTATGGTACGGATAGAGAGAGGTAGGTAGAGGAAGTATGGTAATGACAGCAGCCTACTATGGAGTATGTCCTTGGAGCACTAAGCATAAGTTACATCATCCTCCCGCAATCAACCGCTTGATGGAGACAGAGGTACTCCGTCCTGTACTGTATGTAGTCTGAAACTCTTCGAGACCAACAAAAGTCTTCTGCTCGGCCTCGAGTCCAATCGGATTAGCAGTGATTCGGACGACCTTGATTCTGTGTCCGCGCCGCTGGATCTTCCTGGGTGTTGGATGGAGCAACGCCCCAGACAACTTGAAGATCTCTGGGGTTTTAGACCAGGCTGTGGATGCATTCCGCGTATCGCAATGCCGCCATTTGGTCGATCGTGGGGGTATTCTTTTTTAAAAAAACGGGGCATCATGCAGCCCAGTCGCGTTGAGCTGCTCCTATACATACTCGTAGGTTCGTTTATCGTAGTACGGTGAAAGCCGATGCCTCCGGAGGCATCGGATCACGGGCAGCAATGCACCGTCTGGCTATCCAATCAATCACTGAAAATGATACCTACCTGCTGCCGTCTTGCGTTGCAGAGGATCCCGTCAAACTGGGTTCGGACGAACTGTATCGACACAGGAATCCTTTCCCCCCCAAAAATCCCCCAAGATCAGCCCGACAATCCCCCTCTGCGTTCATCCAATGACTCCCCGTTCTGGACTTGAGAGCATCCATATCCGGTTAGTCTGTTCCAGAGAAATTGAATAATGCAACTAACCTGATTCGGCAATCGTATTTCCGTCCGGCATGGCGCGAGAGAGACCAGACCACCAACCCAGCACCAGCACCGACTCACGCCCTCAAAAGAACGACAAGGAGCAAAACCGCAGGAAAAAGCAAAGACACAATGGCAGCAGACATGACCACAATCTAATTGTTCCTGCACGTGTTTCCTCTTTTCGCCGCGCTTTGGATGTTCAAACGCGGAGGATCGCCGAGACATTTCGAGTGATCGATCGTCTTAATTAGCGGCCGCCGTCCGACCTCCCAGGAGTTTGAGAAAAAAAAAAAATCCTTTCCCAGCGACAAATTCAAGCAGAGTCGAGAGAGAGACGAGATCGATTATTGCTCCATATTGCCGTCCCCTCGGATCCCAGCTCACCCAGCGACCATCCAGCCGCGATCCACCGGGGCGCCCAATCAGTCCAATGCGTCCTGCTGGAGGCATGGCCGATGCAGGAATCACTATTGCCATCCCGCCCGGCTCCCGTCTCCACCCTACTTGGAACGACGCATGAGCTCCCCCAACTCCCCGTCCCAGAGCCGAGTCCCTGCTCCGCCGCACCGTCAGCAAGCCCTGCGCACCACCTGGCGACTCAGTGCT
Source organism: Thermomyces dupontii (assembly GCF_041956625.1). Lineage (NCBI taxonomy): Eukaryota > Fungi > Ascomycota > Eurotiomycetes > Eurotiales > Trichocomaceae > Thermomyces > Thermomyces dupontii. The sequence goes on along the minus strand of NW_027192316.1, from coordinate 401,220 downwards.
GGCTCGGATGCCTCGCGCAGCTTCCTCGACATGGGCGAAGAGAGCGACGACACCTGGGGCCGGCCCGCCAGCTCCGGCCGAGTGCTCGAGTCCCAGCTGGACAATGCCGACAGCCCCAACCCCAACCACCACAACAACAACGGCAGCAACAGCGGCAACGCCGACGAACAGGGCGTTACCTTTGACGAGCTCGTCGACCGCCTGATCGCCCTGCCCGTAACCAAGCAGGATGGCAAGTTCACCGACATTTTCCTGTGTCTGTACCGCAAGTTCGCCGCGCCGTCGAAACTGTTAAATGCCCTGATCGCCCGCTTCGAGGAGACCGAGGCCAGCGGCAGCCCGCAGCTGACGCGGGCCTTTGAACAGCTGCACCTGCTGCAGGTCATTGCGCAGTGGGTGGCCGAGTATCCCTGCGATTTCGCGCATCCCAAGACGCGGGCCCGGCTGCTGGACTTTGTCACCGCGATCGAAGGGAGCCACATATATATGTTCGCCGCCAAGGAGATCATGCTGCATTTGGAGCACCATGCCGAAGAGGACGACGTGGGCTGGCCGTTCCGTGATGAGGACGAAAACGACAGTGACCGTGCTCCCTCCGAGCAGAGCAAGGAGACCTTTTTGCACACAACGTCGGCACCGGGCTCGCCAACGACGCTCGTCGGCCAGACCACAGTGAACGATCGCTTCTTGAACACGGTCAGCTCGTTGGACCTGAGCGAGGACACGCCCGACGAGTCATCTCGCAACTCGACCTCTCTGTCGACGGCGTCCAGTGCGGCGCCGTCCGGCACGACGCTGACCCTGTCGTCGTCGAGCCACCTCGCGCTCGAGCAGGCTCAACGGGAGGCCATGAGTCTGACGATCACGGAGCGGTTCCCGTTGAGCAAGTTCCACTGGCACCAGTTCATGGAGATCCCCGAGGATGACTTTGCACGGGAACTCACTCGGATGGACTGGGTCATGTTTACGTCGTTCCGGCCGCGCGATCTGGTGCTGCATGTGAGTCTCACCGGCGAGCAAAGGGACAAGATCCGGAATCTGGAGAATGTCAACCGGATGATCAAAGAGTTCAACCACCTTGCCTTTTTCGTGGCGAGCATGGTGCTGTTGCGGGATAAGCCCAAGCATCGGGCACGAGCGATGGAGAAGATTATCAACATTGCATTGGTACGTCACCTAGCCCGGCATTGACTTTAGCAGAAGACTAACAACCCATGCAGCGCCTCCGCCGACAAAACAACTACAACTCCCTCGGCGCCGTGGTGGCCGGCATCAACGGCACGCCGGTGCAGCGGCTCACGCAGACGAAGGAACTGGTCCCTCCGTCCGTACAAAAGGAATTTATGCGGCTGGTGATCCTGATGGGCACGCAAAAGAGTCACTTTGCGTACCGACTGGCCTGGGAGAACTCGTTTGGCGAGCGGATCCCATTCCTCCCGCTCCACCGGCGCGACTTGGTGTCGGCCGAGGAGGGCAACCCGACATTCCTGGACGACAAGAAGGAGCGGATCAACTGGCGCAAGTTCGAGATCATGGGCGATGTAGTCGTGACGCTGCAGCAGAGCCAGCGCACGTCGTATTCGTATATTCAGAAGAATGAGGAGGTTCAGCGACTTGTGCTGGATACGAAGATGCGGGATGAAGAGGTACCTCCCCCCCCCCTTTAACCTTCCTTTTCTGAGGTCTCAGTCTGACAGGGAATAGGATCTGTATAGTCGAAGTCTACAAGTCGAGCCATCCGCAGGCGCCGTCAGCGGGACAGACGGACAACGGAAGATCCTCGGATGGCTTCGGAACTGATCTGTACATAAAAGCTTCGCTCTCGATGTCGATGGTTGTTGTTTCTGGGCAAGGATGGGTGGGAGGGGGAACTATTCTGATCTCAGGGTATTGTTTTTTTTGTTTTGTTGGTCTGGGAACGGATCTGATCGTACAGGAGATATACCTACTCGTACAGTAACTATACTATGTGATGGCCATGTTTTGAGACTCCAGTACATAGTAATTCCTGGAAACTGTCTATTTAATCTGCCATCCTCCCCATCAGGCCAGTTGGTGAAATGCTGACTCGGCAAAATCACGTGACTATCTGCAACCTCCAACCCTGGTTGAGCTTGCAGAAACCTCCCAAGCCGACTGCCGACTGCCGACTCGAGTACTCGACCCTCGACACCACCATCCCGCCGAACCGAACCGTAAGAAAAGAAAAAAAGAAACATCAAAATGTCGTCCGCACAAGCCTCACTATCCTCCCCACAAACCCTCCGATCTCTCTACCGTTCTCTCCTCCGAGAACTTCCTCGACACAACCATCACCAGCAATCATCATCATCATCATCATCATCACCAGCACAACGACAACCACGAGGAGGAGGAGGAGGAGCAAGACTACTCAGCAATCCCACTCCACTTCAAAAACGTATCCGCACACATTTTTCCCCTTCTTCTTCTTCCTCCTCCGACGAGACGACGACAACGACAACGACGACGACAATCCAAGGAAACAAAAGGGAGAGAAAGATTCAACTTGCTCAGCAGATTCTGACGTATACCCGCGCGCAACGGACTTATGTCGAGTTACTCGAACGGTATAACCCCGGATGGGACGATATAGATCAGCAAGAACGGGTGCGGTTGACGGCGAGGAAGGTTGGGATGGATATGCCGATTACGGTGGAGCAGCAGCAGCAGCAGCAGCAGAAGAGTCGATGGAATAATAATAATAATAACGGGGAAGGGGAGTCGTCTTGATTTTTTCATCTACCGTGAAGTTAGTTTTGGGTATAATGTATGATGGGGTTGCTTTTGTGTATAACTATGATAGTGTACCGTATAGGTAGTATTGTTCTGAATATGATGGAATAGATGATCATCGTAATCCAAATCCTTCGCTTTCCTCCACTGCTCTCCAAATCTTGTTTTCCAGCGTTTCGCGCGTACGGTACCGGAAAAGACCCAGTTTGTTGAAGCAGGTATGCGCGATCGGGAAGCGTCCCTCGTCGTCGCCCAGACACGCAATGTGAATGACCAGGCTGCTCGCCCCCGTTGCCGGGATGCGGTCACTGCCCGTGATAAACGAGAGGAGTCGACGCTGCTGCGTCGGCGGGGCGGCCGCGAAGATGGCCCAGAACCACCGCACGGTGTCATCATCCGGTTCCTTCGTCCCCTTTCCCGGGTCGAGAGGGTCCCTCCAGTTCTCGTAGATTGCCACCGCGCGCAACGTTGCGACATCCACGCCCTCATCCGCCCGCGAACCCTGCACCATCAGCTCAATCTCCTCCGGACAGAACAGCGACAGCGCGCTGCCGCCGCACACCGTGAAGAACCCGCGCTTGAACGGCTCGAATTGCCGCTGCACCGCCGTGTCCAGCAGGTACGTCACGTACAGCTGCACGAATTCCTGCCGGTTGGCGTTGGTCACGGCGCGGGTTCCCCCCCCGGGGCAGAGCGGCACGGTCAGCGTCTCTCCGTAGCGGGAAACCACCGCCACAAAGTTTGTGTTGAAGGTTTCCTCCACGTCGCCTTCGTATTCGAGCAGGGCACGAAGCCCCTTGGCCAGCATGGGCCGGTACTCCGCCAGGTCGTCGAGACTGCTCGTGTAGTGGTGCTGCTGCGGTCGCGGTATCGCGTGCGGCGAGGTGGATGACCCGCTCGGCGACGGGGCGCCCGCCAGGAGCTTCTTGAACGTAAACGACGGCAGGGCAACATCCAGAATCGTCGAGTTGTAGATGGCCAGCCCGAACAAAACCCCAACCAGGAAAAACTGCTCCGATGATTCCAGGCAGAACGGGTTGAAGTAGCACAGGCGCGAGTCTTCGTCATACACGAACAGCCCTAGGGGCACACCGGTCAGCAACTTTATATCTTTCAGGGCTCACGTCTTCGATCAAACCAACCATGGTTTGGATCAAACACCTCTCGAACCAACAGCAAAAACCACTCCTTGCGAAGACCCCCCGCATCAACGCCCTCCTCGCCCACAAACTCGATCCTTAGCCCCTTCTTGATCTCCTCCTGGCCCGCGCCCACCACTTCGCTGACCCCGCGCAGGCTGTCTTCAACGAGACATTCCCGCCGCACTTTCAAATGCAGATACTGACTCACGGACTTGTGGTTCAGGATACTGTCAAAGAAGGCCTCCCGGGCCTTGAGCGCCATCTGGCGCCGCGCTTCATGCTCCAGGATCCGGCTCTTGGCCGAGATGCTCAGGAGAAACGGGTACTGGCAGAACGAGAACCTCCCATCCCGCGCTTCCCAGACTTCGAAATCAGCCACAAGGTCGGAATAGTCCAACAGACTGTTGTAGAACCGGCTGATGGGGAGCACAGCGCCATGGCCGCTGGACTTTCGGCCACTCCGTCGGCGTTCGGCATTCGCATTGTTCGCCGCAAAGAGCAGCGCCATCACGCGAGCGGCGGCGCGGATCTGCCAGTCTTCAGAGTACACAATCCCCCGGCCGTCATCTTCACCCTTCTTTTGCTGTGGCCGCGCGTTCAGCGCCGCGTGGAGCTGCGCAGGAGAACTCTCGATGGTGCCCGACAGACTCGGCACCAGTCCGCCAGTCGGTTCAAACGACCCACTGCGACGGTTGCCGCGCTGTCGAGTCAGCCGATACGTTATGAAACTACCAACGAGATCAACCAGCCGCTCAAACTCCGGCTCGGGGTAGCGGGAAAACCATCCCACAAGATACTGATGACAATCATTGGGCAGGTTCCCCAGTAGACCCAAGATCCTCTTGATGATCCCGGAATGATAACCAAGTCCCCCGGGCTTCGATCTCTCTTTTCGCCCACTGCGGCCTAGTCTGCTAAAGTTGGGCACTTCCGTTCTTCCAGTAGTACAATCTAGGGCCTCGCTCTGTGACGACGTAGACGGGTACAGTAATGGATTGGCGAGCAGGATGAGAAGGAACCGAATGTCATCGGGACGCTGTAGCGGCCAACGGGGGCGTTTCAGCAATTCTTCCGTCGCCTTCAGCAACGTACGCCGGATGTGTGCCCTTGCTTCGGCAATCTCCTTCTCCAAACTCGCCAAATCGCATGCCGCAGCAGGCCTATCATCAACCAGCGAGGTCAACATATTCCTCCAGGACTCTCCCGCATTAATGACCAGCCGATACCACTGAAAGACCTCGGCCCAGTCAATTCGCGGACTCTTGGTACTCATACGGGTTTTTGTCGGGACAACGACCCGCTCGTCCGGACTAGCATCCTTTGGATCGTGGTGACGAGGCCGGCCTCCGGTCCACCACGAGGAATTCTCCGCAATGTCCCCTAACAAGAGTAATTTCGGATCAAGAACGTCGAATCCAGACGCCTCTTGCGTGGGAGTCTGTTGAGATGGTTCCCTTTTTTTGGTCGTCGTCAAACTCTCACTGACAGTACGTCGAGGTGGACCAGGGGTCATGAAAGATCGATTCAAGCATCCGCAGCCAGTAAATGACATGGTAATATACTCTTCCAAGGGTCCAAACAGTGACGGACGACTTTCTGTGTTTTCCTCATGCCCATTGCCTCGATGATCACCGACTTGACGAGTCGACACCCTGGTCTCGGGCGAACGATCCCGTCGCAGGGGTGGTGTATCCGAAGCTGAGCGTAACCTCATCCTGCCATCTTTCCGTTCCATGGATGATGGAACTGGGAATCTCCGGTCTGGGAGGTTCGTGGGACTGAGCAATGCTTGCGGACCAGCCGGCCGCCCACGTTCGCCATCCTGCCTGGGGCCACCGGGAGAATGGGCGCGCCGAACGGCGCCGCGAGACGGAGGCGCTCGCCGACCCTTCAGACGAGCCTGTAAGAAGCTCGATAGACACTGATCGATCAAAGCGCGCGTCTTCTCGAGTGACAGTGGGGTCGCTACGGACACGAATGAGCATCAGACAAGGCAAATTGCCGCTTTACATATCAATAGCCTACCTGGGAGGGAGGACTTGGATGGTCCATCTTTCGGCGGCGGAGCTGGTGCATCATCCTTCCTAGGCACTGGATCGGCCCCCAATCTCGGATGCGGCTCCAAATCACTAACGGTCAGGCACACTGTGCAGTGAAAGACCTTCTGGTTCCTCGGCCACCGCACTGTCGAGTTACATGCCATGCATTTACCCGTCATGGTGTCCTCCGCCGGTATGCTTCGCTTTCTCGGGCTCGCCGCCGCCTGCAGCGCGGGAATATGCACGTCATCATCGTCACTATCGTCGTCGGACGATTGCAGGAAATCCTGGTGGGACGGCTTCCGTTCCTTCTTGATGCCACTGGCTAGAAACGACGGGAAGGGTTGGCTGAGGGAGCGAGTATGTGTGCGTCGCCGATGGGCATTTCCCGGCGGAGGGATCATCACGGGCACGACATGATCGACGGCCACGGGGTCATTGCTGACAACATCGTCGTAGGGAGCTGGCCGCGCGGACCAGGTGTGCGAATGAGCTGGTTGAGAGGCGTGCGACAGAAAGCGGGAAGACCACGACGGCATAAGGACGCATTTAATCGAAACGTTCTTCTTTCTCTCTCTCTGCGTCTGCAGCGCCTGTCGTTCTGCGCTCAAAATGAGAGTACGTGAATCAGACGATCAATGAATCAGGCTGGTGAGGCAGGCGGAGAATTGGAGAGTTCTCGATGGTAGTCGCATGCATTCACGCCGTTATGCGCTGGTATCAGATTGCTCTGTTTCCTTCGATAGAATAGCGAGATCCTGATGCCTTCTCAACGCTGACTGAGCGGTTCGATGAGCTCGAGACGGGAGGTATCCAAGGGGATGGATTGGGTTTCTTCGTATCCGTCGGGGACCAGCCCGGGGTGCAATAAATACAACACGATTTCAATTTGAACCGACTTTGATAATTCAGTCACAGTGTCTCAGAACTCAAATTGCGGGAAATCAGATCATGAGCGACTGTCTCTGTTCACAATGGGAGTCTGTATACGGAGTATGGGGAGCTGACGTTGATGTCCCAGTAGCTATGGCCGGATACGGAACTATAATACCGGACCGTAAATAACGTCGTCTGTTGACACGGTCCAACGTAGTCAAGGAAAACGATGGCGAGGAAGAGGCCAAGGACGTCTACAGATGTCAGATAGGGATATTTTGACACTGCGGCTCACTGCCAAGGGCTGACTCGTCCAGCATGTCGAGGCTGGTTCACAAATCTTACAATTTGGCACCAAAGATTAGGCCTCATCCGCCGATAGAATTGGAAACATACTCATGGCCATTAATGATACGTCGCTAAAACTCGTTGGATTGACCATCATGAATTTTTCTAATCCGGAAAAGAAACCACTGCCACAATATCCACACTGTAGCTGCATTATCCTCTGAATGCGCCCAACTAAACCCCATACATCGTCTAACGGTATCGCCAGAAGCTCTGGGTGTTGAGCCGCTTCCAGTTGTGTCGGCGGCCCTTCCGGGTCTTGTTGAAGCGGTGGCCCTTCTGGATACCGCGAGACTTCTTGCCGATCGAAGTAAGACCACGGGATTCGCGGTGCTGGGGTCTAAATTAGCTCCGTTATACACGTCATGCAGGTCTAGGGGGACAAACCTTGTGCACAGGCTTGCAGATCCAGTTGATGCGGGGATCGCGGCGGATAGCCTTGTGCTGGGGATCGACGAGGATAACCTCGTAGTACTTGTAGGTGGAGTCCTGGTTGATCCAGTACGAGTTCAGGACACGCAGGTTGCTGCAGCGGCGACCAACACGCTCCTCGGCAGTGGCACGGAGAGAGCGCTGGTACTTGAGCTGGTTAATACCCTGGTTGGTGGGCTTGCCTGTTCAAACCGTAGCTTGTCAGCAAAATCTGATTCTTTCCCCGTCGTAACGCCCAGGGACAATGATCCAACGTACCGTAATTGGCACCCTTGGGCACGGGCCTCTTGCGTCCTCCGCGGCGGACACGAACGCGGTAGATGACGTAGCCCTGCTTGGCCTTGTAGCCGAGACGGCGGGCCTTGTCGGGGCGCGATGGGCGGGAAGCTCGGTGGATGACATTGAGTTGACGGAGCTATATTAATGCACTCTCAGCAATGTTCAACGAGTGTATAGCAAGACACAGCAAAGCAAATGGGTCTATATTTGCATTGCGTGCCACGTCCACCTTGCCGGGATCGATCGATCGATCGAACCGACCGCGCCCAAAAGCCAATTCCCCGAACATTCAACGGATCTTGGTACTCTGGTACTGTGGTCGTGGCGAGTTCGTCTCGGATTCTCTCACCCGGCGAGGCTTGCGACAATGCAACGCTCAAAAGCAATCGAGTCATCGGGAAATCTCACCTCCCAGCAACGGACGCGGAGCAAGAAGCGCATCACATCGGACTGCTTCTTCCGATGGAGCTCTTCAACATATTTGAGGGCACCCATCTGAGTCAAAGTCAATTCTGACTTGTTCGGAGAGCAATTGATTCCAGGAGGCACGGTTGGAACGTACCTTGACGGCTTGACCTCCTCGTCGTCGACTCTTGGTCGGTCGCTGCTTGAACAAAAAAGTTGCACGTCGAGAGAAGCCGCCGACTTGTGTGTGGGACGCACGGGAATTAGGCGAGCTTGGCGACAATTGCACCAGCCACACAAGCCACATATTATGTAATTATGCCGTGGCTGATAATGGGTCTTGGCATTCCAATCACGACTTCGGCATTTTGCCGGTTCTCCCTGTCATGTCGTGCCGAAGGCTTGAATCTACTTGAATGTGCTCAGGACGATAATCTGAAAACCAAAGCCCGGAGAATCCAAAGCCCGGACAATAATCAGTAACCATATACACGTTGTCGTGCATCACCGGGCTAATGGGAACCGCAGAGCAATTCGGAGTACTACCTATCCCAATGTGCCAATGTTCTCAGACCGATCGACTTGACATTGCAGAAGTAGTACGGAGTACACTCAGAAATGCACCACATCATGATGCCTTTCTGTGACAGAGGCACGGCCTTGATGTCACCATGCAATGCACATCTGTATTAGCTCGAAAGGCACCTTGGTGTCGAAGTTATAGACCGTCCAATCAAAATAGCCATGTTGTTCCATGTTTCTCAAGGTCCCCATCAAGAGCAGACGAATATGTACAGACAAAAGGCCAACCTTCCCGGCTGTACAAGTCTTCCGTTCTATTTCCCTGCATTTCGTTTCTAACAAAAACAAAGCAAATCCGGAATCCTACACTCAAAAGACATGTGCATCGGCGAATGTGCAAAGCAAACCAACACCCGATTTCGCCCAACCCGATCTAATTAGCGACAATCGTATTATGTATGGAAGGAGAAACGCGTTGTTTTGACGGGACCATTCGCCATCGTCGATTTCGATTAATCGAACACGATGGCCGCCTTGATGGCCTTCTTGGTACGGATGGCTTCGAGGGCCTCCGCCCACTGCTCGAGCTTGAAGGTCTTGTTGACAATGCCCTGAACCTTGACTTTGCCCGAGTCAAGGTAGTCAATGGCGGCCGGAAACTTGTAAGTCTCAGAGAAGGAGCCCAGGATGGTGATCTCATCGCCGACTGCGTTCTTGTCAGCAGGTACACGCAACAAAAGGATGCGAGGGCAACATACAGATCTTGGACGGCGGCCAGGAGACTCGGTCCTTGTTGGCATACACGCCGTACACGACGAGCTTTCCGCCACGGCGGACATAGTTGATCGCATCCTCGAGGATCTTGGCATTTCCAGTGGCCTCGACAACGATGTCAAAACCGTACGGGTTCTCCGCCTTGAGCTTCTGGAATTGAGCCTCCGGGTTGGAGCGAGAGAGAGCAACGTATTCGTCACCAGCACCGAGCTGCTTGGCCAGGTCCATCTTCAGACCCTCCGGCGCGGCGATGACAACGCGGCAACCGCCATTCTGGCGCAGCATCTGAGCAAGCACCTGTACGGCTGGGTCAATATTGAATGAAAGACATGTCCAGGTGGGTGACGAACCAGACCGGTGGGGCCAGCGCCAAACACGAGCACGGAAGAGCCCATCTTCGGGGCGATCTTGTCCAGACCGTGCGCAGCGCACGACGCAGGCTCCAGGAGCGTGGCGTCCACGTCAGAAAGGTTCTTGATCTTGAAGACGCGACCGGCCGGATAGGCGCAGTACTCGGCAAAACCGCCATTCATCGTCACTCCGTGGGCTTCAAAGTGCTCGCAGAAGAGCTCCTCTCCGCGTCGGCAGTAGAAGCATTCTCCGCAGAGTTCGGAGTTGTCAGCGACGACGCGGTCCCCGATCTGGAAACCTTTGACCTTGGGGCCGACCGCGGCGACAACGCCGACAGTCTCATGTCCTAGAATCCTGTCAATTGCCGCTCAACGGGACGTTATCCAGCTGTGGCCGCATACCAGGAATGAGAGGGAACTGTTCGAGTTAGAGACACGATCATGCGAACGGTGGAGAGTGAGAACTCACCTTTGCCAGGAATTCGCCCTCGTGGATGTGCAGATCCGTGCCGCAAACACCGCACGCCTTGACCTTGATCTGAATGGCCGTCAGCCCGCAGCCTCCCGACTGCGGAGTCTCTGGATACATACCAAGACGTCGTTGTCCCGCAGCGTCGGAACCGGGACCTCGACAATGCCAAAGGTTTCCGGCTTCTCATATCTGAGAGCCTTCATTGTCTTGGGGATGTTGGCCGCCATGGCTATCGAATGCTGAAAGCTCAATTGGATATCTTTTTTACAAAGCAATCAGATCAGATACAATGCAATTTGTACCAGGTCGATTCTGTACAAGTCAATGGCAATGAGAATACAGAATTCGGAGAACCAGCGACAGATGTCTGCATTTTATACTCGCTATCGACACGATCGCTCTGCTCCTAGTGGGGGGGGGCAGGCAGGTTCAGAAATCAGGACTCCTCCCAGGAATGGGGTTCGATGGAGTTCCAACCCGCTAGATTTGCCAGTGACTGAGCCGAGAGGCTGACTTAAACTTTTTTTTTCTTTGCAGCGGGCTGGATTTGCGATGAAAACGGAGCGATAGATTAGCTTGGCCACTGTCTGGAGGGAGCTGGACTATCGAAGATTACGGAATACTTCCGTGGAGAGCGTTAGGTTATGCTCACAGCACGAGTACGGAGTACTAAGTACTGTACAGTCAGGTAGTTACTAAGGACAGCCCCAGAACCGAGCGATGAGTAAGAGATTCAGGCGTTGGCGGTGAGATTAATAATGGAGCCAGTGGGCTTACGAGTACAACTATTTCTGGCCAGCTCCTGCAGGATAGCCAGTCACCAAGCAGCATGCATCATGGCAACCCCTGGAAATGCTGTTATCCACTGCGGATTCCCATGTTCTGGATCGCTTCTGGCCGGTTCACTCCAAAAATAAAGTGCGTCACCTGACCTTCAGAATTTTTTTCTCCCGATCGGAAGGACCCACGGAATCCGCCCTTTCCCCAATCGCCAAAATATACATAACTTAATTCTTTGCCTTGTGCAGTCATAGTCTGATAGATAACCTATCCAATCCTTCGCTCTCTTCATTCCTCGCGGCATGCCGATAACCATCATGCAGAATGACGCAGTTAGTTAATCAGCAATCAACCATTACTAACGTCGACTCATCTGCGACTGAATTAAGTATCCTGTCGTCGATTTTCATCATCGGCATTGTGATGCCGTCCACATTCAATCGATCTACAAGACAGAGGATTTGTTTGGGATATGATATATGGGGAACTCGAGTCCACCGCGTAAATCTTAGCCCCTGTGCCACAACCCCGTACAGTAACTCGAGCCTTTTGGCGAGTGGAGCGGAATGGCAATAGTAATGTCCTGGATGGAGAGTGCGGCATTGTTGACCAGCACAATCCGAGAAAATAATGTGTCAAAAGACTCAAAAGTGATACATAGGTAGTTACTCCGTACTCGTACTGTAGGTGACTCATGTAATGAGGGGTCACGAGGCATGCAATGGCGTTATGTATGGCAGACAAAAGCCCCAGAATCTTCCAACATCTAACCTACCCCGGGCGTATCCGGGACTTTGTGGCGTCAATAGGCACAGGCCGCATAGGACAACTCCGTCTAGGTTACTCCGTACAGGATACAATTCGAGTCCTCCATCGCTAAGTATCACGATAGTTACAGGACTAAATTCGACAATGTGCTTTGATCTTCCATCTTCCTTGGACGGCCGCGGCTTGGAACGGGTAAATCATGCCGAGTTTTGGCCCGAACTTGCAGGATTCTCCAACGATCAATCTTCATGCGAACGTCTCTCCAACTGCATAACAACGACATAACCTACCAGGTTGCTTTGTTGTCGATGGAAGCCCATGCGCGATGAACAAGATTTCGAGACGATTCTGTCCCAGTCGCCGGCCCAAGAATTCGCTCATGATCTGCTGTCCCTCTCTGCTCGCGCAGTCGGAAAATCAAGACCATGATGATCAGCCTCGCTTGAGTCCATAGCCTAGGTCCTAGGTACGGAGTACTCCGTACTCGTACATTACTCGTGCTCACTCGTAGTTGCCGACAGCTCCCAACAGATTCCCGAATCGACATGGTCGATAACAACTGTCGATCATCACATGAAACTTTCCAGCGTTTCGGTCAAGCCCTAACCAGGGTCACGTGGCCATGTTGTTGTGCTGGGTGCTAAGCCTATTTTGGTCATCGAAGCGCACACCTCACAATTCCCTATCTCGGTATGTAGAGAATACGAGTACTCCGAGTCGCTGAGCCCTGACTCTGCCACTGCTGCGCAGCAAACTCATCTCCATGGCGTCAATTCTCAGACTCCAAGAAATATCTGCTTCATCTCGAATTTGAATCCAAGAGAATCAAAACACAAAAGGGCGTGCATCAGTGTAGGTTCTTCCGGCTAAGACTAGCCGGGGTTGGTTCTCCGTAGTTCAGCCGCCGGTCAGGGGCTGGCGCTCCGAGTCGGTGGCCTCTGCAGTCCCGGATTCTTCCTGCTTTCTCGACGAATCGACTCTGTACGTCCTCTCTGTGGAATATTCTGGTCAATCCAGCAGTCTTCGGAATCACGCACGGCTCGCGACTGCACGCCTCACGCTCGCCGAGCATGGCTCGGCCTACCAATACGACGTTCGCCCCCAGCGATAATGTCTCAGTGCCCAATAATGCCCCCGTCAAGTCAGTCAACATGACCGCCTCCGACTCTCCTCCTAATTCTCCCGAAGACGAGCAGAAGCTCGCAAAGCGTTACGCCGAGTTTGGCCCCCTCGGTGACCGCTCCCACCTCTACACCAGCAAGCACCTCGGCGGAGAACTCCCCGACCCGGTCGTGGACGAGCCGCCGTACTACATCCTCTGGACGACCTACATCAGCTTCCTGATTATTATCTTCCTCGGCCATGTCCGTGATTTCTGTGCTCGATGGTTCCAGCCGCACAAGTACCGATACCTGACCGCCCATGATGGATATGCCCCGTTGTTCTCGGATTACGATAGTTTCTACACGCGCCGTCTCAAGCGACGCATCAATGACTGCTTCGAGCGGCCCACGACGGGCGTGCCGGGCCGCACAATCACGTTGCTTGATCGAACTTCGGACGATAATCTCCATTTCAAACTGACGGGCACGACGACCCGGACGCTGAACATGAGTTCGTATAACTATCTGGGTTTCGCGCAGTCCGAAGGCCCCTGCGCGGATTTTGTCGAGTCCGTGACTCGTCGCGACGGTATTAGCATGGTTGGAACCCGCGCAGATGCCGGCACCTCGGAGCTGCACCTTCAGGTCGAGAATGAGGTAGCCCGCTTCGTTGGAAAGGAGGCGGCCATGGTGTTCTCGATGGGTTTCGTCACAAATGCGAGCATCTTCTCCGCCCTCGTGGGCAAGGGCTGCTTGATCTTATCGGACGAGTACAATCACGCCTCGATCCGATTCGGCGCACGTTCCTCGGGCGCCACAATTCAAGTCTTCAAGCACAACAATATGGCGGATTTGGAAGAGAAGCTGCGCCATGCCATCGCGCAAGGTCAGCCGCGAACTCATCGACCGTGGAAGAAGATCCTCGTGACCGTCGAGGGACTCTACTCAATGGAGGGTACCATGTGCAATCTCCCCCGGCTTCTGGCACTCAAGAAGCGCTACCGCTTCTATCTCTACGTCGATGAAGCTCATTCCATTGGCGCTGTCGGACCTCGTGGCCGTGGCGTTTGCGACTTTTTCCGCGTCGATCCGGGCGAGGTTGACATTCTCATGGGAACGTTTACCAAGTCTTTCGGGGCCAACGGTGGATACATCGCAGCCTCCCGGAGTATCATTGAAACCCTGCGTGCGCGAAACGCAGGGCAACTCTTTGGCGAAGCTCCAACGCCGCCTGTTCTTGCCCAGATTCTCAGCGCTTTGCGCCAGATTGCGGATGAATCGCCCAACAGCGAGGGCCAGGAGCGTCTGCAGCGGATTGCCTTCAATTGTCGCTATCTGCGTCTCGGTCTCAAGCGGCTTGGGTTTATTGTGTACGGCCATGACGACTCGCCTATTGTCCCGCTCATGCTCTACAACCCGGCCAAGATGGCCGCCTTCTCCCACGCCATGCTCCGCCGCAAAATCTCCGTGGTTGTTATTACCTACCCGGCCACCCCGCTGGAGCTCTCGCGCGTGCGTTTTTGCGTATCCGCGGCGCACACCAAAGATGATTTGGACCGCGTGCTTCGCGCATGCGATGAGATTGGCGATGCCCTGCAGCTGAAGTTCTCGTCCGGCATAGCGGGCGGCATGAAGGAGCCCGTGATCGTGCGGGACAAGGATCCAGTGTCGGGTAAGAGAGCCGTCAAGCCGCCCCGGTGGAACATTGAGGAAGTCATTCAGAGGGGAGTCAAAGATGCACGGCAGCCTCTCTATTGATGTTCTTACTTGACGAAGACGAAGACTGCCTACGATTTTGGTCCCACTCATGACTTGACTAATGACGTCTATACTTAACTGTGCTTCTACGATCCTGGCGGCTCTGGATATGAAACTGCATGAGATGCCAACGGGCAACGTGGCTGTTGTGTCTTGTATCTCATTAGCTCCTCGTGTATACCTACCTATGTTGCAACCTAGACTTAGCTACTAGCTTAATCTTAATACCAGACGGAGTCAATAATGGCCTGATCTCAGCCGAACGCTAAATCGAAAAGGCATTGTCATGGTCGACATCGAAATAGGCTGCTTACGAGTCACAAGCTAATCCCGGACTAACTAGTCTTGTCCCGTTTGATTGGTGACTTATGATCCTTCTCTCCACCAATGTCATTCTGCTGTCGGCTATCGCGACAAATGCTGTTCACTCGAGTACGGAGTATATTGCGTGGGTGATTTTTCTTTTTTGGAGCATGACATTCTGAATGCTAATTGATTACGTACAACATGGATCGATGGGCCCAGCAGACCTGCAATCCGAAGTAGGGAACTGACGGCACCGATCGTCTGGACTCGCGTTTCTTCTCCGCAGCCAGACCTATCATCGACGGCAGAATGATCTCACGCTACGAAGCACTCGTACTAACTTCAAGGCTAAAAGCCTACTAACTACTGAAGGCCTATGCCCCTAAATCGACGGTCGAGCCTCGAAAGTATCGAATCCACTCCCACTCCCACCCCCCCACGTCAGGCGCCAAAACATCAACCGCTCTTGCCGCTCGCATCGCAGTTGTCGCGTCCTCGGTGAAATTCTCAACTTCTCGTCACCAATCATGCGAGGACTTACCTGAGCACAGGCCGCTGTCTCGGGACAAACTTTCATAACAGCAGCAGAGGGGGCAGATTCAGATAGATTCAAGAATCAAAGATATAAATAGGGCCTCAACCCTCCCCTTCTCAGAGCTTTCCATTCTCCTCCATCAACATTTTCAAAAGCTATCCGCTTCATCGATTCACTCTACACGGACACGTCTCTCCGAGAGGAACGTTTCAACAAATCTCACAACCGTCAAAATGAATCCCTGCGATTGCAACTGCTGCTCTGGCACCTGCGACTCCTGCGCCTGCGAGTCGTGCGGCGTGAGTAGACCATTGCTCTCCTACCATGGGTCTCAGATACTGATGATCTTGCAACAGCACTAAATTGAATCAATCGGCCAAACATGATCCGTTGACGGAACCGTTCCAAATGATGTTCGTTTGATTACAGTTTTTGTGCGGTAAAGAGGGGAGGTTCTGGTCCTGCCGCTGGATGGATGGACCCGGTTCGTCAACGCTATCTCTGCTGATGGCAAAGTCGCGATGATGATGACGGTGATGATGTCGGGGTAGAAGTGGTTCAGTTGTGGTCTTCCGTTTCGGTTTTTTCGGAGATGCTATGCATGTTGACAAGCTTCACCTTGGGCTACTCCGCGCTGGTATATTTGAGCCTTGGCGTCCAATGACATGCATATTATCTAGTAGTACATTATTTGCAAGACTGCAACATTTCAGTACTCAAGGACATTGTAGCCCTCCATCATCGGAGCTGAAAGGAAAAACCCAAATCACGTGACGGAAATACATACTTGTCTTGGTAAGACTTTAGGGCTAGATTACGCGTTAGTTAGATCTGGCAATGACATCCCTTCGTCATCGAGTTCACCATCAAAGTCATCACAACCTGAGGTACCCGACGCAGCCTCCCATTCCGGTGAAAATCAACAAGGACAATAATGGTCAAACCCCTCACTTTCAAAGGCGACAAGTCCAAGAAACGCAAACGCCGCGAGGCAACCGAAGACCAGCAACAACATCATCATCGCGAGTCCAAGTCCAGCCGCAGTACTAATACTACTACTGATCCATCCCGCCCCGACGCCGCCGCCGCCGATGATGTCGATGAGGACGCGGCCGCAGTTGCGACCGCGGATGACCAGAGCTGGGTCTCTGCCGATGTCCCCGGCGACATTAACGGGCCTGTCTTGATTGTGCTGCCGTCGGATCCGCCGACGTGTCTCGCGTGCGACGCCCATGGTAAAGTGTTTGCAAGTGAAGTGGAGAATATGATTGAGGGGGATCCGCGGACGGCAGAGCCGCATGATGTGCGGCAGGTGTGGGTTGCGACCAAGGTTGCGGGGACGGAAAGTATTAGCTTTAAGGGGCATCATGGGAAGTACGTTTTTTTTTGTCTGAATACTGCCTCACGTTCGAGGAAGACAAAGAAAAAAAAAGCAAGAAGAATGCTGACTGGTTTTTCTTTTGCAGGTATCTAGGTTGTGATAAATATGGCATCCTCAGCGCCAACGCCAACGCCATTTCTACGTTCGAATCCTTCCGCATCATCCAACCGCCGGATACACCAGGGATGTTCGCCCTGCAGACGCACGCCGGCGATGGGGAGAAATTCATCGCTGTGAAGGAGAAAGGGTCTGGGAAATCCGGCGCGGTGGAAATCCGAGGCGATGCGACAAGCATTGCGTTCGAGTCGACGCTGCGGATCCGCATGCAGGCGCGCTACAAACCCAAGGTCAAGGCAACCAAGGAGAGTAAAGCGTGGGAAAAGGTCACGCGCAGGGAACTCGAGGCCGCGGTGGGGAGAAGATTGGAAGAGCATGAGGTGAAGCGCCTCAAGCGCGCGAGGAAGGAAGGGAATTACCATGAGGAGGTGCTGGATATGAGGGCGCGTGGAAAGCATGATAAATATGCTTGATGCATGACTGGCCCGGGGAGGCGGGGGGGAATAGTACTTGGAAGTTTCTCTGCCAGTCTTTTGCGCCGAGACCCGCACCGTTGCCTCAAATATCTACTCTTGGTCGTCTCTTTAAGACCAGCCTACGTTTCCCATGTTTCCACTTTGGGATGAATTTTTTGACTGACGTCGGGTATCGAATCTCTTACACTCCCAGATACCGACGATACATAGAACGGGGACACTAAGAATACATGAACATGAAATCACCGAAACTTCAAACCGTGCAATGCAACGAAACTCTTGCGCCGTCGCCAGCATATGCAACGTTGAATGCGAAGAGAAATGTCAAATGAATGTGGCATGACTGCGAGGTTCGGCACAATCGCCACACTTCATCATGGGGAGGACTCATGTTGCGGCGGCTCTGGAGAGACTCGAGAGTCTACCTCCTACCACGAGCTTCGGCGAACGGATTGAGAAATGCCCCTGCTCGTCGCTGAATATTCCGTCTCCAAGCAGGGTTTGCCTCTTCTTCCTGCGTTTGACTCTCAGGACCCGGCCGACGAGCAGAACCTCCGGCTTCCATGTCATGGAAATTCCGCGTTGGACGCATCAAAGCACGCAGTCGGTTCCATGTACGTTTGAAAAGCTGCCCTTCCAGACGTCCTCGCCGATGGTTCTGTCGCTCCCTGGAATCGGCCACCTCTTCAGAACTCGGGGGCGGCACGGTCGCCTTGCACAAAGGGCAAGCATTGCTTTCGTTTGTTAGGAAGGTGTCAATGCATTCTGGATGGAAGATGTGAGCGCATGGGAGCTCTCGCACAAATGAAATTCCCGCGACAAACTCATCTAGACAAATCGTGCACATCGGCTGCGAAAACATTCGTCGGTGCCCATTTGAAGTCGGAGGATTGGCTTGTGGCATAGCTCCTTTTGCTACTGAGCTTGGTTCCGAGTGTTGCTGTGTCAGATTTTCCGGAGTGCCTTGCTTGTCTGTTTCGCTTGTTGGCTCCTGCCATATGTACATCGGCAACTGCCTCACTATCTCTTGCGGGACCACTGGGCGTCGGCTCCGTAGTTCCAGGACGATATCACCGCCAATGGCGCCGTCCGGTCCGTTGCCTCTGATGCTGCGACGTCGTCTTCGTGGCGTTTGCCATGGCGCTCGGCGGAATCGCACGGCGATCAAGAAAATGATTGCGCCTATGACTACAACTCCCAGAGAACAAAGGATGGCTGCCCAGCCTTCAACCGGGTTCACTGGCAAGTTGTCCGTTTGTGCTTCCGAAGTCAGTTCAGCGAGACCAACGAAACAGAGGGGCCGCCATTGATTCTTACCTACATGAAGGAGACCATACACCCTCCCACAGTGGACCGGGACACTAGAGTTTGGGATCGTCGCGTTATTGCGATGTCCACTCGAATGTCCCGAATACAGGGCCAACTCCTGCATCAACGTCGACCCCTGCGGGCCCGGTATCGCGTAGACCGGCAAAGTGTTGTCCTGTTCCCATGTCAGGTTACCCCAGACAGCACTCTCTGGAGGTGGAGGCATCTCCAGGCTCGTGTTTCCAGGTTGGTAGAAGATGAGAGCGCGTGCCTTCTGCTCCCGAGACGCAGCCAGGAATGTCCTGGCACATGGCGAAGACACCCAAGGTGCCAATCCGATGACATTGCGGTAGTTATCTGGTAGATCAGCCCGGGTCGTGACATTCTCGGGGACAAACGGCGCGGTTACAGCCTGACAAGGGCTCGACGGGTCCAGCGTCGGCATGAACAAGGGACCATAGGTGGAATTCGCATCCGACGTGTCCGGGCTGAAGAGAGTTTGGATGTTTTCGACGATGAGTTGAGTATCAATACTTTCCTGGACCGAATCTGAGTCGGAGACCCGTTTCCAATGCGAAGTGCACGTACATTGACGTAGGGCTTCCCGCAGTTGAGAGTGCCTGGCCCTGCAAGGAAAGTGACGGCGGTAGTCGGCATGGCGGATGGGCATTAGGATCATACTACAGACTGTGCTTGATACAATCGAGCCGATAGATACATGGCGATAGCAGTGAGTAAAGAAGTCAGGAATAGGGCAAAGGAAAGGGAAAAAAAAAGAGAGACGAGCGAAGACGCACTCCAGTGCGTCTCGAACGTGAACAGGTTCACTTCAGCATAATTCATTCACGGTTTCTTTTCTCACTTTGGAAGGTCCAGAAGGAAAGAGCTCTCGGAGGGTGAACAGATGAAGAGTTGAGTCTCAGTGCTGCTTGTTATTTTTGGGGGAAAGACAGAACAGTCCTGGGCAGACTCTACCTTCATTCCAGAATTTCTCTGATCATAGGGAAAAGAATGTTGTCTGCAGGAACAGTCGTCTTCGGATGCGAAGGAATGTCCCATCACAGTGAACCATCTCGTCTGAAACGTCCTTGATGATTCCATTGCCGAACCCGGCCCTGACAATGTACTACTATTCTTCGTCAACAAATGACAAGGATCGGCCATTCTTTTCAACTTCAATGCCATTGTTGTCACTTGGCTTGGTGAGGTAGCTTGCTTATCAATCTGACGCGACTATTCCATTAATCAACTATTAGATTCTGATGGTTCCTAACCCTCTTGATACGTCAATCTAGGATAAATGCTCCTCACATAATTAACGTTCGCGTGTGGGTAGGAAGTGCTGGGGGGGAGCATGGCATCCCTTGCTTGAGGTCTAGCTTGGGCCTGGCAGTGTCAACTGTCAAGTCACCGTACCCATTGTTTACACTCAACTTTCGTTCAGGGCCTGAGTTGGCAGTCAGTCAGTGTCACAAGCTGGAGTCACCAGCCAGGATAGGTACTGTTAACAGTCATGACGTTTGGCCTGGATAAATAGAAGAATAAATCTGACAGAGTATCTGGATAGAATATTCTCTATCGAGAGACCAGATTACATCTCGCGGACTCGGATGTTTAGGTAGTTAACCATAACCTATGCGCGATCAACACTGTGCCGCCCCGCATGATTCATTACCTCGATCAACTCCCGAGTTTTGGCGAATTATGAGAGGAATTCTATATACAGCGCTCGAGGATGTATACCAACTGAAAGACTATGAACTCCCAACCGAAACTCCAATCACGCCCACAACCATGTCCTATTGCACATACTTCATTGCCGGATGGTTATAGTTGTAAGTTTTTGGGTCTGTGCCGTATCTCTGATGGTGCTGAAGTTCCTTCGCCAATATAAAAAGCGATTCATATGTTTTCATGACTTCCTTCACAAACTTCCAATTCTGTTTCTTGGCTTGTTCATCTAGGATTGACATTGCTTTCTGGAGGCCGTCTTTGAATTCGGCATAGCGCACCTCGAATGGTCGATCGTCATTTGTGTCCTGCTCTGTCTCGGACATCACCTCTGGCCCCGGATTGTCTTTCGGCTGTTGGCTGCGAGCGGCTGCATGAACCTCAAATTCCGCGCGTGGTACATATTCCGCCTGTGGAATTCCGGGAGCATAAGGACTCAGGTCCCTGACGTCCCCCGCTGAGAAGGCATAGGAATCTTGACAGTTGCTGTCTTCAGGTAAAAGTGCAGTGGTTGAGACCGACTCGTCTGACTGCTGCGCCCAGGTGCCCCCTTTTGCCTTTTTCCAGAGATAATAGACCTGATGGCGCGTAACCGACCGGGCCTCGGGAAGGTTCCGAATCTCACGCAATATCTCGCTCACATTGTTGGTTGAGGCGCGGGAGCTAATCAAATCTCGCACCTCCGGTGGCACTTGGACCTCTTCGTATGGCGGATGCCACATGTGACGGATGGTGAGGAAGAGGGTTCGAGTTACGACGCAGACTCGCATGGTGAGCTTGCTCTGACATGGGAATCGTTCCATTCGCTTGCCTTCACGGCGCTTCTCTGGCTCCACCTCCGACTGATAAGGTTTGGCCCGTGCTAAATCCTGAGAACAATGATACGTGTATACCAAAGCTTGGCTGTTTGTGCTGACATGCTTGAAGCGAAATCCCCC
This sequence comes from Thermomyces dupontii, assembly GCF_041956625.1. NCBI lineage: Eukaryota > Fungi > Ascomycota > Eurotiomycetes > Eurotiales > Trichocomaceae > Thermomyces > Thermomyces dupontii. The sequence goes on along the minus strand of NW_027192316.1, from coordinate 379,686 downwards.
TTTCCTCCAGATGATTTCGTTGAGGTCTCGCATTGCCACATTCAGCTCGGACTTGAGGATGGTATGGGAGACTTTCTCCGGATTGTCTTCATTGACTATTACACGCAAAGGGCCGAACTTGACGGGTAACGCGTCCAGATTGAACATGAAGCTTCCATTCAACATTTCATGTTGATCCTGTCAAACTATTAGATTGCGGCTTGCTCAATCCGAAATCAGCGTTACTGACAGGTCGATTCCAGCTGCAAATAAGCGAAATGAAATTATCCCACTCATCAGTTTGCAGAGGACGTTTTTTCCGCGTGTGACGCTTGCATGTTCTATTCCTCTTCCCTTGCTTGTTGATCTCAAAATCGCTAAGGGGCCGGTTCTTCACGCATTTACTGCAAAAAGGCTCATCTGGCGACGGAGTAGCCATCGTAACAATCTCGGAACTAGGGTCGAGCAACGCTTCCAGTCAACGGAAGTGGTGAAGCGCGAACAACGACCAAAAGCAACGAGGGAATTCAGCGCGTTGATGACTAAAGCAAGGTGATCACGTGAATAAGGGTTAGGGTTGCCTAGTCTGAGACTTTACACGTGATGCGGAATCCGCGTTCAGTCTGCGGGGGCGAGACCCTAGCACGTGATCATGGCGCCGCAAGACCGGACTTGCATAGGTAGGTAGTTGGTTGAACGAGAGTACAATTCAACGCGCTGGTTCTTTTGAGTTTTGAGTGATCTCTCATATTTCTCACGGCGAGTCCATACCATCGAACAGATGGTACTCCATGCTTGATAGCATGGTCTGCTTGTATTGGGCCCAATCGTGAATTCCCGCTGGTCTGGGTTGTCAGGGATCATCCAACTTAGAGCACTGATCGAGCGGACAATTTGATCAAAGACTAGCTCAGACACGAGTTTCAGTTGAAGTCATTATGCCTGCAGCGAACAAAGGGAAGGGTAAGGGTCGCGACGGGCGGCGGTCACGCAGCCGCAATACCACCCCAAGTTCCGGACTCAGCATCGGCACCACAACAGGCACGTCCCATTCCGGGTACCTTGAGAATGACGTCTCGAAACTTTTTCCCGCGTCGACGGTTCAATATGCCGACATCCTCGAACGGTACGGTAGCGGTGGAAGCATCCCGGATTCGAAGACGCTGGACCTCCTGAGCGAACACCTCAAGCAGTTGAGCCAAATGGCCGATGCGCGGGGCGATATCTGCAATGCGGGTATGCGCGAGCTGTCGTTGAAGCGCAAGGAAGTCGTTGAGGAGCAGCGCGAGCAAGAGATGGAAGCCGAGAAGAGCGTCAAGCTAAAAAGGGAAGCCGACGACGACGAGGACGGAAGCCACGCAAGCAAAGGAGGGAAGCTCAAAAAGCGCAAGGAACGACCACCCAGAGAAGATCGTCCACTGGCTGTGGGTGCGCATGAAGTCACTCGACAGGATGGAGGCGAGCTCGGTGAGTGCTATACTCCAACCAGCGTGAATAATGGCCCTGCGTGAACAAGCTGACGTATTCGCAAGGAGATCGTAAGCGAACACGCCAAACTCCTTCTCCATCATCGAAAAGATCACATGTTGTTGCCACTGGTACTCCGTCACCGCCGCGCGTTCCTGTATCGGAATCCCTTGCTGTTGACAAGGCCGATGAAAAGGAAGCCGTGGAGTCTGAGGACAGTGACGACTCGCATCAACCGGAGCCTGCGCCAACAGTTCCACAGTACCAAGTTTTTGGTCCCAACCCGCTCAAGTTTCCTGATCCGACAATCTATCATATTCGGGAAGTCACTTCCAACATGACCGACGAGGAGAAGAAGGAAATCTACTCGGTAGCCTCGTTTCCCAAAAGTGATCTCGGTCATTTAATGGCCGGAACCCTCCCGGACAAGGATTTCAGCAATTCGAAACCGTCGAACCAAGTCAGCGCAAATACTTTTGCCTCTTACGTGGAGCCTTATGTCCGTCCATTGACTGAGGAAGACATTGCGTTTCTCAAAGAGAGGGTTAGTTCCGCATCTTCCCTGCGGCAGTCCATTCGCATCGCTGACTCACGCGAATAGGGTGATCGAACGACTCCATTTGTAATGCCACGACGCGGGAAGAAACATTACACGGAAATCTGGGCCGAAGAGGATGGCACTTTGAATGTTGAGCAAGCCAACCCTGATCGGGAGCACCTCCCACTGAATCAAGGTCGCGGAAGCATCGATCAAATCACAGATGAGGTCGCAGAGACGGACAAGGTCTCGGTTGGGCCTCTTGTGAGTCGTCTTTACTCCATGCTCCGATACGAGCACCGGGCACCACCCGACGAAAGCACAACCAACGGCACTGCCAACGGGGCCAATGGAGATCCCTCGATGAACGGGGTCGACTCGATGGACGTGGACAACCCATCCGGCGAGTCGTCGGAACAGAAGCAGGACAAGCCTCAACCCGTGGCCACAGCATTCCCGGATGCCTCACCAAGCGGGTTCAAAGTCTCCGCGGCAAAACTGGAACACGCGCAGCTCGACGAGCGGCTCAAGGCCGAGCTCCGCTACGTCGGTTTCCTGGGGCCGGACGACAACCCGGACTTTGACGCTCATTACGATGATGACATCGCGCAGCGGCTGCGTCTTTTGCAGTCCGAGCTGAAAAAGCAGATGATCATCAACGGGGCGCGGAAAGCCCGGCTCCTGGAACTGGCCAAGGAACGCATGGCCTATCAGGAGTACATGACGATCCACGACGATTTGGACGCGCAGGTGCAGCAGGCCTATCTCAAGCGCACGCGCACGCTCGGCAAGAGCAAGAAGGGCTCGCAGGCCAAGCACCGTCCTGGCGGCGCGGGTGGCGGCAGCCACGTCGTCAGCGCCGCGGGCGTGGGCCGTCCGGGCATCGGTGACGTTGCGCGCACGCTCGTGGACCGGCGGAAACGGTGGCGCGACTGCATCGGACCGGTGTTCAAGGACAGCAAGACTACGGTTCCAGGTAAGGGCGAGACCATCTTCGATCCAGCTATCATGAAGAAGTTGGAGAAGGCGGAACTCGAAGGTTGGGATGAAGAGCAGGAGTGATTTTGCCTCTCTTTTTCCCTCTTTTCTCCTATGTACACCACAGGTTCTGTGTTTCAGCCGACATGGGCAAGAAAACAGCATTTGATCAATCATGGCATGTTTTTTGCATGCAATTGGGCTCGGTTGGATTCAATCAGGGTGGGAGTGGAGTTGGGCGCAGGGCTCGGTGATCGGGGTCAGCTTTATGGTTATCATGTACAATACGAGGGGCATGCACGGCGTTATTGTACGGACTACGGAGTACCAGAGCAAACCGCGTTTGTTTGGAAGTTTCGAGCTTCACACGAAGTCATAAGCATTGTTTTTCATAATCTCAACTTCCAACTATCGATGAATGATCTGCACCTCCCACGGCCACGCCTTTAACCTAGCCGTGAGTTCCCTCTCGCTGATCTGGAGCTCGGTACAAATCTCGTCGAAACAATGCTGGCCATCGAGATACTTCTCCAGCGCGCGGTTAATGGGGTCGTTCTCGAAGTCGTCGACCTCGGTGTGCACGTCCGTGATCGTGCTCTGATCGTCCGGCTGTTGTTGTGACTGTGGGCGATAATCGTCTTGTCTGGGGGCGCCCGGGGTGCTTTGGAGCGACGAAGATCCCGTGGGACGGTGGTCATCTGCCTCATGCGGCGTGGCGGTCGATGCCGGGGTCCTCGGACGGGATGCGGCTGCAGCGCTAGCTGCCGCTGAGTTATTGCTGTTATGGTTGTTGTTCGCGACGAAGCCCGGAGGGCGCGGGCCGTACGCGTACTTGTGTACGCGGTACAGAAATCCCTTGATGATGCCAAAGGCGATGAATCGGCGGACGTCGATGTTGGCGAGTTTCGCCGAGTGCTGCAAGTACCACTGCTTGACGCTCTGGCCCTGTTTGAGCGCGGCGTACAGTTCGACCAGGCCTACACCGTCAACGACTCGAGGCCGCCGCTGACGCGTGGATGAATTCGAGTCATCCGGGGGATGACGGTGGTCGTGGTCGGCATTGTCGTCTTCCTCGCCCATCAGCGGCCAAATATCTTCAATGTCCGGGTGCGGGGCCCCCGGGGGACCGGGAACACTGCCGTTGGTACCGTCGCTGCTGCGCGGGGAGCCGGGGCGGTGTCTGCTGTTACTACTCTGGCCCCGGCCTGAGATTGCGCCTAGTGGGACCGGCGCGAACCGCGTGTTGACGTACCGTGCGCATTCCTGCTGCATGCCCTCGTCGCTGGCAATCGTTGAGCCGAACTGCGCTGTAGGGGCGTAGATTGCCGAGAAAGAGAATATGTCAAGCAGGAATATACAGCCATAATAGAGCAAATGTCGGATGGCTTTGATGGCGAGTGAGAGCTCGACGTCGGCCAGGATCGAAATGACCCGGACGCTGTTGACACCGTTGATATAGGGCACGATCTAGTCCAGTGTCAATACGTAAAACATGGCACAGACACCGTATCTCCAGGACAAAAGTACCTTTTGCATAGTGAGATCCCAATTTTCATCCATGAACGTCTCGTACCGAACAGCAAACAGGGGCACGTCCCATGCCTTGACCTGTGGAGGCGCCGGATACACAGGGAAAAGCTTGATGTTCAGGGTGTTCAATTCGTCTCAATCACAATATGAGCCCAGCATTCATCGAGCAAGAAAAAGCCCATTATTGAACTTACCTATCGGAATCATGCACTCGCTGTAATTATTGAGATCCTCCATCAGTGTCTCACACAAACTGTACACCTTTCCCTCATTGGAGTGGGAGTTATCCCTTGACAAAAACCCCTTTTGCTCCTCTAGCCCATGCATCAAATCCGCCAGTTTCTGGACGACGCTCTTGTACATGCCAAAGTCCTCGTCCTCGGCCAGAACGATGCAAAAGTTGAAGATGAACTCGTTGCGGTCATAGCGCGGAGACTTCATGCAGATGGGGTACCCAAGGACGCGATACCCGTTGATGCAGACCTGGATCAGGTTCCCGCATAGCTCCTGGCGGGGGATCACGTAGAATGATATGTCTGAGAAGGTGAAGAAGGGAGTCTGCTGCGTGGCCGGGTCGCTGGACGGCACAATGGCGCCATCAGGGACCTGATGCACGACTTTGGGGCCTGTTTGCCAATGTCAGTCGGGTTCATTTGGCGGCTTCATATGAAGGTATTTGTGACACACCTTCTTGCGTGTCAAACTTGCTGTAGAAAATGGCCCTGATCATGATGGCACTCGACGCCAGGGGTCATGAGCTCAAAGTTACAATTCAGAATGTCTCCATGTTCACCGTTGAGAACGATAGCATTCAACGTCCTTACAAAGGACTACATACGCGTTGAAGCTGCGGCCGATGCCAAAGCTTCTTCCAAGAAGACTGCAGTAAATAAGGCCTAGGTTGATTGTTCTCTCAGTCCCCAGACGGCCCAGACATTATCCAAGTTCGGACACTCGGGATCAGTTGTCATAACTAACTAGTTATTTCAGTTACAAGTTCGAGTTTTGAGCAGAGTACGAAGATTGAAATGATTTTATTGGCCTGTTTCATTGCGAATTTTTCTTCGAACTCAAATCTGAAATCTAATCTCCTTACGCTTACAGAAATAACACTACGGAGTACAGTATGTACAGTAGGATGCAGATATCTCACAAGTTACAAAACTTTGTTAACCCTTTCTTCGCCTACTCCTCACACAGCAAGCCACTGTCAAGTCCTCCAACTTCCCCAAGCTCCATTCATCAGGCAAACGTCAGTTTAATCAGCGTCGAAGCCGACTCAAACTACACCAAAATGAATTGAACAGCACGATTTGTCACGCCCCTCCAGAGCCCAGAATGCTTAATCAACCATGAAGCCGCCGGTCATTTTCTGAACGTCCAATCTCCACGTCACCATCCGCAACCGCGCTGGTTCCTCCTGGCAAAACCTCGTTCACTATTCACCCTCAGTTAGACCTCGCCAGACGCATAGACATCATCCGCCATCTGCTTTCGGGCAAGACCGCGCGTGAGCCCTCAGAGGCATGTGGGGTGTCTGCGCGAACGGTGTCCACGCTGCGCGCCTGCCGACTGCGGGACGGCAGCTTGACCAAGCCGCACGGTTGCTGACGAAGATGGCCGCAGGAACTGTCTTCTGAGGACAAGGAGGCTCTCTTCCACTACCTTTATGACGAAAGATTGGTGAGAACAGAGTGAATTGGTCGCTTGGCTGCGGCACGAACGTGGCGTATCAGTGAGCCAGTCGACGGTTAGGTAGTCATTTGTTGCGCACTCAGAATAGGTCCAGAGAGCAGATAGCGACGGCGCGGCGGATTAGTTGATTCGCCGACAGGTTTTCTGATGGGGCTAATCTAGAAGTCGAGACAAATTTGTATTCTACTATACTCTAGAACTACCTAGTCATATTGCATCGCATCGGCTAGGCGTATAGGGCCTCGGAAGCACCGGGAGAGTAGAGACTAAGCAAGCAGTCTAAAAGTCCGCGTTTAGCAGACAGTGCAAGGGATGCAGTGTGCCTGGATCGCAATGAGAAAGACATGATATGGAAAAGACAAACAGTAATCAGCTCACCTTCACCTCAAGACGAAAATGCCTTGGGTAATGCTAGCCAAGAGTGCTCTGACTCAAACAAGCAACACGCCAAAATATTGGAGAACAAAAAAAATGCCTGGATCTGAACCTGCAGATAGTACCGTGATGCATGCTTGAGGTGAGGTATATAGTCTGGGAGACAGTTGGAGAGTGCCACTGGCGTTCTGGAATCTGGGTCCCGGCTCATCGCGCGACACCTGACCCGCTGCTTAAGCGCCTGGGTACTGGTTCCGAACGGGGGGCCGAGGAGCGAACCGAAGGCACCCGGAGCGACGTATGCGACGGGGGAGCGGGATAAATGTTTGAAGAGGAAGAGTGCATTGTCGAGACGTCCAGCGGTTGACCCGAACGTACCGCTTGAAGCATGTCGGAGTAGTTCCCCCTCTCCGCTGCCTCCTTCAACCACTGTTCCCAAACCTCATCTAGCGGCACATTGGCACCACGTTCCCGGGCAGCCGTAGCGTAGAGCAAGCGCTGATTGAGTTGCACGCCGTAGCTCTCCATTTCCTCGTCACTGGACTCGTCGGCATCGAGATGAGCAGAGAGAGTGTCGACCCCAGTTTTCCTGTATTCTTCCCCGGATTCCGGCTCCTTCGACTGTGGTGGTTTCACGTAAAGCTCATGGGCCGGTGAGAACTCGATCGACGGCAGAGGGCGTGGGGTGGCGGGACGGACATTGTCAGCCGTGGTGTCGCGGACGATGATGCCTTCTTCCTTCTCGTATCGTTCCTTGGCCGAGCGAGTGCCCTCCCACCGACACAGAGAGTGGATTTCGGCGTCGGTCAAGCCCAACTCATCGAAGACACGGAACAGCTTCCGGTGCCACGGCCATCGACTCAACCGCAGCCGGTGCGGGCCGTAGGTATAGTCCAAGCCGGGATACTGCGCTTCGATGCAGTTCAGGGTGCCATAGAAGGACATGGTCTCCTGGCGGACCTCCGCAACGAGGTTCCGACTGACATGAGCGGAGAATGAAACAGGATCCGAGGATCTGGGATGGGGAAAGGTCGCGTTGTAGATCAATTGAGAAATTGACGGCTTATGCATGATGATGTCGTAGGGGGCAGGGGAGCGAGACGATCGAAGAAAATCAAGACACAGAAGAACGCCTCACGTTCTCTCCTGACTGGATATAGACACGGAGCTTGTCTCAGCAGCTACTATTAATGCTCATCGATGGCCCGCAATTCCACATCCAGAATTGACAATGATTCTTTGTTCTCGGGATACAGCCTTTTCTGGAGTGGTCGAGTACTCCATAGAACGAGACAAAATTGAGCCAAAATAACGAAACTAAAGAAACGTACACGCAGTCAGGACCTCGACAAGGAGGCGGCGGCGTCGTTGAGGACAGAAGTTTCAGGCATGGGGCCCGAAGCGGACCTCTTTATAGTTTATGATAGCCCGCAAAGACGCAAGACAACTGTTTGTAAGTGACCAACGCATCAGACCTGCTGGATTGGCATTTTATGGATAGGCTGCAGCCCCTCCATAGATCCATCGAGGTGCTGCATTAGCACATGCCAGAACTTCATGTCGAGCGCTCTCCATGCCGCTGATCGCCCGACTGTCCATGTGTTTTCTCAGGAGGCATTCCAGACTCGAGCTCAACAGCCTTCGCGTCAGCCTGCCACGCTAACTGTCGTCTCGTGATGACATTGAGTCACATGACACGTTAAGCCCTGTTTGATGACTCAGCATAACCCATGCATTATTTGCCCCACGGCCCACGGCCACATGTGATTTCGATTTTCATGGAAGTATCTCAGCGATGATTGGCTGTGTGTCCAATACGCTCCAATGTGATTGGTTCAAGGGCATGTGTAACAAGGATGGAATCGACTGCTTCAACTTTTTCATTTTCAAGGCTTTAATTAGGACCAGTTATGTATCACGTGAACATAGTATTATTTTTTTCAGCCCATCACCCAGCGAGGTCTCGTAGTGTAGCGGTTATCACTCCGGATTCTGATTCCGGCAACCTCGGTTCGAGTCCGAGCGGGACCTTACAAAATCCCTCACCAACGGCCGGCTGGCCTAGTGGTTAAGGCGCTCGTTTCCGGCTCTCTGAGCTTGCGAGAGATGGCAGGTTCGAATCCTGCGTCGGTCGTTCAGTTTTTTTGTTACTCGGCCATGACTTTGAGAGAATTGGAGTCGGCGAAACACAACCTAACTTAACTACCTACTCCGTAGCAAGTAGGGTTTAAATACTCTGTAGTCTACGGAGTACCTATCGACGGAGTGCTCGACTGTGCTCGTACTCCGTAGGTATTAGGTAGGTCTTGTGCAATTGCAATTAATAATGCCAACGAACGAAGTGAGTGACGTGAAAGGGTCCGAAGGCCGCGCGAGGACCGACCGAACAGCGGCAAAAATTGTACTAACTATCACGTGAGCTCCAAATGATGCTAGTCAAACAAAATCATAGGTCAACCGATTCCACTACCTACCTACCTATCAAGTGGCCAAGTAAAACAGGTCACGAACATTTCGCTCTACTCCTACACCTGACATCTTCTGTCAATTCGGTCCTGCCTGTGGCTTCCAAATCAAATCTTGATTCTTTCTCTTGTATGCTACCTACTAGTAATGTACCTCTGTCAATATAAATCGGTCTACATAAACACTCGATACAGTGGAACTCTAATGTGTCTTCGAGTGGCCTACCAGCGTACTTCATGAGTCTTGCGACAGATCAACGCACTCCGTTCTGTTAAAGACCCTCACCATGTGCACTGCTGTTTGCGATTGTCCATTCGTACCCGGACAACTTGGAGCAAATGGCGACGTCCGTCTTCGTGTTAGACTCCTCGTCCCTTTTGACAATTCTGGAAGAAACAAGACGTTTCATAACGTCCTTCCAACAACAAACATCAACAGATCAAAGGCCATCAGGATAACGAACTGTTGCTGCATTCAAAGGTCTGCCGCACGGCTGCTTCCACGGCGGAGCATTTTGTTCAAGAGATTCGTCTCAGATACGGCCTCCCTTCGATTATCTTTCATGAGTGTGCATACTAACGACCCTGAGATCCGATCAAGGCCCAGACCAGAGGTACAGTAACGGTTGGTGGTCAAGTCACTTTTCGGATCTGACGCCCTCAAACTTGTCCATTTCTATAACTATATAGGTCCTAATGAATGTTCAAAGGAAAGATATGTACTTCCTCCTACTCCGTACAGAGCGATTACCAAATTTCATCCCTCCGTTCCTTTCTTGTCTTAACAGACTAATCTTCCTATTCGATACGTACGCGAAGAACAGTTGCTTGCTAAGTCGCTAGTACTTTCTGTCGACTCTCAAAGTCATGGTCCGAGCGGCATCCCGCAGTCCTACCTTCACTTGAAGTACAGTACCTACGCCCGCCGATCGCGATCCCCGCGGGACCATAAACTCAACTATACTATCCATATAAATGGGGACGCCGCTGCCCCCTACCGTCATACTGTTCGTCTCTCAGGGGATTCCGCTCGAAGACTCGCCACAAAAAGGTGCTACCATACAATCTCAAAGAACTGTAGCTTTGTCATCTTCCTGCTTTGTCGGTCACAATCTTGTTCTTTGGAGTAAATGAACACAGCCGAAGACGTTCCTCTGCATGGCACAGGCTTATTGACTGCTTTGAACCGTCCTTTGGTGTCCATCATGCTACACTGTCAATGACCAGCCTAACTTTTTCTGCCACCGTTTCCTCATACTGTCGCCTAAAACGTCCTCGGTGGTGCCTCACTTCCATAATAGCCACTAGCGATGATAACCGGCCTCCTCGTTCATGAACGCCGATCATAGATCCAACAACATCAACTGTGTCTCTCACGCTAGGTAGGGGTCTGCTATCCCAACGACGACCTACTTGAAATGCACAGTGGAGGTCGTAGGGAAATGTATCTTCTTCCATTTCAATGTCGAAATGCGGCACATACAGCCGCTCCGTGAAACCCTTGCAATCCTGCGAGTCCTGCCAAACCTCTCTGACCTGCGCTCTGTACCAAATCACAGAGCAACTCACGTTGGGTGCGTGCTGCTCATCAGGAAACGGCTCCAAATCAAATGCCGAAACTGTGAGCAAGGGTAACTTCGTCGACCGCTCCTTACCCGATTGTGCGTCCGACACGGTTCGGAGTTCGGAGGAATCGACGGGTTGCATATCACCATATCATGATAATGGACGAGAAAACTGCTCGTCGCTCTGACAATCATATTGCTGGCAAAAGGGCGACCCTCGTCATTTTCGTACACCTGCCCGAAGGTTATATTCGAACCAAGGAGCGGTAAATGTGAAGGCTCCTGCGTATTTCCGCCTACAACTGCGGCCCCTACACCCTAGGTTAGGCCTACCTCAAGATTGCTTATCACGTGGTTCTCCTCGTTGTAAAGAGACGAAGTTGGGTTACAGTGGCTAGTATTCTTCTTCCGCCGCGTTTAGGCTCAGGTCGGGCCGCCGGGGAAGCAGGGGGACCTCGGCCCGGCAGCGCTGATTTGACAGGAGTGACGAGTTGCAAAGAGCTGGGGTGATGTGCACACCAATCCAGACCTCGAGCCCATTGAGCGCTTCCAATGCTCGACTGGCTCAACCGACGCTCACTCCCGATCACAAAGAGATTACTCGTACACTAGTACTCCGTACATCATTCGTCATCAACAAGGATCTCCGTGCTCTACGGCAGCTAAGCATAGTATGCGAGTGTGGAGACGCCTCCTGTCAACTCCAACCTTCCCGACGTACGGCCGTTTCCAGAGGCCACTGGCAGTGCCCAAGTTCTTCGTGACCGGAATTCTTCCCGACTCAAATCCATGTCCCTGGTCCCTGCTCAGTTGGTGTCTTTGCTCCCTGGAGTAGCTACTCCTTCAAGTAGTACTGTACTGTGAAGTACACGTTGACTCAGTCGGAGAGGGCAAACCCGGTTCAGTAATGAGTGTTTCGAGTTTGACACCCCTCAAGAGTGCTCTGACTCAAAGAAGCAACACGAGCCCTTCTTCTAAGAGGATGGCTGATTGGAAAAGGAGTCCAACCTCAACTCTCAAGGCCCAGGAATAAAAAAGGAGGACTGCCTCTGTCAACCATGGAGTAGAACTGCCAGGTTGGCTGAGTAGTGGTTCGATTTTATTAGTCTTTCTGGTAAAACTCCGTCCGCAGGACCAAACCCTCTGGTCCAGAACTCCAAGACTTCCAAGTCTTCATGCTACAGACTTCCTGATCAATTGAATTCGTCTAGCTTTTCTTACTTGGGAAAAGCGAGAGGTACTAGTACTCGAAGCCTGCAAAAAACGCCAGGAACGCTACCGAATGGTTGAACCCTAATTGACTTCAAATTGCCTTTTTGGATTACCCACTTCTCCGCAGGCAGGGATTTGAGATGCAAAAAAGCACCGGAAAGCTAAATAACCACTAGGGACTGGACAATGGACATGGCGTATGCAACGTCACAGGATTGGCCACTGTTAGCATATATAACCTTGCCTGGTATGTTATACGAGTCAAACAGTGATTAGGTTATTACCCAATAATCGATAGTCAGGACGAATTACTTTGCAGCAGAGCAGTTGGAGTCCGGCGCATTTCCACATATTGCATAAGGAGCTACTAATAGCTACATCAGTCGGTAACTTGACCTCTGATGCTGACTGCGGTTACTTCGAATCCGGGAACAATAGTATTGTCGAATGAAAGAATGAGGAACGGTGCTCCATACATAGAGAGTATTACTGTGCGAGGTATGTCGGTTCTCGAAAACGAAAGCCAGGATTGAGATTCAGGGTTTTCATCGACATGCGTCGTTCTAGTTCCAGTTTTGCGCTGGCGGAGTACTCCGTAAGGACGATACCTGGTAGGTTACGGTATTACTTACCGATAACCTAACCTTGATACGTAATGGACGGAACACTTTCGGCTGGCCTTTGTGGTAATCGATATGATTGGTTCGAATGCAAAGCTTAATTCCACAACGGTTATAGTCACCGTCTCACCTGTGAAATTCACGAATCCGGCTGGACTGGATTCATTCCCCGATCTTCTTTGAACTCCATGGAGTGAGGTCTTCGAATCTTTTGATCCATTCTTCGGATTATGGACAACGGAGCATGGGATATGGTGCCAGCCCACACATTCTTCCAATTTCCAGGTCTTGTTTCGGTTTTCCAAGTCTCTCTGTGTTTGATCGGCATCGTACTGCGAAGCTTACTCTGTACGGAGTACAGATCCTCAAGTTTGGCGAGCTCATCTCGAGTCTCTCGACGGCACGTCCTTATGATCTGCGGTTTCAGCACAATTACTGCAATGCATTTTGCAGCACTCTGCTCTCAGCAGTTCAATTCATCTCTTGGATTGGATACCATGTTCCCAGTTCGACAATCTTTTCCCTTTCACTAGTTATCTTCTTGTTTGTACAGTGCTTGCACTGTCGCACATCTGCCTCTTGAGATGCAATCTCGGATGCTTTTCATCATCACCAGAACCGCATACTAGACAGTATTTTTCCGATTGCTCTCTGTCAGATAAAGCTCTTTCTGCCCAACGAACCGGCCGTCACTGAGATCCCTGAAGAAGTCGGGTCTGATCGGCTTCATATTTGGGCGAGTATCACTGCTCCGGGCGGCCGGGCGTGTGTTGTGAACGATTCGAAAGCCGCGCTATTGTCGTTGCCGAGGACAAACTTGACTGTATCCGCCTGCTAATGCATAATGTTCCATGTGAATGGCCGAGTTGGGTACTTTTCCTGTACCAGGACAGCTGTAGAACGTCGATATACCTGCTCATAGCGAAGGGATACCGATAGAACATGGTGTCATGAGAACTTGCGGCTTTGGCGCCGTGAAGCTCCATCAGGAACTTTAGAACTTAGCCATCTCTACAGCAGGGACCGCGATGATATTTGCATGAAGACATGAACCGACTACTTGCCTGAACTTTGCTTCCTCCCCAGATCCTATGCCTGCAAGTTCAAGCAGATGCTAATGGCTTTCCGGTTGTCAGACCGCTATCGATCCTGCCTGGAGCTGAAGACCAATGAACGCAACGAGTTAGTTAGTTAATGAAGTCAAAATAGTTAGTCAAGATGAGGCAAAGAGCGAATCCTCCGCAACGCACATCAGTAGACGATCAATCAAAAGCAACAATCCTCCCCTCACAAGAGGTAGATCTACCGTACCTGTGAAAGCACACGTATGGAGTAACGTTAAAACGACAATTCTGGGACGAAGTACATACTCGGACAAGTAGGTAGTCCGTCCATACTTCAAGTTCCCAAGCAGAAGCTCATCTAAGAATGTTCTAACAAGTGGCTCGAGTTGTCAAGTTCGTCGGCCAGAATCGTCGCCAACTCGTCTATCGGCCCCTGCACCTCGGTCCACCTGTTTCGCTGTTTGTAACTGAACCTAATTTTTCAATTCCACCCGTTTTGTTACCGTATGGTAAAAGCCACGTGCCTCGATTGCCCGTGCACTTTTTCCTTCCCCACGAGGGATTCTAGTCCCTAAAGGCGACTTGTCATCCCACATCCCATCGGTTGGATGCTGAGACCGAATTGGACATACTCTACTGAGTAAACTGCGAGCCATTTATCCCATAACGGCAGCTAACTATTTCTAGGTGATAGGTAATGAGGCATTGAGTGAGTCGGAGGACTGATCTTTGGATGACCATGACGACGAGTGAGTTGCCGGTTTTCAACGCATAGTCCTCCGTACTGTACTCCGTACATACGAGTTTGGAGGAAGCGTCCTTTAACCTTAACAGTCATTCAAAACCGGTGGACCGTCGATGGGACTGGATCGGTGCTCGGAATTTGCAGCCTGAGAAGTGGGCCAGTGGGCTAACTATGGCGCAGCCGCGCAGGTGCCAAGGGGTCCCAACTCGATCCACTGGTCCACCAGTTCTCAGGTCCCTTGTCCAAGCACTCCAGAGCACTTCTCTCGAGTCTCGCGTCAGAGCGGGTGGCGGGCTCGCAGGGATCCTGACACACACACTGATGCGAGCCGACAGCGGGCTGTTGGACGTTGGTTGCGGTCAGCCCGCCCATTGACTCTCCTGACGTTGACAGCGGATTTTTACAAATCGCCTTCCTGGCAAGATTCTTGAAAAATGTACTCCGTTACGGCGTATATATATAGGAGAATCCAATCAATTGCAACGTTCTCGAAGGTGATGGATTCATACTGACACCATCACTACCTTGAGGTTAGGTATAGGCCCTTTTCCCCGGTAACTCCGTCGGAGTACTTTCATGCAGTTGCTTCTTGTGATCTTATCATCTCCCAACTCCTTTGGCGGCCTGGCCTCAATAACATAACAAGCTAAAATAAATTAATATTTAGTACTCTTACTCGTACATCTAGTAAGTACACAGCTATTCGTACACCTAGGAACGACTTTCTGGTCTGTGCTGACATCGGGAGTTGCTACAAGGCCAATTGTCCGGAGTACTGTAGGAGAGAACGCCTAGCAGTCATTTTGCGCTTGAATTGTGATCTGCTTGCCCTTCAAAACTTCTCCGGCAGTGCTTTTACTCGAGGTGGAACTGATACCCAGTACGAGTATGTAGGTACTAAGAGTACTCGTACTCCGTACCTGGTACCAGTCTGGTACAACCTTCAAATATGCCCCAAGAAAATCACGGTGACGCCCCGTGACGGGCCTGTCATGTTGCTGTCATGGTTGTCATTCTGCGCCTCCGGGCCCAAGAACCAAAGAACCGACAGCATTTGACAGGTCTTGTCCATGGTGGATGCAATAACGACAACGTTGGCCTCGACGCTATATCACAAACAACGGGATTAGGATGCACCTTGTTGTGAAATGGCGACGGGAGTGAAATGACTTACCAAGTCCACAAGACCAAATCACAAGTGCTGTCTGTTCCCAACATCAATTTGTGATTGCTCGTGGATGTTGAGGTAAGGAAACTCACAAGTAAAGTCAACTTTATCATTCAGCCCAGGTAATTGGACGCATTTCACGATTGCCATGGCAGTAGCGCTATAGTTTCCCAGGTTAGCCGTTACTCTCACTGCCTTGTACCTTCTGAGTTGAAGAGACCGCTACTTACATGCAGCCAAGCCCTAAAGCGCCGCATAGGGCGAGTCTCTTCCGTAGTGACATCTTCAACTTCAGCAATACAGTACTCGGATAAATGGCGAGGAAGAGATCGGTAAACGCCGAGAACGCTGAACTGCATCAGAATCCCATGCAGACTGTAATATTCCTTCGAAGACTACGTACCTCCGGTAAAAATTGCATAGTTGACGAGAATCATCTGATCGGCACACTTATTTTTTTTGGCCGTTCGTTTAAATAATGTGCCGAGATTTTAGCCGGAGCTACTTCCGATCCAACGCGCTAATGGCTTGGCAGGTGGACTCACTAAACCATATTGAGCTATGTTAGCATGGTTTCTCCGTGTCTCCGCCCTAAATTTGTAGCTTCAAACCCTCTACAGTAGTATGTGTACTCTACATTCGCTCGGATACATCCCTGAATCTGACGGAGTATCCAGGATCCGGTGATGTCTGCAATGCTGTCGAGAGAACCTGGTCGAGCCAACGGAGATAACCCCGGACCAACCACTGCGTTTCAGCCGGCATGGAACTGCAGCGCTGTCCACCGCATACCGTGGATGATGTCATTGTACGGAATATCGACTCCCCAAGCTCGCCCTGTTGGATCAAGAACTCCGGACTGCCGAGGGACGATCACCCCAGACCGGGGTGCCGGCGTGGGGAGCCAGTGCCGCTCCTGTGGAGAGAACTAGCGGAGCAATTTGGAAAACCCCGAAAATTGCCCGTGGTCGGACAGTCGGGAGAAGTGAGGGCTGACCGCTGAAGTGCGGAGGTTTGTCCGAAGCCTGGGACCAGGTGCTGTGCATCTTAAATACAGCGGGCACCCCTTACAATGTGAGTTCGGATCAGTTATTGAGCCGTTGCGTTGGTCTACCCAATGATGCTTCGCTCATCGGCGGCAGTGGCGGCAGCTGTAGGCCTGTTGACGGCCAGCAGTCAGGGCCCCATGGCTCTGGCGCAAAGCACGTCCGGGTCGAATGGTAAGCGAAATTCGCACAGGATCATGGTCGAGGATTGCTAACAGCTCAGCGATCGTCGTTGACGGGACCACCTTCGCCCTCCACGGCGCGGGCATGTCCTACGTCTTCCACGCCAACACCACCACCGGCGATCTCATCACCGACCACTATGGAGCCAGCGTGAGCGGCGCTCTCCCCTCTCCGCCAGAGCCCGTCGTCAATGGCTGGGTCGGAATGATTGGCCGCACTCGTCGCGAGTTCCCTGACCAGGGCCGCGGCGATTTCCGCATCCCGGCCGTGCGCATCCGTCAGACCGCCGGCTACGCCGTCAGTGACCTGCGGTATCAGGGCCACGAGGTGCGGGACGGGAAACCGGGCTTGCCGGGGTTGCCGGCGACGTTTGGTGAGGCGGGTGATGTCACAACGCTGGTGGTGCATCTGTATGACAACCATAGTGCCGTCGCGGCCGATCTGTCCTACAGTGTGTTTCCGGAGTTTGATGCTGTCGTGCGGAGTGTGAATATCACGAACAAGGGGAACGGTAACATCACAATCGAGCATCTGGCCAGTATGTCAGTCGATTTTCCGTTCGAGGACCTGGATCTGCTCGGTCTGCGGGGCGATTGGGCGCGAGAGGCGCATCGCATGCGGAGGCGAGTTGAGTATGGAGTACAGGGGTGAGTCTTCCACTCTTCTTCTTTATACACATTGATGAAGGTGCACAATGCTAACATGAACTTGCAGGTTTGGTAGCAGTACCGGCTACTCCTCTCACCTGCACAACCCCTTCTTCGTCCTGGCGCATCCCTCGACCACCGAGTCGCAGGGCGAGGCATGGGGCTTCAACCTCATCTACACCGGCTCCTTCTCAGCCCAGGTCGAGAAAGGCTCGCAGGGCCTGACCCGCGCCCTGATCGGGTTCAATCCAGATCAGCTCTCCTGGACCCTGGGCCCTGGCGAGACCCTGACCTCCCCCGAGTGCGTTTCCGTGTACAGCAGCGACGGCATCGGCGGCATGTCACGCAAGTTCCACCGGCTCTACCGCAAGCATCTCATCCGCAGCAAGTACGCGACCTTGGATCGCCCGCCGCTGCTGAACAGTTGGGAGGGTGTCTACTTCGACTACAACCAGACCGGCATCGAGCGGTTGGCCCGGCAGTCGGCCGCTTTGGGGATCCGCCTCTTCGTCATGGACGACGGCTGGTTCGGCAACAAGTACCCTCGGACCTCGGACAAGGCCGGCTTAGGCGACTGGACCCCGAATCCAGACCGGTTCCCAGATGGCCTGGAGCCGGTCGTCGAAAGGATCACGAACCTGCCTGTGAATGGTACAGCAGGTGAGAAGTTGCGTTTCGGTATCTGGGTCGAGCCGGAGATGGTCAACCCTAACTCGAGCCTCTACCGCGAACACCCCGACTGGGTCCTGCACGCCGGGTCCTACCCACGCACAGAAAGGCGCAACCAGTTGGTTTTGAACCTGGCCCTTCCAGAAGTGCAGGACTTTATTATCGACTTCATGACCAACCTGCTCAATAGCGCCGACATCTCATATGTCAAGTGGGACAACAACCGCGGAATGCACGAGATGCCCTCCACCAGGACCTACCATGAGTACATGCTCGGGCTGTACCGAGTCCTCGATACCTTGTCCGCGCGCTTCCCAGACGTCCTTTGGGAAGGATGCGCCTCGGGTGGCGGCCGCTTCGACGCCGGTATCCTGCACTACTTCCCCCAGATCTGGACGTCGGATAACACCGACGGCGTGGACCGAATCACCATCCAGTTCGGCACCAGCCTGGCATACCCGCCCTCGACCATGGGTGCGCATCTGTCCGCCGTGCCTAACCACCAGACCAGCCGTACCGTGCCGTTGGAGTTCCGGGCGCACGTCGCCATGATGGGCGGCTCTTTCGGCCTTGAGCTCGACCCGGCTACACTGCAGGATGACCCGGAGGTTCGCAGGCTGATCAAGCTCGCCGAGAAGGTGAACCCGCTCGTCATCAACGGTGACCTCTACCGGTTGCGGCTGCCCGAGGAGAGCCAGTGGCCCGCGGCGCTGTTTGTCGCTGAAGACGGCAGCCAGGCCGTGCTTTTTTACTTCCAAGTGGGCCCGAATGTTAACCATGCGGCGCCCTGGGTGCGGCTGCAGGGACTGGATCCGGAGGCGCGCTACACGGTGGATGGTAATGCGACGTATAAGGGGGCGACACTGATGAACCTGGGGTTGCAGTTTACGTTTGACTCGGAGTATGGCAGCAAGGTGGTGTTCCTGGAGAAGCAGTAATCGTGGGTATTTGACATTGTAAATAAAACCTCAAGACTAATATCCCCAAGTAATGTTCATTTCGATTTTTCCGCCGTATCTCAGGCCCCTCAAGACAGTGACTGAACGACAACTGAGACGCTACATCCCTGGTCTTTCAACTCTTCTTCATTCATTATTCTGCAATGCATTTACTGATGCGTAGTACTCGATCCCACCATGTACAACCTTTTCTATTGAATATGAATTTGCATCTGTCAGAGTCGATGCCCCCATGTTAATGGAGATGCGCCGCATCGTGCCCAGGACGCTCCAAAAGCCTCCAAGACTCGAATATAAAGTTGGCATGTTACTCCCCTCTCCTTTTCGGCGTCGATGAGCAGAGCGGCCCTCTTGGAGTATTGGGAATCTGTAAATGACTTTACAAGCTGCGCATAGTATGAGTTGAAGGAGAAACAACAACCAATTCAGACCCCGAGGATGAATCCAAGCCAAAAATCCGCTCAAAGAACTGGTCCATAATTTGTAGACGAAAATTTGCTCAGCTAATTGCTTGCACTCTCTGGCAATCTTGCTACTGGACTCGGACAAGAATCCCTCGATTCCCATACCAACCTGGCCAGGCGGCCCAGAACATCCCTTGCAAGGCAATCAAGAATGATGTGAAGCCAGAAGCATTTCCACCAGGATTATTTCAGAGGTGAGTTCCCAATTGCTATGCCCACCGTACAAGCCAACAACGCAGAGACCAGTGAATGAGGGCATTCCCATCATGGGGACGATGGTGCTCGTAAATCATTTCCGGCCTTGAGTATCCAACATCAATGACATACGGAGTAGTATTTAGTACGATTACTACCACAGTTTAGTGGATTAATTCAAAGCAACAATGGCCTCCCGTTTGAGCCAACTATGTTGACTAAATCACTATCGTCAAGTCTCGCGTTTGCAGCTGCTTCGCTGCGGCCTGTTAAATTTTTGGCGGGTTATGGCTCAAAAGCGACTTATGTATGTATGGACCTAGGAGAATGGACAGGACAAACGTCAATCTGGTTAAATAGGCTAGGTTGGGCTATGGCTAGGTTAACCGACTTTGACCGAATTGAGTTTCCGGTGCCTCACGTGTTCACAGCCAGTCCAAACTGATTCCAACCACATTTAGACTAGCGTGATCGACACTCCCGGACGCCACGACCATCATCGTTCCATGGAACCCATCTCGGCAATTTCCCCCACCAGAGCCACACCCCCTTTTTGGCTTTGTGTTGTTGAAATGCCCGATTCAGAACATCTCTCGCTTGGCTGTCCCCCGAATCTCGGCGCGGTGCTCTAGGTACTCCGTACTGTACAGTGTATGTATGTATGCACACTGCTCTTGCATTCTGGCTCCACTCAGGGACGAGAAGATGTGAAGAACTGGAACTTAACAGCGCCAAAGTGGACAAACTTGAGTCCAAGCTTCGTGTCCGTGGGCCAACTCGGGCCGTTAAGCGAGCAGAGCATGCCGAAAGATTCTTTTTGACCCAATTCCTGACGCATTTTTTTGGCTTCCTCAAAGGTAAGTATCTCGGTATGGCCTCCTGGACTGTGGGGGACGTCGGTCGATTGTCGGTTCCAAATTCTCAGAATGGCAAGCCGCTGTAATCATGGACAGAATTCTGGACGGAGTACGGGTACGAGTGCGAGTACTGGTTCGCGTCCGAGTGAGTGCTCCTGGCACGAATGCCGCGTACGATCACTGCTCTCTACGGAATACTCCGTACCTGTTCTGAGCAGACACTATTCTGCATCTCCAGATGAAGTATTAGGCCTTGGACCTGGGATGAGGATCTGAACTACTCATCTTAATCAGTTTCAAAGTAGAACTTGGTAATCAACACGCAGTCTTAAGACTCAATTCTTGAACAAATTGTGTCAAAGCGAAAATCTAGCTCCAAGAACTGCAGTAGGTATAATGAAGGACAGTCCGAATACAAAAGAAAAAAAAAAAACATACGAGAACATAAAAACCTAATGAACCCTTGATTTTCAAATCCGCTCGGCCTTACAAGATCAAGCCGAATCCCGAGTCAGATCATAACCCATCAACACCAAGAAACCTCCCGCAAGAACCAGGATAGATCTACACAAACGCGGATTCCGAGAGACGAATATGCTGCCGCTACCATGAGGTAGGTCCTTTGCCAGCATATCCGTTTGCTCGTGTCTCATAGTTGACGGTCACGTTATCCGTCCGGCGGATTTGGGTCAGTGGATGAGCGTTTCCACTCTCCAGCTGGTTGTCACCGAGGATACTTTCTTGACTCTCGACAGCAGTAAAACCGACGTCGTCCTTTCGCTGTAGTGATCGTTTACCAACACCATATGACGAACTGTTGTACCCATAGCTGTTCTTGTAATCATTGGTGCCGCGACCGGAGGACGTCAAGGAGCGTTTGCCCATAAGGAACTCGAGGAGCGGCTGTAAAGTTGGGATACAGGATGCAATAACGACAACGTTGGCCTCGACGCTATATCACAAACAACGGGATTAGGATGCACCTTGTTGTGAAATGGCGACGGGAGTGAAATGACTTACCAAGTCCACAAGACCAAATCACAAGTGCTGTCTGTTCCCAACATCAATTTGTGATTGCTCGTGGATGTTGAGGTAAGGAAACTCACAAGTAAAGTCAACTTTATCATTCAGCCCAGGTAATTGGACGCATTTCACGATTGCCATGGCAGTAGCGCTATAGTTTCCCAGGTTAGCCGTTACTCTCACTGCCTTGTACCTTCTGAGTTGAAGAGACCGCTACTTACATGCAGCCAAGCCCTAAAGCGCCGCATAGGGCGAGTCTCTTCCGTAGTGACATCTTCAACTTCAGCAATACAGTACTCGGATAAATGGCGAGGAAGAGATCGGTAAACGCCGAGAACGCTGAACTGCATCAGAATCCCATGCAGACTGTAATATTCCTTCGAAGACTACGTACCTCCGGTAAAAATTGCATAGTTGACGAGAATCATCTGATCGCGGCAGGTTGCAAGACCTTGCTCCACAAGCCAAGGTTTCCACATCGCGTCTGGCGGATCACACATGGTGAAGAGGACCACAATGCAGATGCAGGACACGATACCGGCAAATCCGGTCAAGCTCCATAGTATGACTTTTTGTATCAAGCTCCTGTTCAAGATTCGATTCAGAAGCGCCGCGATGGCCAGCTTCGGGATGGTGAAGAAGAGAATTCCCCATATGAAGCTGACGTTATCGAGGAGAAGGACTTTTTCGAGGTGGTATTGATCTAATGTGAAGGCATGCTTTCCGAAGCCGTAGGCGACAGCTGCAGTGCTCACGCCGCAGTACGCAAAACCAATAATCTGACCGATCTGGTTAGAAACCGCACAACATCCAACGTGACGGAGGAGATCGAAGCGTCATACTATGCCAAGCACGATCAAGTAATCATCTAGACCGAAGCTTCGCACCACCGCCAGCCGAATGTACACTCTGGCCATAACAATGAGGGCAGTAAAGCCCGTCAAGGACCAAAGCACACCCAGAATCCTCGGGCCTTTGTCATCATTTGGGTCGAGATCCGGTTTGGGTGGTGGTTGTTGCGCCATCTCGTCGACAAGAGCCCTTCTTCTAAGAGGATGGCTGATTGGAAAAGGAGTCCAACCTCAACTCTCAAGGCCCAGGAATAAAAAAGGAGGACTGCCTCTGTCAACCATGGAGTAGAACTGCCAGGTTGGCTGAGTAGTGGTTCGATTTTATTAGTCTTTCTGGTAAAACTCCGTCCGCAGGACCAAACCCTCTGGTCCAGAACTCCAAGACTTCCAAGTCTTCATGCTACAGACTTCCTGATCAATTGAATTCGTCTAGCTTTTCTTACTTGGGAAAAGCGAGAGGTACTAGTACTCGAAGCCTGCAAAAAACGCCAGGAACGCTACCGAATGGTTGAACCCTAATTGACTTCAAATTGCCTTTTTGGATTACCCACTTCTCCGCAGGCAGGGATTTGAGATGCAAAAAAGCACCGGAAAGCTAAATAACCACTAGGGACTGGACAATGGACATGGCGTATGCAACGTCACAGGATTGGCCACTGTTAGCATATATAACCTTGCCTGGTATGTTATACGAGTCAAACAGTGATTAGGTTATTACCCAATAATCGATAGTCAGGACGAATTACTTTGCAGCAGAGCAGTTGGAGTCCGGCGCATTTCCACATATTGCATAAGGAGCTACTAATAGCTACATCAGTCGGTAACTTGACCTCTGATGCTGACTGCGGTTACTTCGAATCCGGGAACAATAGTATTGTCGAATGAAAGAATGAGGAACGGTGCTCCATACATAGAGAGTATTACTGTGCGAGGTATGTCGGTTCTCGAAAACGAAAGCCAGGATTGAGATTCAGGGTTTTCATCGACATGCGTCGTTCTAGTTCCAGTTTTGCGCTGGCGGAGTACTCCGTAAGGACGATACCTGGTAGGTTACGGTATTACTTACCGATAACCTAACCTTGATACGTAATGGACGGAACACTTTCGGCTGGCCTTTGTGGTAATCGATATGATTGGTTCGAATGCAAAGCTTAATTCCACAACGGTTATAGTCACCGTCTCACCTGTGAAATTCACGAATCCGGCTGGACTGGATTCATTCCCCGATCTTCTTTGAACTCCATGGAGTGAGGTCTTCGAATCTTTTGATCCATTCTTCGGATTATGGACAACGGAGCATGGGATATGGTGCCAGCCCACACATTCTTCCAATTTCCAGGTCTTGTTTCGGTTTTCCAAGTCTCTCTGTGTTTGATCGGCATCGTACTGCGAAGCTTACTCTGTACGGAGTACAGATCCTCAAGTTTGGCGAGCTCATCTCGAGTCTCTCGACGGCACGTCCTTATGATCTGCGGTTTCAGCACAATTACTGCAATGCATTTTGCAGCACTCTGCTCTCAGCAGTTCAATTCATCTCTTGGATTGGATACCATGTTCCCAGTTCGACAATCTTTTCCCTTTCACTAGTTATCTTCTTGTTTGTACAGTGCTTGCACTGTCGCACATCTGCCTCTTGAGATGCAATCTCGGATGCTTTTCATCATCACCAGAACCGCATACTAGACAGTATTTTTCCGATTGCTCTCTGTCAGATAAAGCTCTTTCTGCCCAACGAACCGGCCGTCACTGAGATCCCTGAAGAAGTCGGGTCTGATCGGCTTCATATTTGGGCGAGTATCACTGCTCCGGGCGGCCGGGCGTGTGTTGTGAACGATTCGAAAGCCGCGCTATTGTCGTTGCCGAGGACAAACTTGACTGTATCCGCCTGCTAATGCATAATGTTCCATGTGAATGGCCGAGTTGGGTACTTTTCCTGTACCAGGACAGCTGTAGAACGTCGATATACCTGCTCATAGCGAAGGGATACCGATAGAACATGGTGTCATGAGAACTTGCGGCTTTGGCGCCGTGAAGCTCCATCAGGAACTTTAGAACTTAGCCATCTCTACAGCAGGGACCGCGATGATATTTGCATGAAGACATGAACCGACTACTTGCCTGAACTTTGCTTCCTCCCCAGATCCTATGCCTGCAAGTTCAAGCAGATGCTAATGGCTTTCCGGTTGTCAGACCGCTATCGATCCTGCCTGGAGCTGAAGACCAATGAACGCAACGAGTTAGTTAGTTAATGAAGTCAAAATAGTTAGTCAAGATGAGGCAAAGAGCGAATCCTCCGCAACGCACATCAGTAGACGATCAATCAAAAGCAACAATCCTCCCCTCACAAGAGGTAGATCTACCGTACCTGTGAAAGCACACGTATGGAGTAACGTTAAAACGACAATTCTGGGACGAAGTACATACTCGGACAAGTAGGTAGTCCGTCCATACTTCAAGTTCCCAAGCAGAAGCTCATCTAAGAATGTTCTAACAAGTGGCTCGAGTTGTCAAGTTCGTCGGCCAGAATCGTCGCCAACTCGTCTATCGGCCCCTGCACCTCGGTCCACCTGTTTCGCTGTTTGTAACTGAACCTAATTTTTCAATTCCACCCGTTTTGTTACCGTATGGTAAAAGCCACGTGCCTCGATTGCCCGTGCACTTTTTCCTTCCCCACGAGGGATTCTAGTCCCTAAAGGCGACTTGTCATCCCACATCCCATCGGTTGGATGCTGAGACCGAATTGGACATACTCTACTGAGTAAACTGCGAGCCATTTATCCCATAACGGCAGCTAACTATTTCTAGGTGATAGGTAATGAGGCATTGAGTGAGTCGGAGGACTGATCTTTGGATGACCATGACGACGAGTGAGTTGCCGGTTTTCAACGCATAGTCCTCCGTACTGTACTCCGTACATACGAGTTTGGAGGAAGCGTCCTTTAACCTTAACAGTCATTCAAAACCGGTGGACCGTCGATGGGACTGGATCGGTGCTCGGAATTTGCAGCCTGAGAAGTGGGCCAGTGGGCTAACTATGGCGCAGCCGCGCAGGTGCCAAGGGGTCCCAACTCGATCCACTGGTCCACCAGTTCTCAGGTCCCTTGTCCAAGCACTCCAGAGCACTTCTCTCGAGTCTCGCGTCAGAGCGGGTGGCGGGCTCGCAGGGATCCTGACACACACACTGATGCGAGCCGACAGCGGGCTGTTGGACGTTGGTTGCGGTCAGCCCGCCCATTGACTCTCCTGACGTTGACAGCGGATTTTTACAAATCGCCTTCCTGGCAAGATTCTTGAAAAATGTACTCCGTTACGGCGTATATATATAGGAGAATCCAATCAATTGCAACGTTCTCGAAGGTGATGGATTCATACTGACACCATCACTACCTTGAGGTTAGGTATAGGCCCTTTTCCCCGGTAACTCCGTCGGAGTACTTTCATGCAGTTGCTTCTTGTGATCTTATCATCTCCCAACTCCTTTGGCGGCCTGGCCTCAATAACATAACAAGCTAAAATAAATTAATATTTAGTACTCTTACTCGTACATCTAGTAAGTACACAGCTATTCGTACACCTAGGAACGACTTTCTGGTCTGTGCTGACATCGGGAGTTGCTACAAGGCCAATTGTCCGGAGTACTGTAGGAGAGAACGCCTAGCAGTCATTTTGCGCTTGAATTGTGATCTGCTTGCCCTTCAAAACTTCTCCGGCAGTGCTTTTACTCGAGGTGGAACTGATACCCAGTACGAGTATGTAGGTACTAAGAGTACTCGTACTCCGTACCTGGTACCAGTCTGGTACAACCTTCAAATATGCCCCAAGAAAATCACGGTGACGCCCCGTGACGGGCCTGTCATGTTGCTGTCATGGTTGTCATTCTGCGCCTCCGGGCCCAAGAACCAAAGAACCGACAGCATTTGACAGGTCTTGTCCATGGTTGGGATTGGGTCATTGGCCATTTGAAATCACGTGATTCCGGACAACGACGTCGTTAAGGAGTCCCGAATCAAATCCAGAGAACGGAGAACAAATTGCACCGTTACATATAACTACTCCGTACTGTAGTCTAGTAAGACATGTACGTTGGTTTCACCATCAACGGGCATTTGAAGCCGACTGGAGTTGGGACAATCCACTAGGTAAAGCAGGGATCACTCTGTGGTCGACTCAGAGTTCAGGGACCGATCCGCTTCCCAAAGATAAAAGTCCGACGCCGAGCCCCTGTCAGCCTGCAGCAGCCCTGCAACCCCTGCATCCTTCTTGCCGCCGTCTCTGCAAGGCGCAATCTTGCCAGCAATTGTGAAAGTGGTAGGTCAAATCATCCGTTGGACCGTTGGGAGACTGTAAGTACGAGTCCATCTGCCGGGGTCTAACCTTGACTCCTAAAAAAGCCTGCAGCCCTTGTGCGCGGCAAGCGCCTTCCCTCGTACCTGAATTGTCGTCTTTTGCAGCCATTTGAGACTTTTCCCGGTTGCCCAATCAACGAGACAGAGAGAAGTTGGCGGGACGAGATGACCCCTTGGACTGCTACCAGAAACGGTAGAACTATGAAATCGCAGTATCAGCAGCAACGCCGACCCCAATGCGCCGGAACACTCCTTCTCGAAGATCTTGCCCGCGAACATACGAACGCCTCCTCCGCGAGATACTGGTCCCCGATTGACGCGCAGATATCTCAGGCTCAGGATACAAGGTTCCTCTTAGAGACTTCTGCGTCAGACGCGACTTGACCGGGCTTCCTAGGCATCGGGTTACACAGTGAAGTACTCCGTATTGGCCTACATAAGAGCATTGCTGGGCAGCTATTCGACATATCTCTTTTCACGAACGCGTACCACATGTGCCAGGCATGAACTCGATAGTAGGTGGTTGGCAAACTCTTCCTGGCGGCCACCCTTCTATCTGCAGTGCAACAAGTGCTATGAACACTGGCAGGTATAGTACTACTAGTATGTAGTAAGTACTAGGTGTAGAGGCATGTTGAGACAACGAGGCAGACCGCCAAATTCCAGTACACAAGTGAGTGTGGCCGCTCTGACCCCCTGTGCCAGGTGCATCGAGAACGATAAGTCAGATAAGTACCATCGCAAGTTCCAAAGGGAGTCTTAAAGAAGTCCGGTGCATTTGTCAGCAGAGCAGAGCAGTATTACTTCCTGATTGTTCTTTTCTCCCTCGATGATGGTTGTACTGTACTCCGTATGCTCGAAAAAGAAAAAAGAAAAAAAAAAAAAAAAAAGTACTGAAGGATGAACTGGGACGATCACATAAAAAGGATAGAGGGCGGCGAAGATGAAGCAACATTATTCTCGAGCGTCATTGATGGCAAATGTGAGAGAGCTTGTCGAACCAACTGATTCTGATTGCCGTAGATGAAACCCATACCGAAGCCGGGGGAAACCGGGGATGGTCGTTAGACCGTGTCAGATACTCCGTACACTCGAATGCTTGCAAGGATAGTGAGGCTGCATTGTCGTGGAGGGGCTCAATGCAGCGGCTTGATTTCTGGTTGAATTGTTACATTCGAAAGCGCGTCTGCTGTCCCAGGCTTTCCTTTGTTCATGCGCTGCAGATGGAAGTACCATGAGCGCTGAGAGAGATCGCACAAAATCGGCCACTGGTCAAGACTAACCGATTGGCGAATAGCCAAGTAGCAGGACTACGAAGTGATCGATCGATCGATCGATTCATCAATTCACTGACTGTGGGACTGATCACTGATCAAACTACAGTACAAACAGTTCTCTCGCATGGACTAACCAAGCGTGGAAGTAAGTTTGTTCCTTGGATCTCGGAAAATTCTTGTTCCGCGACCTGACCTCAACTCTCAAAGCAGACACCCCTACGGAATTTCCGACCCAGGCTCGTTCCTTGTCACCGCAGTGGTTACTTGGAGGGAATCGGCTACACCATCCAGCACACAGTAGTCATCAATCGTAGCCGAAGTAGTTGTAATGCCGGGAGGAAGAAATTGGCTCTAGCATGTCGACCTTTGATGGTGTCGTAAAAGGTGCGTTGCTGGAATGGGTTCCGAACCCCCGCCGTAACCTGTGCTGATAATCGTCTCGATAGAATTTCCATTTATCAGAAGTATGATTGACCTCATGCATCCATCGACAGTGTCATGGTTGATACTAAAAACACCCAGTCGATTACTTCCGCAAGAACCCGGACCAGCCGCCTCCGCTGGTTTGCTTCTTGAGCCATGTTCACAGTGATCATTTACAGGGGCTGGAGTCCCTGCGGTCGCCGTTCATATACTGCTCCGCGGTAACGCGGGAGGAAAGTCTTGATATGTCAAGTTCATGCGGTGACTGGTTTGATTGACTCGTGGATGGATAGCTGCTTTTGCGCATCGAGAAGTACCCGCACCGCATCAACTTTGCCAAAGGCATTCTGGAGACGCGGAAGCAACACTATGGTCATTTGGCCAAACTACTTGTACGTCTTGCTGTCATCGGGACATACAGATACAGCAGCTGATTCAGGACAGCGACCTATCCCCCTCAACACTCCGACGGAGATCGTTCTGACCCCGAAGCAGCGTATTCGGGTCACTCTCTTTGATGCAAATCATTGTCCGGGAGCAGTGATGTTCCTGATTGAAGGAGATGGGAAATCCATCCTGTATACGGGCGATATTCGATGTAGGTGCTCGCCGTCCTGAGAACGTATCTGGCTTCCGGCATTGACAGGCACATTCTTGTAGCGGAGAAGTGGTGGGTGGATGCTCTAAGTCGCCACCCAATCCTCATTCCATATACTCGTGGCCTAAAGACTCTGGATACCATCTACCTGGATACGACCTTCGCTACCAACTCTCGTCTCCATCGCGCATTTCCACCCAAAGCGGAAGGCATCAGAGAGCTGCTGGAGAAAGTGCAAGGATATCCGAAAGACACGATTTTCTACCTCCGAGCATGGACATTCGGCTACGAAGAAGTATGGCAGGCTCTGTCGGTCATGATGGACTCAAAGGTATGACTAGATAATCAGAATTTGAGAAAGTAAAGTATACTGACAAGAACAGGTCCACGTTGACCGATATCAATTTGGCTTGTACAGGTCTCTAATTCCGCGCAACGCGGCAATGACTGGACTTGATGAAGCTACGTACCTCAGTGGCTATCGGTTAGGAAACGTGTTTACACCGGGCTGTCTGACCGCAGACGAATGTGCGCGGATACATAGCTGCGAGCCTGGCGTCTTATGTCAGACAGTCAAGTCTGCCAAAGTAGTTGTCATCGATCCCATTGTTACGCGCGACGAGCATGGAACCGAGATTCCGGAATTGGGAGTCGGCGGCGGCAAAGGTGACTTGTATCAGCATCACGAGCTAGAACTGCCAGACGAAGGAACAGTAATGGCACTTGATCGAATGTGTCGGGAGCAGATCAAAGACGAGCGTCTGCAGTTCCGAGTCAGGCATGCATTGAGAAGCGCGTATTATAACAAACGGTCCTTCCGACTGGAGGACTGTGGCTTGACGGAGGATAGTGAGATTTCCACAAGCGATCTCATCGATATGATAAGCAAGGTAATCTCGGACGGCGGTGGTTCCAGGCTGTTAACTGGAGCTGGAAGCGAAAACCACCTGCCAAGAAGAATCGTATGTGGTATCCCTCACTCTTGTGATTCGAGGAAGGAGACTGAGATTGAACAGACATTCCCTTACTCGCGCCACGCCTCCTACAAGGAATTGTGCGCTCTCGTGGTCGCTTTTCGACCGAAGGACATTCATCCTTGCACCGTTGACCCGGTGACGTGGAGCGAATCCAGCTCGATGGAATCTCTATTCGGACACTTGTGCTCCGGGACGATATTTGCACATGACCAGGTGATGCGCCAAGCACGGCGGGGAGAAGCTCGAACGGGGCGAAAACGAGCGCTCTCGAACGCAGACGCAGGCGCGGATCCGCAGTCAAGATTCCGGACTCAGATCCGGGACTCACTCATGCAAATGCGAGCCCAATTGCAATTCCAGATTGCACGACTTCCATCCAGCGGAGAGGACGAGGATCAGTTCAAGGCCAGCGATGATGATCCCGTCACCACGACGCAGGAGTCGGACATGACCAATCCCAACTCTACTTTCGCTGAAGAAGAAGTCCCGGAAGAAGACAATCCCATGGTTGACGATGATCAAAGTCAGTCGTCAGTGGCAGCGTCACCGACTTCGACGTGGACCTCTGACTTGGACTCGCAAGAAAGCTGCCACGAGGACGCAGATTCCGACCGTCTCGCCACCCGGCGACGAGCGTACCGCGCAGCGCGAAAAGGCACGTTCGAGGCTTGGTGTGAAGATGGAGGGATTGTATCAGCGGGTTGGAACCATTCCGCGGAGGAAATCGACCTCTAGATCTAAGCTCCCTGTTGTCCAGGTAGCTGCTAGAATACTTGAGCAAATGTAGTAATTGTGTCAGTCCGTCTTGGCTAACTACCAAGTACCTACCTGTTCTTGAAGATTGCGTCGATCCAGGTTACTAGGCATTGGTATCTCGAAATACAGAAGTGGCGCTGATCAAATTCAATGGAAATAGACTCCTAATGTCGATGGTGCGTAGCAGCTGTCAGCGAGGTCATTCTCTTGTTGCAGTGTGCGTGTCCGCCAACCATACAGGCCTATATATACCCAAAACCTTCAGCTCGGATACGTGATTGGACTCATTCATCAGCTTGGGCATTAGACTTGAGGACGGCCCCTTTCTTGCTGCAATGATCACACAGCTTCTCCCGGACCGATCAGAGAGAAAGAACACGCAGCGATACATGCCAATTGGCCCATATGTCAGACATGTACAGCCCTCTTAACATGGTACAGACACATAGTACCACGAACAAGGCGACTAGACAGGAAGCCTGAATGGGGACTGGGTAACTTGGCGATATCTCGAGGAGCGATGCAGTTGGTCTCGGACGGAGAGTACATGTACTAGTAGGAGCTTGCTAAGAGAACTTTGCATGCCGACGACGAACCTCAGAAAAGTACTTTTATTGATACCCAGTACCAGTCTCTCACAAAAAGGTCATAGCGAGAAGCACACCATAACCCCATCACAAAAAAAATACAAGATGGACCGACCGCAGACACAATCGGGTATCACGAGCCATTCCGTCAGAGAGACATCCTCCAATCCCTAAAACGGCAGTCGTGACCGGACATAAGCATTACATCGATCTCAAAATCTTCAATCCTTCGTCTACTCATCAGCTCCAGCCTCGCTCTTGCGCTTCTTCTTGTTGCGCTTCGAATCGCTTGCACTCTGCTGTGGTTTTCGACCACCCTCTTCCTTGCCTTTGGGTTTTCCAGACGGAGTCGGAGCGCCCGACGGGCCGGAGGGTTTCTTCTTGTCAGGAGAGGCCCGCTTCGTCGCCACTGGCGAGGTTACCTCCTTCTTGCTCTCGGGGCCAGTGCGACGGCGTTTCCCGCTCGGCGGGGGCGGAGTAGGCTCCTTCTCGGACTCGGATGAAGAGGTCTCATCTTCTGATTCCGAGTCTGAGTCCGAATCTGACTCTGATTCAGACGAAGTAGCGGCCGCCTCGGCGCCAGCCTCAGCACCTTGTTGTGGCAGATCCTTGGCTGCTTCCTTCTGGTCGTCCTCTGGAATCGGCTGGCCGGCTTTGTAGGCCGCCATCTTCTTCTTGTAAACAGCCAGGTTGTCAGCGTACATCTGTTTCCACACCTGCAGTCCCGTGTTAGTCAAATGCATGGTTCGCAAAAGGAAACATTATCCCGAACCTCTTTCTCGGACTCTGGCATGGCGGCCCAGCGTCGGGTGCCCTCGTCCGCGACATCCTTGGGTTTCGCATCCGGGCCAAGATCCGCAGCGATCTTGGAGCGATTGTGATGCATGTACAGGAAGTATGGGGTTAGCGCACGCTTTGGCGCATTCGGATCATGCGGCGCGCGCTTGCGCTTCTTCTTTTCTGGCTCGCCACCAGCGGGGCTGCCGGTTCGCGGAAGCGCACCCGCAAGAAGACCACCTTCCAGTAGACTCGTGGTCAGACCACTGGCCAAGTTGGTCAGATTAGTATCGGCATTCAGCGTGCCTCTGTTCAGGACCGTGTTTGCATGGTTGATGTAGGCCCGTGACAGCTCAGACACGGCTGATTGCAGATTCGCGAGGCCGAGGATAACCTGAGGAGGATTAGCTGCTGACGTTACGACTAGGAGAGAGTTTCAAGAGTTTGGGTGTTGATTATCGCGGCCCTCCGTCATATGAATGGCGGTCCAGTGTGGAATTGATCGGAGGCGCGCAGCACGCGTCCGGCATGGAGACGACAGTTTGCGATGAAAGAAGGGCTGAAGAAAACAAAATTAAAGGAAGCATTCAAGTGGCATGAGTGCTACGAGGGATATGCACAAAGAACAAACAACAGTGGGCCGACTTTAAATATGGTGGGCAGCCTTGTTTATGTTGTTGCGAGGGCGCGCTTTGTTTGGAGGCCAGTGGGAAACGAAATTCAAGTACTTACCGCGTCGCGGGTACGCGTGAAATCCTCGACGTTGACGGTGATCACAGCATCTTTGTTCTTGGGTTCCTCTTTGGGAGACATGATGGGCTGTTGTGTTGTGCAATTACAACGTTGTGGAAGTGGAAGAAGAAGACACGCTGAGGAGGCGCGTTCCAGGTAAGTTGGGGGAGCTTCAGAAGCGTGTTGCTTAGAGATGTGGTGGGGGAGAAAAGAGGGAGAAGAAAAATTTGCAGGCCAAGCTGGGGGCCGCCCGGCGCTAAATAGGGCCTTGCTTTTAGGGGCCTGTTTTCGTGCTAGGGTGGCCCGTTGGCACTGTGCGGCACGGCGGGCACTTCCCCTGCAGCAAGGTGCCCGAATAGCCACTAAGTTAACAATGATTCAGCTGAAGGTACCGGGAATCCTTGTTGGGTCCCCTAATGCACCGCCCTTGGGCCTGAGCATTAGTGCTAGCTCAGCCCCGGACTTTAGTGGTGCATGTCCTAAGCCATGCCTAGAATACGAAGGCCTTAGCGGCACCTAGGCCTGGTCACTGGCTGTTAAAGCACTATGCGCAACCACCGAGGCGCCCATGCTATTTAACAAGGATTCCTACTCGTAGTCACGACCTACTAGGTAGTCTTCGAGGAATGCTGCGTCGTACCTGTGCCATAATATAGCAAAGTCACTGGTGTCAAGCCTCCATGGACACAATGTTCGATCAACTAGACGAGAGCAGATATTTCCTCTTACTACTCAAATATGTTCAGACCTTTGGTCTGTCAAAAATCTGCGCAGGTCTTTGTGCGCCTGTTTCGTTGAAGTCACGGCTTGCCTAGACCTGTATTTTTACGGTTTTTTTTTTTTTTTTTTTTTTTTTTTTGGTAGGCCGACCTGCCATTACCATACTCACACAGCTCGAGTAGCAGGCCAAACAGAGCACATTATGCCAGGTCTTAGATGCAATATCGGTATTTGAATTAGTACGCTCCTTGTTTAATCATTGATGAACATGACAACTGCAAGAAAGAATCCAAAGAGTCTAGGTAATCAGGTGATGGCATCAGCTGCCAACGCCCGGAAGACGAGCTGGGCTGAGCTTTTTAGTGACTCTTTATTAGCCAGAGTTCAATGAGTACCTTGAGGTAGGTGTAGGTATGAAAGCGTTCGTATTGTTCGGGACGAGCTACGGTCTATGGAAGGAACTTCGTTGGAGTTGACGAGGCGGTCATTCAATGCAGGGTCGTTTGGGACCACCACTTCATTCTATCGTATCAACAGTTCCATGTCTTCGAACAATTCACTACTATGCCTAGTAGTTTGGGTCAAGTCACAGAGGGAGTACATCCAAAGATATGAGTACAGAAGCTTAGAACTTGTACACCTGGTCCTTGCTGTATCCGAGTTCCTTGAGGATGCCAGACAGCTCGCCCTGGTCCTTGGGGCTGACCTTGGTTCCACTAATGGCCTTGTACATGCCCGGCGGACCGCAGACGAAGATCTTGATGTTCTCCTCCTTGGGTTCCGGGAGAACGGTCTTGAGCAGCTCCTTGGTGATGTAGCCCTTGCCGCCAGTCCACTCCTTGGGCGGGTTGTCCAGGACATAGAACGCACGGAACCGCTGCGGGTACGTGTTTTCGAGTTCC
Organism: Thermomyces dupontii; assembly: GCF_041956625.1. NCBI lineage: Eukaryota > Fungi > Ascomycota > Eurotiomycetes > Eurotiales > Trichocomaceae > Thermomyces > Thermomyces dupontii. The sequence goes on along the minus strand of NW_027192316.1, from coordinate 345,296 downwards.
TGAAGCTCCTTCTTCAGGAGGATGTCCTCCTCAGAGATGTTCCCGAAGACCAGCGTCACCTTGGTTTTGTCCTCGGGGTTCTTGAAGATGGCGCGCATAAGCTGGTACAAAGGAGTGATGCCCGTGCCACCGGCGATCAAGGCGATGTGTTTGTGCTTATTGGGCTCCCAGGGATACTTTGGAATTGGGCCCTTGAAGTCCAAGCGCTGCCCTACGTTCATGCTGTGCAGATGCTCGGACATTGGGCCATCAGGATAGCGCTTCACGATGAGATCCAGGTAGCCGGGTTCATCTGCGCGCCCGCATCAGTGACCGAACCAAAAGTAAGCTATGTTCGTCATACTGTTTGTCCGTACCTTCATCAGATATGGGAGTGTATGGGCGAATGATGGGCTTGTCCGCAGTCGGAGGCTGGTATTTCGTCAGGATGGCAGCTGTAAACACACCGTGCGCATTAGCATCAAATGGCTCGTCCGCATCAAAAGGGCATAGAGATGGAAAAGGGAAACATACACGCAATATGCAGCCCCGAAACCGCCTCCTTATCCGGGAGTTCGAAGCGGAATCGCTTCGTGTTGTGATTGATGGTCTCAATTTCACTGAGTTTGAGGTCAATCCATCCCTGGTCACCGCCGGTGAAGACCTTGGGACGTTCCTTGGGTTGTTCAGCAACCCCGGACGCGAATACGTATTGGTAGAGACCAGCAGCAACGCCAACAGCGCCAACTCCAACGGCAACTGTCTTGAAAGTGCTGCCCTTGGGAGCTGCAGCCTCGCTGCTGTACAATCGGCGGAAAGACTTTCAGAATGTTAGTAGAGATGTCTGGAAACGAGGATAGGGCTGACCGTACTTGTCCCGCGCGCTGGGAGATCCGGAACGTAGCTCGAGCAAACATCTTGGACCACCTAGCGAAGCAATTGGAGCAAATGAGGACGAAGAGGGGAAGAATAAGAGGTCAAAAGAGTTGATCACCTCGGCGATGGATGGGCTTGGCGAGCTTCTACACGGGCCGAAACAAGGCACGCTTTACTGGATTTGTCAACATTCAGGAGGTCAGACCAATGGGATCGCAAGGTTGGAAGCCCATGACGCAATCTGGCAATCGAGTCACTGGTCTTACAGCAACTTGCACACCAACTGGCTAAAGCAGTCTTGAGCAGTTGAGCACGAGGAATAACGGTCCTGCCAGTCATGCAGATCGGATAAAAAACTTTGTACCTCTTCCATGTAGGCAAAGATCAATTGAGAAGCCTGAATAGAAGGAAGGCTGATCAATGGGTATTTCTCCTCAGCACCACACGGCTGTCTCAATAGCACAGTGCATTCTCTTATACAGGACAGCCATGGCCCGTTTGTAGCAATTTAGGTAGACCCTGGGCATGTCAGTTTGCAGCAGACGACACATTTCAGTACTACATCCAATCGCTAGCGGTGCATTTTACTGGCCTGTGTTGGCAGAGAACTAAACTCCGTGCAGCCATAGTAGCTTAGAAAGCTGATTGCTGATATCTATCCCACTGATATACAGTGCCTAAGGCTTTGATAAAGGAACTCGTTGCAAGAAACTGTTCTTTTCGTTCGCTATCTTTGTTACGAAACAAACAAGTCATTAATTGCCCTTCCAGTCCCAGAAAATCCGCATACATTTAAGCAAAAGTAGAAGGCCGCGAGTAAGCGAAGACCTTCTTGCCGGGTTGCTTGGCGACACGGTGAGGCAGAGGGAACTTGAGGTCCTTGGTGACGAGCTGTCGGATATAAGGACGACGGATGTTCTCCTTGTTGTCAATCTCGACAACTCGGATGATCTAGAGGGTCGTCAGCAAAGGTAACGCGAAGTCTGTTTGAATTAGGTGTTGCTCACGTGAATGGAACCGAAACGGGCACGGTGACGGGCAGCCATGTCCTGGTACAGTGCCTCGACAGCATCCGCGCGAGTGAGCTCCCGGAACTCCTTGTACATGTTGTGGGTGCCCGAGCGCGAGTCATAGCGCAGCCAGATACCGAAGTTCTTGATCTTCAGCGGGCGCTTCTCGCGGATCTAATGTTGTCCATTAGAACGTACTCATAGCCAGGAAACTGCAACGTGCCCAAGGCACACATACCACGCTGATGTTCACAATCTCGCCGTTGGACTTCTTGATCTTTTTGAGCTTCATCATGAAGTACCAGAAGCGCGACTTGGCCACAACCGGGTTGGGCGCAAAGATGCGCATGCGGTACAACTTCGGCGTCGGGTTCGCCTCGGTGGGCAGGTGGCGCCCGATGATCTGGTATTCCTTGAACCGACCTTTAAGCGTTGCGTTAGCCGAACGGTCCCTGTCGTGACAATGATCCTATGCAGCCCCAATTCCCATCGGTCGAGTATGCTCGAATTTCGATGCCGGTGCCGCCACAGCCGGACACCCGTCTAGAAATCTCATTTTTCCTCCACAACAACCCAAACAGATCTCCATGCGGACGCTATTGCTCGGACAATTGGCGTACGGTCTGGCGGATTCGCAAACAGGGCGATCGAGCTAGCGGACCGAAGGGACGGGACGGTAATGGAGAAAATAGATGAACCTACCCATCTGCGTTACAGTCAGCAATACAAATCTATCTGTGAGATACAGAGTGCGATACTCACTTTGTCGTGTTGGCGTTGTCGACGCTTGGAGCGAGATGTGCCGTTCTTGACGAAAGCCCACAATCAAAAGAATTTCAAAGTGCTTGTGCTAGGGCTGTGGCCCGAATTAAGCGAAAGTGGAAGCCCAGCCACACACTAGCCTTTTTCGGAATCATCAGCCACACTTCGAAATAATGCCCCACATCAGCCTAGCCACGCCTTCCTCTTTCATCAAATGAACGTGACAGACAGCCCGACAAGATTAAGACACAAGGACACTCATGGCCGTGTTTACTCGTACTGCGTACTAGTAGTTTACTGACCTTTGTTCGTTAGAGCACAGGCATTTCGAGGGCCTGCCACTTTCACTTTCAGAATTACGCGGTTGGGTCATGTCCATTCTAAGCGATTTCAAGGCAGCCCATGCCCAGGGCTCAGGACCGCTCCTAGCAGCAGCATTGACGCCAGAAGCGACCCCGGAGGACCCGGACCGACTGCATGCTTTCTACTATTCAACTAACAGTGCCACTTGCCAGGCGGACATTCAACGCGCGCTCCTTCACGATCGAAGTAGAGGTGTGAAACTCCCCAAACAAGAGGGAAATGCATGGGTCAACGTTTTCACAGCGTACTGGAAGGCTGCTGGGGAGCTTGTTAAGCTGCAGCAGTCGCCGCAAGAAGGAAACTGGGTCAAAGTGTTCGAAGCATGGAATGACGTGACACAGCAGCTAATCCGTGGCTATTCCACTGGGAGTTTTTCGGCATGGACAATTCCGTGTCTTTACGTGGTGGGAAAATATCTTCGATCATTTGCGATGAAGGCGGATGCGGAATCGTCTTCGGATCCAACTGCCTATCAAACTGCATTTCAAGATGACGTTGTGGCGGAAACAGACAAGAATGTCAGACTCGAAGAAGCCGCGAGGACGATCAATCGCATGTTCACGCTGTGTCTGACGGATAGGTACGAGATACGTCTTTTGGCAAGGATGACTGTTAATTGACTGAGCAGAGCCCCGTTGGAGGAATCGCGCAAATGGGGAATATACGGAACCACAAATCTCTTGTTCAAGACATATTTCAAGGTATCTTGGCAGGGATGGTTCCTTGAGATCAGTCGACTGACTCGTATGTATAGCTGAACCAAATTGGACTTTCCAAGAACCTCCTTCGAGCCCTGTATGCATCGTCAGACGATCTTCCAGGGATGGAAGCCTTCCCCAAGTCGCATATCGTGACGTTTAACTACTATGTTGGCGTCATCAACTTCCTCGAAGAAAACTATGCAGAGGCATGCATCCGATGGTGATTTGAAGACCGCCTATGACTGACTTTGGCAGGCCGAAGAATATTTGACAAAAGCATGGCTGATGTGCCATAAAGATGCCTACCGAAACAGAGAGTGAGCGTCCCTACTACCGTTCAGGCTCCGTGACTAAAAGCAGCTAGATTGATCCTCACGTATTTAGTACCTTGCCATATCGTCAACACACATACTATCCCAAGTCGCAAGCTTTTAGAACCCTTCCCCCGACTAGAGAGTCTTTTTCGGCCACTGTGCAATTGCATCAAGCAAGGCGATCTTGTCGGCTTCGATGCTGCCATGTCCGCCGGTGCCGACGAGTTTGCCAAACGCCGCATCTATCTTCCTCTCGAGCGAGGCCGAGATCTTGCGCTACGGAATCTTTTCCGGAAAGTTTTCATCAACGGCGGCTATGAACCGGTTAAGCCGGATCAGCCTGAACCGGTCACGCCTATCCGGCGGACGCGTGTTCCGGTTGTAGAATTTGCGGCCGCTCTACGCATTGGAACAAAGGCAGATGATCGGTCAAGGATAGACATGGACGAAGTCGAATGTTTACTAGCGAACCTGATCTACAAGGTGAGTTCTTAGTTTGTTCCCCATCAGGAGCTTCACTAACAGTGCGCTAGAATTTGATGAAAGGATACATTTCCCGGGAACGAGGCATGGTCGTCCTCAGCAAGAACGGGGCGTTTCCGGGGACGGGTGTATGATGTGAAGTGATCTAGTGGCGAGGGAACTCCACATCCTTAGTCCATGAGTCTACATCCGTCGATCATGCAAGTGGCAGCGTCCGGCCTGGTTGACCGGAATCGACCTTGGCACTTGATCAGTTACCGTTGTTACCATCCTACCGTGATGGTACTCTTTTGGTAGGCGAGTCGACCTACAACTACAAGAGTTCAATCAGAAGGATCAAGCAGGCCAGACTCATGTATTCATTGACAGCAAAAGGCAGTCTTCAATCTGTCGAGCAAGCATAAGGCAGTATACATAATAGTACAATTACAGAGTATTACATTTTACCGCGCATCAGAGCATCGACATGAGCGGACAGGGAGCGAGCCGAGAAAGTGAGCAAAGTCGAATCCTGCCGAACTTTGGCATCGTATGTATTCGTCATGAAACAAGCAAACATGGTGCATGACCACACCTAGGCCGACCGCGGAGACTTGCAAGTATCGGCGAGATCATCCTATCAAGCCAATTAGCACAACCATCTCAATACAGACCCGTTCTGAGTGCTGGGAACGCACGATATAATTGCACATGGCAACAAAGAGATCAAAGAACAGCTTTCCGCCCTGTTCCATCTCCATCTGCATGGTGCCGCTCCGTTTGAAGGTCGACCTACAGCGGATGATCAAGGCGAGGTAGTGCGCCCGCAGCTTCGAGTCGGTGTCCGGGGTGTGAGCGTACGCGTAACGGGCGCTGGCGAGGATGGTGCTGCACTGGATACCGGACTGCAGGCCCTGTTTACGGAGAGCCAGGCGTTTGAGCGCGGAGAGGTTGTAGCGTTCTGCTGCACAACTATTTGTTTCCAACAGTCAGCCAAGATATCCATCATAAAAATTGAGTTCTTATGGAACAACGTACTAAACAGCAGTATCCTTCAGAATAACATTCCCCGTGGCCTGGTCCACGATCGTCGCATCGTCCTTCTCCGTGCCATCAACGTCCATATCACTCGCTTCGTTTTCCAGCTCCCACGTGTTTCGACGCCTGTTGTGCAGCAGCCGCGGGTAGTAGTCGCCCTTGTACAGGTACTCCAGCACGCAGGAGAAGACTTCGGGCTGCTCCTCCGGAAGGCTGATGGTCTTGCTATGAGTGTTGGGGGATTCGAAAAACTGTCCGCGGCAGGCATCGGCGAAGACCGGGGACATGCAGAGGATTTCCTCATGGGCGGCGAAGAGGCGCTTTTCGGGTCCCACGCAGATGGTGATGACGGGGGAGGTGAGGGTTCTAGGCAGAACGGGATGTTAGTTGATGTTTTTTCGATGGATGTTAGTTCCCTTGTGATGAAGGAAACATTTACCGTGCATTGGGTACTCCCTCTGGTCTGGTTTCCCGTTCTGTTCGTCGTGAATCACCGAGATGTTCCTGAAACGAGCGCTTCATGCTGCGGCTCGTTGACTTGCCGGCTCGATATCTGGCATTGAAACTGTCGGACCGGCCGCGGGTGTGATGTTTGGAGAACATCTCCTTTATTTTTTTTCCCGGAGATGAAATAAATGGGTTCTGGGGTTTATAAATCTGACGATTCGAAAAATGGATGACTATGACATGCTATCATCTCATCTGTCCATCCCAATCATCATCAGTCAGACCAACACCCAGCCCAGCCAAGCCCCCCCAGGACACGGAGGATGTCAGGGGTATTTATACTGCCAGGCAGAATCATCCTGCAAAGCCTAGTCCGGAATCCCGGATCGCCAGAGTCAATTTTTTCGAGTCGTTTGTTCTGACTTTGCCCGGGGGTTGGTGGCCGAGACGCGACAAGACACGCGTTAAGTGGTTTGGGGCAATCGCCAAAATGACGCGAAGTCATGTGACCGCCATGAGCGAATCAAACCGTTGTTAAGCTCTGCGTTGATGAGCAGGAACAGGGAAAATGGGAGGGATCATGCATAAAATTCTTGCTTAGTTGCTGCGGCGGGATTCCGGGTTCCCAGTTCCGGTGTCGGAGACTCCCAGAGACATGGGTGGGTGGAGTGAGTTGAACAAATCATCGTTGCCAGCGGCTCTCCATAATATGTGTTGAGTCACTTAGCATGGTCAGCAAGGCAGCCACTAGCTTCGCTGGACAAAGTCAATTCCTTTCTATGACAACTAAGAGAAAAATGATATGTACTCCGATGGTCCTCTCAACGCCTTCTCCCAATATGTTAACCATAGCGGATTGACCACGTGTCCATCCCGATGCCTGCTCGAGATGCTGGAAAGAAGAAACCTGGCAAAAAATACTCTCAGATACAAACATTAGAGAATCACCTTTCGTGCATCGCGGGCATGGCTCTCGCTCGGACAGTATGGGCATTTGAATTTGCCGCCTTTGCTGAGACGCTGCAGCGAGTCGTTTGCAATTACATGGCCGCACGGCATCATCATCGGTGGATTCTGGTCCGTGGTTTGTTCCTTGGACACCGGACAAACGAAGATTGAGTGGAAGAGATACGAAGGAGGCAAGGGGATTTCGACCTGGGGAGTGCCTTCATGTCAATACCGGCGATTTTTGAATGTGTAGAGGGATAGAACAGATGAACCGTAGCAGTGACGATAATGGGATGGCTTACTGGTAGCTCGTTCTGCGAGGTCCATTCGGTCCGCTTGGCCTTCATGATGGTTTGAACCTTCATCAATGTCGGAAGCGCGATGGCCCCAGCTGTTGCCGCAATGTACAGCGGCGAATCTGCGGACAGCCCGAGGAGCGAGCAGAACTCTCGGGTGAAGGAGTGGGCTACATCCGACCATGCCGTCGGGTTGTGAAAGATGGCGCGGTATGGCGATGCCTCCAGATTAGGGCAGAACGCCATTGCGCCCATCAGTTGCTGAATCTCCCGCAAGTGGTCTGGCACGAATGCGTGGAATTCTCTGCGTGCGTATTCAAGTGCTGCCTGCCGACCGGAGGCCATCGTTGCCTGAGGATTTCCGCCACCGTGGAATAGCCAGACGAACTGCAGTCGACACAGCTCGAACTCAAGGTGACTGCCACGCGCTTGTAGTTGTTGCCGATGCTCCCGAGCCCATTGTATTGCTGGAAGGAGATTCGACTCGTATTTGAGTTGGTGAAGAATGTGATACATTGTTGCGAACTGTTCCCGTAGCTCGCCGGTTTGGATGTCCTCTAGCGATGGGGATGCCTCGGCGCCATCCTTTTGCTGCTCCTGAGGCCGCGTGGGTTCTTTCTGCCGCGACAATTCGGAGAGGAACGTGGAGGCGACGGAGAATTGACCTTCGCGGAGAAGGTGCATTACAATGGCGCGGTTTACGAGGGACGAAGAGGACGATAGGGCGTCATCGTCCGAACTGGGTAGTGGCCGATCCTTGAATAGCTGTGGCAAAGCTGTGTATCAGCCAAAGCCGGCGACAATTCGGAGTTCCGGGTCGTTCAGAGATCTCACCTTATCCAGCGCTTTGGAGTACTTATTGAGACTGCTATGCGTCTCTTTCAAACTCTCGTTGGTCGCATCGAACGCCGCCTTAACGGGATTCTGCAGCTTGGCCAGAGTAATGGAGGCTTTCGTTGGATCTGCGCACAATTAGCATGCATGCGTGCACTGACACTCGTCCGTTGGTCCAAAATACCGGCGGCGATTGTATTACGGGCTTCTTGTAGGAGATTGATGGTCTTTTGGATCTCATCGACAGTTCTGGAGCTGCTCAGACGCTTCGAAAGCCGTTCGTGTTCCTTTTGGAGGACATCCATAGCGGTTCACACTTCGACAATGCAGGAGAGTAGCTCTGGGATGTGGCCAGCCATTCGCCGTCCTGGGATCGAGGTCAAAATTGCGGGATTAATATTGACTTGTGCTGGATAAGACGTCGAAAATGCCAGTGGCGGTCGTTGTTGCGCCACTTGGAGTTGGCTGGTTTGGTTCCCCGCCTACGGAAGAAAAGCCAAGGTCAAACGATTGGGGCACGTTAAGTTAACAGTAAGCAGTGAGCCCGGGCCCTAATAAGCCCTTAGTTAGGGTATTCCATCGCTATCCTCCCCTCCTACAATCGCACGCCCTGGCATTTGCTCCCCAGTAGTGTGCCTACGTAATGCCCCCTGCGCGAACTGCGCCCTCCTCTCGGGTTACTCCAAAAGAACAAGGTCCCAAACCCGCCACGTCCACGTGCCTCCGTCGTACGCAGACAATAAAAAAAAATTGCGCTTTGTCGCTGAAACCATAGTCATGACTGTATCTTTGTGTCCTCTTGCCCAACAATCAATTTGATATCCTGCTTCCCGATTGAGTCCCTAACCGAGACTAGGGTCTCAGGACGGTAGAATACCCAGTATCCACTGCGACAAAGGAGTTTACTCTGCCAACAAGTGAAGCATTCGGGAAAGTGTCACCACAAACACCCTGACGATGCGAAGCTGGAGCCGTGCTTAGCGGTTACGATACGCGCGTTTCACGTCTCAGACATGCTTGGCTACTTTTCCGATTGCATCGGTTCGAATGACCCTCCGGGGTCGACAGCGCGTCCCTTCAAAAGTCGGTGACAGCAAAAAGTGCCCTGACTGGAGCCATGGCGCCGGAGCAACTGAGCGCCCAGGCCAGCTCGCCTACTTGTGCCCTGAAAAAGAACAGCACGACTTCTGAGCCACAACCCGGTGACGGTGATCGTCCAGCTTCGAAAAACGGCCAACCTGTTGCGACGGTAATGACGCTGAATGAGGATCAACAGAGGATTGTATTACCGGACCCAGTCGCCTTTCGATACCTCGAAGATGACCCGACGACGGCGGTTCTGAACCGTAGCACAACACTGCAAGGATACGAAACATACATCGTTGAACAATGGGCCTGTTCTCGCGCTCACCCGACCTTCATCATCGCAACATATACCGGCGACCCTTCCCATACGATCCAGGTCGGTGTGCTGGGTGTCCCGAAGGATCGAAACCTCTGGTCTCCGCGGGTGAAGCTCTATTTCACCGCGGTGCAACAGTGCCTGGCTTCCCCTCGAGAAACGCCTTTGGGCACGCTGATGGTTACGAATCTGAGTGCATTGCATTCTGCATTGACTGTGATTTCGGTACCAAACGGCGATGTGAAAGGACACAGAGATACTTTCGTTGTCAATGAGAATCTGAAGAGATTAGGATGCGCTGGTCGAGCAGGCCTGAATCTACATCCACCGTCACCAGTGGTAGAGGCCAAATTCTATCAACTGTACCGGACCAGTGAACGCATTCCGCTGTATGCAGCCGTGATTGAGCTTGTGAAGCAGTGCCAGACTGCGTTGACGATCTTTGATAAGCTGGCTCCAGAATATGTCGATGGCCTCCTTTGCGACGTGACCGAGAAAGCGATCATGGACTGGTGGGCAGATATCGGTACGGATCTCTACAATGTCGAGCCAAATGATGGCATTCTCGGCCCAATGACGGTCGCAGCCCTGCTGGGCACCTTCATGGGCGCCCGCAATCGGCTACACGCTTATGGAGCTCCAGTGCCCAAGGACGTCTTCGATACAAGAAGCCTGAAAGCAGGTATTGGAAGCTTTCAAAAATCACAGAAACTCAAGAAAACACGGCGGTTGGATCGGCAAACAATAGATCGATTGCATCGTGTCACAGCCAAGGCGGCCGCGTCCACATCCGAGAGTTGGACAGGAGCGGTGAAGCACACCGTGGCCGAGCTGAGCGGGAAAGGCGGTGAAATGGTGATGGGCATGGTTGGGCGGGATAAAGTAGGCATTGGGGAAGTCGAGACGTTGGATCTCGAGCGGTTTGTCCAGTTGGTCACTGGCGAGCGAGCGCGATGGCTATGGCATGGAAAGCCTCGAAAAACTCACAACCGTCACGGGTCGGAGCTTGCTCCGGAGATGGACGATCTCATTTTTGGAAACGACGAGCAAGGAGGTTACATGTGGACAAACCGCAAGCGGCGGGGCGGATCAGAGAGTCCTGCCACGCATGAAGATTCGTATCTCTCGTCGGATGATCGAGAACAAAATTTAGGGAAGATTGTGTCCCGGAGTCTCACGGGCAAGGTGTCGGACGCTCGAGCAGGATTCGGCCGATTCAAAGACGCCGTTGGGATATCCGGCCGTCGGTCTCACCATGCATACAAGCTCAGCAAAGAGACCGGAGCTTTCCCGGAGAGTGAGTACATCCACGGAAATGGAGCCGACAGCGAGTCCGACGGCGCCGTGGTTCAAAATCAAGGGGAGACTCCCGGTACAAAAGGAACAATTAGCCCACCTCAGGATAATCAGGGAGAAGCGAGCAAAATAGCCTCACCGATAAGCAAACCTGTCCCGGAAATATACATTGAGGCTGAGCCTACTCCGGATGATAGCAAAGCCGACACGTCACGTGTAGGTTCCCAGGACCTTTCGGCCCAAGCGACGGAGGATGGCGGCGAGATTACAGATCTTGAGTTGTCGAAAACACGGACCACCGATGGACCGACCGAGCAGAGCCAGGAACCGTTACCAGGGTCCCCTTCGAGGAGTCTGCGCCGGTCGCAGAGTTTGCCAGAGAGCTGTCCTCACGAATCTCTGTCGCGGAATGCTCGCTGGGCCCGGCATCTCTCTTTTAGTATTGTGGAGGAAGTCATTCTTGGCTGGGAAGGCTTCCGGAATGATGCCCTCGGACAGGAATCAGATTTGGAACGCGCGATGCGTCTAGAAGATGTGTTATTTTCCGACGCACAAGTCTTCCGCTCTCGGATTCAGGATCTGAGCCAGAAAACGGTGCCTTGGGCAGAGGAGCAAGTAGCCTCTGTTGGACGCCTGCTCCAACAGGCCAGTTCCCTGTATGAAGAACTGAGTGCCATGTATCCCGAGCGCAACGAGGAGTTCCAAAGCCTCCGCGAGCGTATCGCGCAGTTCCTCGGAGACGAAACGACTCGGCTCACCGAAAGCGTCAAGAAGCTGGAGCTGCTTGGTGCCAAGCTAGACTACGAGCTGAATGTTCTGCAGTCCAAGGTGGATGACGTCGAGGACGGTCTCCGAGAGTTTGAGCGGCAGGTGGTGGACATTGAGACGCGGATCAAGGGATTAGTCAATGACGAACGGCAGCAACACGGTACTTCATGGTTGTCATGGATTCGCAGAATGTTTGGACGTGCATGAGCGGCATGTGCATTTACGGATGTACAGCGATCTGTATGGCGTTTCGGGTGGTCTGGCGTTGGGGTTTTGTGTGATGCATTTCATAGCGAGTCTAGATTTAGGACAGATACTGTACAAATTGAGGAGCATTCCTGAGAAGTTTTACTGAACCGCGCCCAATGCCACCGATCAACTTCGCCATGAGACGACGTCAAAATGGAGTAGAGAGAACGCGGCCACCCCGATTCCGGCCGCGATTCGAGCAATCTCGATCCTCATTTAGAGCCCAAATCCTCCCATACCTCCGGCGGCCTGCCGCCCAGCAGCGGCCTCATTCTGCATCTTCTCGCTGACCTTAATATTCACCTCGAAGAATTTGGCCACGCAGCGATCCAGGCAGACGGATTCGCCCTTGTTGAGGTCACTTTCTCGGTAGTCGTTGGGGATGCATTTGTTGATGCAGGATTGAGTCAATCTGCGACACCGGGTTTCTAATCAGCTTTTTGCTCCGACAAGTGATACAACGAAAAGGATCTGCGCCGCGCTCGTATCGTACCGGTTGAACATGTCGGAAATCACCTCGACCTCGGTTTCCGCGGCGGCGATTTTCTGCTCTGAAGAGAGCTTGGGTTGGCCGCCGAAGAGGAAGGACATCGTGCTCGTTTGTTTTGCTGGAAAAAGGGGAATGAGAGAGATGACAGGAACAAGGTATAGTCTGCGCAACTGTTAGAAGAGATGTAGCTCGTAAAAATCAATTGAGAACCAACCCTCCTGGTGAAGCTGCTGGCGATGCTGTTTTTTCTGGTTTATCAAGAGCCAACTGGGTTCGCGGACTCTGGTTGGAGCTTGGACCAACCGGCAGAATCGGACCCAAGGGAGAAATTTCATGCATTATTCATTCTTGTGGGATAACTAAACCACGTTCTCTCGATTACAACACCACTATCATTCTACCTTTTGGAAATGCAGTAACCTGTCTGCTAGTAGGCCAATGTTGTCAATTGGACCTAGAAGGGCCTCCCGGAGATTTCTGGGAGAGCTCCTCACATGGTGAGTGCCATCACGCCCGGAGCCTTCGTTCCCAGAGATGAATTACCACCACCTTTAGAACCGCTGCAATGACGTGCGTTGTAAATATCCGTCGCATTGTGAGATTCAACGGTTGCCTCAGGGCCCTGAGCGGAGCATGCTCGAGGTTTTCTGTCTAAAGGTCCACGTGTTGGCAAAGTCGCGCTGACTGCTTTCGATAGTGGTAGTTGTCAATCGTCGTTGTGCCGAACGTACCCCTTCTCCCGCCCTCAGAGTTTACCGACCGCGAGAAGCGGTGTCCGATGGAATCATACAGTAGTGTCCGCTGAGAAAGGCGTCAAAGACCGTATCCAGGAGGTCCACAATGCCGTCTCCAACCCCTACCCTCGAATACCAACCGACTCGCGCAAGATCAGCATCGCGGAGTTTTGCTCCCGCTACAACCATATTGAACCCAACCAGGTCGTCGAGGAGGACAGTGTCGTCCTTCAGGGTATGTCGCGACTTTTCGCCTTGGCAAAAAGCCTCCATGTACTTAGATGTAGTAGGCAGAATACGCTCTTATAGACTGGCTGGAAGCAAATTGATATTTTTCGACCTTGTGCAGGATGGCGTCAAGGTGCAGGCCATGTGCAATAAGCGACTGCTCGCCGACGTGAGCCAGGAGAAGTTCAAGGAATTTTACCGTTTGCTCCGTCGCGGAGATGCCTTTTGTTGGTTCCCCCCTTCTTTGCCAGACTTTGGTGGGAGACATGGGGCTAAACTAGAGCAGCAATCACAGGGAATCCGCATCGGACGGGACGAGGCGAGCTTACATTGCGAGTAACTGAGCTTCCGATGCTCCTGTCGCCGTCCCTGCACGATGTCCCGGTTGATGCACAGGAACACGAGAATTCGCCCTACCCTCGACATGTCCAGTTTCTTGCAGATCAACAAGCTGCAGATACCTTACGAGTACGCTCGGCTCTTATTCAGTATATTCGACAATTCTTCATCGAAAGGTCGTTCATGGAAGTCAACACCCCGATCATCGCGGGCGAGGCGGGGGGTGCGACGGCGCGTCCGTTCGTTACTTCGGCCACCGAGTTCCCAGAGAAACGATTATCGCTGAGAATCGCGCCGGAGCTGTGGTTGAAGCGATTGGTCGTTGGAGGTTTTGACAAGGTTTTTGAGATTGGCTCCTCATTTCGCAACGAAGGTGAGTCGAGTGGCTTAGTGTTAAGAGCCAACTTGCTGACTGAAGAAGGCATTGATCGAACACATAACCCCGAATTTACTACTTGCGAGTTCTACCAAGCATACTCGAACCTGGACGATCTCTTGTCTCTGACAGAGACGTTCATGTCGGGCATGGCGTCACATATTGGCAAGTTCAAGAACGACATCGGCTCGAGCCTTGAGGGCCCCGATGTAGACTTCACTACTCCGTTCCGAAGAATCGACTTCATTCCTGCGATGGAGGAAGCCATCGGCCGGAGCTTGCCGGCGTTGGACTCCCCCAGCGCCGAAGCCGACCTGAAAAATCTCTTCGCCGACCTGGCGATCCCACTCCCTGACATACCAACTCTTCCCAGACTTATCGATAAGCTCTGCTCTCACTACCTCGAGCCTCAATGCAACAACCCAACGTTCATCGTCTACCCTCCAGAGTGTGTCTCTCCTCTCTCGAAATCATTTGTCCATCCTTCTCAGCCCGAGCAACGCGTTGCCGCTCGCTGCGAGCTCTTCATCAATGGACGGGAATACGTCAACGCATATGAAGAAGAAAACTCACCGTTCGAGCAGCGAAGGAAGTTCCTGGAGCAATTGGACTATAACAAAGACACCCAGGAATGGGGGGAACTGGATGAGGCCTATCTTCAGGCTCTGGAATGGGGTCTGCCGCCGACGGGCGGCTGGGGTTGTGGTGTTGATCGACTGGTGATGCTCTTCACGGGCATGAAGAGGATCGGGGATGTGTTGCCGTTTGGGACGTTGAGAGCTGTGACAAGAAATGTATGACTTAGGTCACCAGTGTACTATACTCGCAATGTTTTGAATAATGGGAAACCAAGGGTATAGCTGGAGTTGTCGTTGATGTCCACAGTGAAATTTTGCCGTGCTCGTATGGAGTGTAGATAGGGGTGTGCAATACTAGCTTCGGGCCCAGAGCTCAAAACTCAATATCAACAAATCCGACTCCAGCCCCAAACACGATCATCATGTATTTTCACGGCCATGGTAGGCAATTCTCCCCTCAACAATGAAGCGAATAACCAAACGTCCACATCTGCGCCCGCAGATTAGGATCCAAAATCTGCATCGTCTCTGCCATCATCGCCCTTGCCATCACCCTCGCCCCAGCCCACTCGTACTCACCAACCAGCACCGTCATAACCTCCACTCCAACAACCACCACCGCAGTCTTAGAATCTCAAGAATAGTATTACCCTCTCGTCCCTTTTTCTCCTCAAGTATATGGACTCCACCCTTTGTGTTTCTGGGCCTTGGCCTCACACTTTGGACATACAAATGCATCATGATGGTCGCGTTCCAGAACAAGATTATCTACATGCCGAACATTCCTCCTTTCTCGCGGTCTGAGACCGTCGAGACCTATGAGAGGCTATGCGCGCCCGTGCGCTGGGAAGAGGAGAGTATCATGGCGGAGGATAACACGCGTCTTGCGTTGGTCGTGGGTGAGATTCCATCCTCGAATGCAAAGAAGGACGCGGAGAGACTGGTCGTGTTGTATTTTCAAGGGTACGTCAACTCTGTAGAGGGCGTTCTCGATGTATTTATCGTACGAGTAGATCGCTGACAGCATTAGAAATGCCTCATCCATGCCACCCAGATTGCCCTATCTCTCTTCTACGATAAAGGAAGCTCATAGGAATCATTCCAACATCTCGATCGTTGCGGTCTCTTACCGCGGATACTGGAAATCCGCCGGCAAGCCCACGGGCAAGGGCATTGCGCGCGATGCGTCAGCCGCATTGCGCTGGATGCTGCAGCGTTACGCGCATGGCACTGAACGCGCGAAGATCGTCCTCTGGGGCCAGAGTATTGGCGCCGGTGTCGCGACGAATCTCGTGGCCGAGTTTCTGGAATCACAGCATCCAAGCGACAACAGCGAGGCCGTCATCCATGGAATAGTTATGGAGACACCGTTCACCAGCCTCAAAGACTTGTTGGTGGCCTTTTACCCGCAAAAGTGGCTTCCCTATCGCTACTTGACACCTTTTCTGAGATCAAATTGGGATAGTGTACAGGCGCTGGAGCGGATTGGACGGGTCGGACGCAGATCGCAAGGTTGCTTGCCTAGGATTATGATGCTGGAAGCCGAGAGGGATGAGGTGGTACCGGCAGGCCATGCGGCCAAATTGGAGGGGGTATGCAAGGAATATGGAATGGACGTGGAGCGAACGGTCATTTCTGGCGCGTTACATACGGAGGTTGTCGCAAAGCCGGAGGGCAGAAGGGAGATAGCGAGGTTCCTGAAAACAATCTAGAAGTTGCGGGCGTTGACGTTGCATCCGAACTCCGCTGATAACCGTCAGTGGGGTCTCGTTAACACTTCAAACTACGCAGTGGTCAACAGAACACCAACTTGAGAAGGTTTACATTCAATTGAACGAGACAAGCAAGATGGTGTCGATAACCCACGAAGAGCCTGTGACGGTGAGTCTTCAGGACCTCGTCAACGGTAAGCACCACCGTTCTTCCTCGAGACATGTGCAGGAAGCGCTGAACATTTAACTTCAAACTAGGCACGGTCCCCTCGTCGACATTGACTGCGGCCTTTGGACCAGAGAGTCTTGGTATCATCGTTGTCAAGGATCTGCCACCGAAATTCGCTCGTCTGCGCGCCTCTGTTCTTTCCAGCGCGTCATACCTTGCCAGTTTGCCGGCCGACGAACTCGGTTCGTGAAGGAACATCTCGTCAAGTCATCAATTATCGCTGATAAACGTCAAGCACGGGTGGAAAGCCCCCGGTCGAAATATCTCGTAGGCTGGTCGTGCGGCAAGGAAACGCTGCGATCCGGACACTTTGACACACTGAAGGGATCCTACTACTTCAACTGCGCCTTCTATCAGGATCCGTCCCTGCAGAGTGCTCCAGCAGGCGATTACCCCGATTTCCCACAGTACACGGCACCGAATATCTGGCCGGACGAGAGCAAGCTTCCTGGCTTTCGGAAAAATGTGGAAGAGCTGAGCTCGCTCATCATCGATACGGCAGCCCTGGTGGCTCGGGCTTGCGATCGGTTCGCCAAGGAGAACATCGAGGGGTACCAAGAGGGGTACCTGGAGAGGGTTGTTCGGAGTAGTCTAACAACCAAGGGCCGATTGCTGCACTACTTCCCGCGAGACGCAGATTCATCGTCCTCTCCCGACACCGCCAAGGAGGCCGAGAATGGGGAAAACGACGACTGGTGCGCAACACACCTGGATCACGGTTGTCTCACTGGCCTCACATCCGCAATGTTCGTCGACGAAGCCACAAATCCTCCAGCTGCAAACCTTCCAACATCCGACGGAACGACGGAGTTACCACCGCTTCCCGAGCTCCCGTCCTCTCCTGACCCTTCGGCAGGCCTCTACATCCGCTCCCGCACTGGCGTTATCGTGAAAGTGAACATCCCCAAGGATTGTCTGGCTTTCCAAACGGGAGAAGCGCTGGAACTCATCACGCAGGGAAGATTCCGTGCGGTGCCGCATTTCGTGAAGGGAGTGTCCCATACGGCAGGAAGGGAAACGGCGAGAATCGCCAGGAATACCCTCGCCGTCTTCACGCAGCCGAATCTGAAGGAGGAGGTCGAGCCGGGCAAGACGTTTGCGGATTTCGCGAGGGAAGTCGTGGAGCGGACATACTGATCCTGTTCCCCGCTGTTGCGTTCTTCCCATCGCCCCATGTAAATAAATGAAAACTTATGATCAACCGTGGCATTGTATTTAGTACAAAATAGTGTGACTATACAGTATCACTACCTACATCAAGGAATCGTAGTTTATGTCTCCAAAAGAAATACATATAGAAGTGTGTCATTGCTGTGAAACGAAGAGCTCATCGTCCGAGCCATCACTCTCTACAATCATTTCCTCCGATGTCTCTCTTACTTCCACCAAGTCCGCTGGCGCTGACCTATCCTCGCCTCGCGAGGTAGTCTTGTCGGGATTGGGCGCAGGAGACTCAGGCGAAGCACCTACGAGCCGGTTCACGTCTTTCGACGACCGCGCTTTTCTTCTTACATGTTGCGAAGGCTCACCGTTGTGTTCGTCGCTGCTGGTGAGTCCGGTCAAATCTATGACTTCGATGGTTTCGTTGACGTTATCAGTATCATTATGATTGTTGTTGTTTGGTGGTTCCGTCTTGACAGTGTCCTGCGGCGGCGGCGGTTGTTGGTCTCCAGTGTGATTGATGGCGGCTCGATTCGGTCGACGGCGCCGTCGGAGAGTGGGACTTGGGTCATAATCATCATCATCATCTTCTTCTTCTTGTCGTTCTTGGTTCTGGCTTCGCTCGAGTTTCTCGGTTTCGAGTGCAGGAACTTGCTCGTCGCTGCTGTCGTCGTGGGGAACGCTGATGATCTCGTCGTCGACAATAGTCGTTTCGTCAATTTCAGCGACATCCAAACTGCTATTTGGCGTTGCGCCAGCGGTCTGCCTATCGTTGGCGACGGCGTTGGTCCTTGTTATTCGCGCAGACTTTGTCGCATTCCGATTTCCGACATGCTTCCGGGCCTTGTTCGTTGTCTTGACCACGACTGGCTGCTTGGCCTTGCGATCCAATCTCGCGAGGATCTTCCGCCACATCTCTGGGTCCCGCGCTTCGTTGTATCCTGCCACGTCCTCCCCGTTGAGGCTGTCGATACCCAGAGCCAGGGTGCGAGAGTCGCCCCAGAACCATTGCTGCCCGTCCTCCATCCGCTCGTCTGTCCATCGGGACCACTGTCGGCTGGCGAGCATCCCGTGGAGGTCCAGCCCCAGGGATGTGCTGTCGAAGACCAGCTTCATCGCATCGGGCTCCCAGCATCGGCCGATGATCATATCTAGCGAAACTTGCAGAGACGTACCCGGTGGGTGGACAGCATACCACGGTCCGTAGCCATTCATGTTGGGTTTCTGAAACGCCTCGGCCACTTCCCTCGGTGTGAGCGGTTGGGGCCTCTCGGCCGTCCCAGGCGTTCGATACGCTCTTTCCGGCGAAAGACTGTACACTCTCCCGTAGACGCGAACCCGGTGCTTCGACGCCAGTAGCGGCGACGTTACTTTTTCAATGCATGATAGTAGCTGAACCTCAATTTGGTCGATGACCATCACGTCGGTCACGGGAGGTAATTCCTCACCCAACTTGGCTCCGCGGGGTTTCAGCCTTACCACATCTCCGACAATCAAGAGCTCTGGACCCAGAAAGATTCCCTGGGAGTAGACGGATGCATTCGGCCAATTCCCCTTGAACCTTTGCTTGCCCACCAGCGAGAACGAAGACATTACCGTCATCGCATGCTTGATGGACGGGTGCCATTTCTCCTGGGGTACGCCGTATAGCAATATCGGCCAAGAGTAGAATGGTCGTATGCAGTTGATGTGAATGTATTTGGACTGTAGTGACAAGCTCTTGTCATCGTCGTTTGGATCGGGAAAAGTCTCCACGCGGAAACCAGAGTAATTCACAGCAAATCGCTTGCGCACGGGTTCAAGGAGATCCTCCTGGAGAACAGGCTCCTCGGGCGTCTGACCGACTGTACCCGCTCGCCAGTCGGGATATTCGAGGAACCTCTTCTCTCGAGGTGAATACATTTGATACGTCTCACTCCTCGGATCAAAGACAAGCTCGTAGTCTGTGCACGGCGTCCACAGGACAATCTCACCCGCGCGAGGTATAAACGAACTCTGCAGCTCTAATCCTTTCAAATGCACTCGTAATGGCTTAGATTCTGCCCGCCAGTCCATACTCTTGGGTTCAATGATGGGCAGGTCCAGCCTCTTAGCTGTCTTGAGTCGTTTGATTGCAGCGCGGAAAAAGTCCGGTGTCCCTTCAGAATCCAAAGGCTGTTGGACCTTGCGCTTCATGCTACGGACTCTCGGGCAACTCTTCGATCTGGACCCACTAGAGGTGCTCATAGGGGCCCTGTTAGAGCTATTGCGGTCAATGGCCAACAATGAGCCTTTTAAGCGCCCAACTGCGAAAGCCTGTCAACGAAACCTCTTTCTAGAGAGGGCGAGTCTCGACGACTGCTCACCTGAGCCGGCACCAAGCCGTCTACAGTTTTCGCACGTGCATTGGTCAACACTGCCACTCATGAGCCAGCAGAAATGAGGAAACATCTGGTTGGGAGAGTTAAATGAGGCTCTCGAGGGGTGACCCCATACAGCCCTTGTCCCCTGTGTTCGGGTCAATTTCCACAGTAAACAGAGATCAAAGGCTTGAAGGACGGACTCACTGTTGAGCCAGATTGGCGAGGCCGCTCAAGAACGACATAATTATCAGGCATCTTTTCCAAGATGTAATTAAGGCCTGGATTTCGTTAGGATGCGCTTGGTGCCAGGACATGTTGTGCCATCCAAATCTGAATAAAACAGATGCAGAATGCATATGCATGCAGGGATTCTCAAGACAATGGGGAGCATATTATTCTCCGATCAGAACAGTATGTGCTCGTTCATGAATGGCTTGCGACCATGATCGGCCTTGGAGAATCTGAAGCTCGATGCGAATCGATCATAACCTACCTTGCCTATATTCACCTCTCTTTCTCATCCACATCACAGCCAGCTTTTGCCGGTATAGCCGGTCATCGGTTGGCCTCCAGCTATCCTCCGTCGGCCACGCATCCCGCGTGCCATCAGAAATATAACTGGGACTCAGCGGGACAACGACCTCATCTCCCTTTGAAGACATCGTGATGGAACACCACTAATAGTCGTGGAAAGGGACACTCGCAAATGTCTCTCCTTGAGTATCCGTAGATCATCGAGGAGTGCATTTGAGAACGAAGAACAGCATGCATTTGCAGGAGTAAGCCAAGGTCAGGAACCCATTGCTTCTACAACATAGTAAGTACTCGTTCCGTGTTATTCTCTCGTCCTAATGTAAACACCTTCCTTTTTCTTTTTCCTACAGACCTCTGTGTCGGGTCACCACCACCGAGTTAGCGGCGATGCTATTGGGTGGCGTCCGTTTTGTGAAAGTCACGTGAAAACAATACAGGGATTAGGAGAGCCAAAGCACATTCTTGGCTTCCTCTTTTGTACTCGTACTAGCCTACTGAATATTACTCTCTGGAACTTCCAGGCCCAGGCCGTCCCCAAGATATTTCTCTCGCCAACTGGTTTAAGACATCCCAAGAGACAAAAGGTCATTCCAACACGACTGGTTGACTACGGCTTGTGAAGAAAAAAAAAAAAAAGGATAACTACCGTTTTTGCTGATATTTCGTTATTGCATTCATTATCCCATCTATACAAGATTGTGTCATCGTACAAATTGAGTGCTTAATCCACAGAAGCTTCCGTGACGGAATCCGCTTCATCCCCTGGCGGAGGCACAAGCTCACCCTCTGACACCCAAACCTTGCGCAACTCACTATTGATCTCGTCGAGGCGTTGTTTCCACGCATCCACATTGTCGAGGCGCTTGCGCAGTTCTTGCAGCTCTTTCTCAACTTCCATTCTTTTCTTTCTCAGTGCCGATGCGCTCGAATTCCCACTCTTCTCCTGTTGCCCCAAGGCCGAGGGTGAGCTGGTAGGTGTGATACTTCTTGAGGGATGCGCGGGTCGAGATCGTAATAAGCGTGATTCCCTTGTCTTTCGCGCGTTCATAGAGCAAGCCCTCGACATCCGAGGAGACTGCTGAGGTGCCTTCATCGATAAAGGCATATCGGGGTTCGTGGTAGAACAACCTTGCCATCGCCATTCGTTGCTTCTCGCCGCCACTGAGGACGTCCTTCCATTCCTTACGGCAATCCCAGCCACCTTCGCGCTCAACTAGATAGCCTAGATGCACTTCCTCCAGGACTCGTTGCAGTTCGGCATCTGTTCGTCCGCTCTCGCGCATGTTCATTTCGCTGTGGGGATAGATGACCTGGTCACGCAGAGTTCCAACACTCAGATAGGGTCGCTGTGGCAAAAACATGATCCCATCAAGGCCGAAGTTGCGGGGGCGACTAACAAGGCCCCGATACACCGGCCACAGACCAGCCACAATGCGAGCAATGGAAGATTTTCCAATGCCATTGGGACCTGTGATGAGTAGATGTTCGCCGGAGTGGACGATGAAAGACAGAGACTGGATCAGCTCATCGCCTCCCTGCGGGTAGAGCCCCGGAGCGACAATGGGAACATGCTCCAGGCGAACTCCATCAAAGCCACTGTGGATGGTTCCTTGGACGTCGGGCAGGGAGTATAATTCAGGCTGCGTCCCTCGTGGCAGGTGATACGCGTTTGCGTGGACACGGTGTAGCGTCGACACAAGCGTGTAGACTCGCGATGTGTAACCAGCAAGCTCAGAGATGTCCTTGATACTGTACATCATGCGCCCTCCAGCATCGGCCAGGGACAGCAGCAGCCTTTTATTGGTGATAAATTCTTTCATGCGACCGCGTTCTCGACTCGAATTCCTTGGCCCCTCGGCGAGTTCCTGGAGGCCGCCAGCACCTCCCCATGCCGGGAGGAACACAGGAACTGATGTGATGAAGTAACCAAACGCTGACCAAACATATTTGAGTATCATATCTTCCAGCATGTTGTAGTGGATCCTGACGCTGTGAATGCCCTTCATCCACCGCTGGAGGTCCTCGAAGCTCTTGGCCAAGAAGACCTTCTCCATTTCTGCGCCGCCGTAGAACGCAATCTCTTCGGCATTTGCCAAAAGTCTCGAGTGGAGACCTCTGAAATCGCCTTCTCGCTTGCCCTCGACAGCTTTGAGCTTCCCGAATGGGGGAGAGAGTTTGCGGAGGACAGTCGCGGTGCCAAAATAGCCGCTGAGGATGGCACATAACGCAACAGGCCCGACATTGCGATAGATTTGATAGGTAAAGAAAGCCAAATCCACGGCGGGCTTGCCAAGTGACGAGGTCAAGCCTGCCGCGGCTGCGCAAAACAACGTCAGATCCTGAGTGATGAACTGGTCTGCCCCTTGTCCGATGGCCCCGTCCAAATTGCTCAATCTGTAGTAGTTCATGTTGTCATTGAGGTAGAGGTCATGGATGTATCTCGTCAGCCTTGTGCGGAATGCGATCGATAACTTGGACTGCAAGAAATGGATCATTGCATTTGTGTATGATGCAAAGGTCCCAATTCCACACCATTTGATTAGCCCCCAAATGAATGCCCGCCCTTTTCCTGCAACCAAGTCTCGAACAATCTCTCCATCTAATCGCGCAACCAGTAGAGACAGGTAAGTCCGCAAGAGCAGGAAGAACCCATGGCTCATTAATAGGCCGGCCTCTTTAGAATGCCATCGTGGGACCATGATACTCATCAGGCTAAGGAACTGATGCAAAAAAGCCAAGTTCAATCCAGGCTTGGTCGACAGAGGCGGGGCCTGGGACATGGAATCCTCGTCGCTTAGTCGAGCTGCGCGGGGAGGATTCAGAAACAATCTGCGATGCGCATCGAAAGTGGTCGGCTTAGTCGGATAGATGGTGACTTTGGAGGTCATGTTATCCCGATAGGGCACATAGATAATTCGAGACCCATCTTTGCCTCGAAGCCCGGAGTTCCTGCGCAGCATGCGCCTGCCCTGGGCATGCTCCTTGGAGCGTTTTCGGTACCATTTATAGCCTCCATAGCTTGAACTTATAATCGATAGCAGAAGGGCAAGGGTGGCAATTAACCGTGTCGTCCTAGTCGTCTTTTGGTAGAGTCGCTTGCGAATCCGTTCCAAGTACCGATGGTAAAGAATGAGGATGGGATCCTCCGAGTAGCGGAGTGTGGACTGAGCCGCCATGGTTGATCACTGGGATAGAATCCCGCTTCTCAACCATGACCTATTCATTCTTTGTTCCGCAGAAAAAGGTTCTGAATAGGGAGTGTTGTGAAGAGGAACGAGGGGAACTGGGAAGACCATTGCGGCTCCCAACGGCTTGTGACGTCGACAAAGCATGTGAACACCTCGGGTGTTGGAGAATCACGTGCAAAATCTTGCTCTTGCTCTCGCTGGCACTTTGAGTCAGCAGCTTTGCCAAGGCCCCGAGTCTGAGACTTCTCAGTTTTTGAGATTCCTGGATAGGTTTAGGTCCAACTGTTTGCAATGTTTCAGAAGTGAAATTGCAGTTATAGTTTGAAATTGCTCACATTTGCGACGGCTCAACCAATGAAGGTAAAGAATACTCCGTATGGGGAACGAAGGATCCCTTGTTAAGTATTGTATTTACCTTGTCATTTCACAGTTGCTCCGTGAAAGTTTCAATTCTTGTTTTGAGTTCACTCCGTACCTACTCTGTACTCGTAATTATTCGAGAATACGATACAAGTACCGCTAGTAACTGAGACATATGATTGGCCCGTAGTGTGATTGAGTCCCTTGGCATTCGAGATTCAGACCAACAAAACTCAACAATTCAGCAGAGGGCAGATCTTGGGCTTTCTCAGTCCTCGTGCGGGAGTGTTCTGCTTGCCGCCCAGATGAACTTCAGCTCCACACTGTGCACTCCAACTCCAATTCCAAATCAAAGCTGCGTGCTTGCTTTCTTTCGTTACCTTGAAGGCGTCATTGGGCCGACTGTGAAGTGACCACTTATCGTGCTGCGTCATGGAGGTCTGGTTCTCGACCCCGTTGTTCCCCGTGGGCAGATCAAGTCCCCGTGGAATAGAAGAAACATTTTGTTTCTCCCAACGATCATCGACAAATTGGAGTGCTTGGCAGTATGAACACTTTGACATTTGGGCGGCCGCCAGTTGACCTGGAGTCCCTTGTGTACGGAGTAGATTGTAGCCTATTCGTCAAGAATCCTTCAAAAGGAGGGCCCAAGATTGGTTCAATCAGCGTACGGAGTAGAGATCAGTGATCCAGCATACTCGTAGGAGAACACGGTCCACGCTCAGAGTATTGTGGGAAAATTGTTTGATTCATTCCACGCAGTTTGTTAGCTAACGACTGTCGCCCAAATTAAAGTTCGCGGCTTTGAGCGGGCTCCGATCGAAGCCACCAACTGGCGTAGTAGCAAGTACGGAGGAATTATTGGGGCTAGCAGACTCGTAGACTAGTAGCTTAGGCTAAGCAGCGCTCCCGTAGATACCTGGGCCTTCCTCCTCAATTAATCACTGACTGCTCTTCCCCCCGAGTCTGCTTCTCTCTAGAATTCATCACGATAATTTCATTCTTGAGCGCATCCGATCGTCGTCGGACATCGACTTCGCCATTGCTCGTCGCGCGCTTGCGTTTGGGTCCCTCGTTCTGCGGCTCCCCCCCCCGATGCCGGACCGTGATTCCCCATCAGCTAAGGAGTCAGGATCGCAGTCCGATTCCATGAAGACGCCACCCGGAGACAACCCGAGCTCAGGTGAGTACTCGGTGCTAGCCACCAGCTCCCCTGTGACGGCCAGCTTTTGATCCTCGAGTCGAAGTGCTGACAATCATGTTCCGCTCAGATGGCGCACCCGCGCTCCCTGCAGATGAGGTTGACTCGTCGCAACCGTCTCCCTCCAACGAGGATGGATTGTCCTCCGCGCCTCCTGCGGCACCGTCAGGAAGCCAGTCACTTGCGACTCCGGAACAGCCGAAAAAGAAGCGCTCATTTCTCCAAGTCCCCAGCCGAACATCTTCTCGGGCGAGTAAGAATCAGTCCGAGATGACTGCAGACACGCTGGATGACTCGAGGAACACGGCGGGGAGTTCACGCACAAACTTGACTGCGGGCCGTCGGAATCCCAGCAAGACAAGCAGCAAGCGATCCCTACGGGATCATGCCATGTCCCTCCTACGTGCGGAGCAGTCCAGAAGTGGTGATCCGGGTGAGGAGCCGCACCCAGCCCCGGAGAAGAAACTCAAGTCGTCGCGATTGCTTGCTATTATCAGTTGCTGCAGTGTAGCGAGCCGCGACAAAGACGATGCTAGGCCGGCCGTAAAAACAACTC
This sequence comes from Thermomyces dupontii, assembly GCF_041956625.1. NCBI lineage: Eukaryota > Fungi > Ascomycota > Eurotiomycetes > Eurotiales > Trichocomaceae > Thermomyces > Thermomyces dupontii. The sequence continues at coordinate 319,523 of NW_027192316.1, read as the reverse complement.
AAAATCGACAGCCAGCAAAAGCTGCCCAACCAGTGATCGAGAAAACAGACTCTGGTGCCGTAGAATCGAGCACTGCAGAGCCCAGAGATTCTGAATATGTCGATGAAAAAGCCAGGTTGGATGCCGATGTCACTGCGAAGGCTAGGACAGAGGAAACCACCGTGTCTGAGGAACGCATCACCGAGACCAGCGCAGAGACCGACCCTGTTAGTTCTACGGTCGTTGAGAGCCCAGCTGCGGAAGAACCGAGTCAAGGACCAGGCGTGGAGAGAGAAGTTGAGCGCCGAAAAGACGACCATGACGCGGCTATGACTGATGCCGCCGATGTCAGTCAAGAAGAAGAAGAAGAAGGGTCGGGCAAGCATCTTTCATCCGAGATCGTCCCTGCACCACCACCGCCTCCTCCGACCGATTCCTCCGTCTCCGGGCCCCCAGTACCAGAAAGAAGCGGACAGACTACTTTACTTCCTCCGGCGTTACCCCACCTGAAGAATCGCAAGTGCTTAGTCCTTGACCTGGATGAAACCCTTGTGCACAGCAGTTTCAAGGTTTGTGATTCATGAGAGTCCCCAGCGACACAATTGCTCACGTTGCCCTTCTCAACAGGTCCTTGACCGTGCGGACTTCACCATTCCAGTAGAGATTGAAGGGCAATTGCACAACATTTATGTTATCAAACGACCTGGTGTTGACCAATTTATGAAGCGAGTGGGTGAACTATACGAAGTCGTGGTTTTTACAGCATCAGTCTCTAAGGTCTATATACTTGTGGTTCTTGGTAATGGTTGCAGTCTCTGACGGTATGCAGTATGGTGATCCGTTACTCGATCAATTGGATATTCATAAAGTCGTGCACCACCGACTTTTCCGTGACAGTTGCTACAACCACCAAGGAAATTATGTCAAAGTCAGTGACTTCATTTCCCGAAGTTTCTTCATTGATACTGACCTTCGCAGGATCTCTCTCAAGTTGGACGTGACCTCAAAGAAACCATCATCATAGACAACTCACCGACATCTTACATCTTTCACCCGCAACATGCCATCCCCATCAGCAGTTGGTTCTCTGACGCACACGACAACGAGCTTCTTGATTTGATTCCGGTCCTAGAAGACCTGGCAGGATCTCAAGTTCCGGACGTGAGCTTGGTTCTCGACGTCACGCTCTAGATTGTTCCTTCGCCTTCCCTCCCCTTCCGTCCCTTTTCTCTGGAAGATTTTGATTTGTTTTGTCGATTGTTATCCATGCCATACCGAGTCAGCTTCTTCCCATCCTGATTTCCGAGTCATTCTTGTGAAGTTAATGTCCCGAATACCCCCTCCCGCTTCGTTGTTTCCTTTGTGTGTCATCCAGAAGATCACCTCACTTGTGTTTTGCCTCCTCCTTGTGTCATCGAAACCTCTTATAAACCGTTTCCTTGTCATCCTTGTCTGCAGGTCAAACATATGACAGTGCTCCAAGCGAGCATCTTTCGTACTTCTCATTGTTGCATTACAAGGGCGTCTGGTCACCAGCCAATACTACTCGTTTTTTACCCTGCTACAGCTGTGATCTTGACTGCGATCATATCCAACACTTTCCCGTCATAGTTATCGCAGAGCCCCATGTTCCTTTGTCTCGAATAATTCTGTCATCATAAAAAAAGGATAGCTGCAAGCCCGATTTGTGTGTACATGTACCTCACTAATTGGATGCATGTGATGTACATAGCAGTGATTTATCGGCGTTCAATTTTGATGTCTGCTCAGTTAAAATCACAGCCAGTTTCCACATACTTAATCATTCGGCCGGCTCATGTAGTGGACGGATACATATGAATCGGAGACAACCATCGACTTGGTCATCCTTTGGCGGTCAGTCATCTGACAGGAGTCGGATGCAAACAAGACAAACACTCCGATATGGAGCCACATGAAGTGCACGTCAACAGCACCTAACCACCGAGTCAACCAAAGAATACGACTCATAAGAAGACGTCTTGATAGTAACTTCTCGATGGTAGTGTTTGCAGCAACAGGCATCGATCAGTAGATACTTGGTCATCGTCATTTGGCAGAAACAGTCATCCAACTCTTTGTGGTCGCGATCTCGTTATCGATACGTACCAACGCCTAGGTAATCGGTAAGTCTACAGCCCACCGCGGCACCGCCCCTCGTTCTTGACGACAGAATCCGAAAGAGAACGATCACGGCGCACCTTTACGGGTCCAATCTCGGCGACAGACGCAAAAACAAAAAAGAGAAAAATCGCGTCTTCTCTGACGGGTACTTCACGAGTGAAGAAAATCATCGTGCAGCCAGTGGCGAAATGAAGAGTCCGTCAGGGTGGGACGGAAAATTGCGAGTCGACGAAGGAGCTTCTAAGCACGCTGTTCTCACGAACCCGGAAGCTCTGGAAGATCCCGATTATTCGGATAAGGACGCTCCGCCCGTTGAGCAAATCGAGGCCGACGAGGGTAGGTGGCTCTGCTGTGCGTCCCCGTGTGATCAGGAAGTTGCACGCTGATGCCAGGATCAAGATCTTCTTGAGAACGAGTCTGCCGATACAGAAGTATGCCCGTCTCTCTTTCCGAATCCTCCTCGCCAGAGACTGATTGCAATAGGAAATCGACCTTGTTCACTGCCGCATCCAATCCATCCCCGCACTGCGCTTGGAACGGTTTACAAAAGTCGAGGTACGAGACATCAGAATCCGGCGGCTTGTCTCCCCATTGACTTTGATGATATGCAGAGAATATGCCTTCGCCAGAATCAGATTCAGAAAATCGACTTCCCTCGTGAGATTGCCTGCACGCTCACCGAACTCGATCTCTACGATAACCTGATCAGTCACATCAAGAACCTCGACGATCTGACCAACCTGACCAGTCTCGATCTGAGCTTCAACAAAATCAAGCATATCAAGAACATCTCGCATCTGAAGAAACTGCGGGACTTGTACCTCGTGCAAAACAAGATATCGAAAATTGAGGGGCTGGACGGGCTGACCGAGCTGAGGAACCTAGAACTGGGCGCAAATAGAATCAGGGTATGATCGAGAGCGGGGCTTGTTTGGGTCAAACTGCTGATATGGAGTGCAACAGGAGATTGAGAACTTGGACACATTAACGTCCTTGGAACAGCTATGGTTGGGAAAGAACAAGATCACTGAGATGAAGGTATGCCAATTGTCCACTCAGGGCGCACAGAAAGCTGACGGTGTCTTAAGAACCTCGGTGCGCTCTCCAACCTCAAGATTCTTTCCATCCAAGCGAATCGCATTAAAAGCATGGATGGACTGTCTGGCCTCACGTCCCTGGAGGAACTCTACATCTCGCATAATGCGCTAACGAAGATTCACGGGCTCGAGAATAATACGAAGCTACGCGTGCTAGATGTCTCTAAGAACCAGATTTCCAAGCTCGAGAATATCTCCCATCTGAAGAATTTGGAAGAATTCTGGGCCTCGGACAACCAATTATCCAGGTTTGAAGAGGTCGAGCGTGAGTTAAGGGATAAAGAGAACCTGGAAACGGTATATTTTGAAGGCAATCCACTACAAACCCAAGGGCCCGCCGTGTATCGAAACAAGGTGCGCTTAACCTTGCCGCAGGTCAAGCAGATTGATGCGAGTAAGTGCAAACCATCAGGAATGTTTTTTTTTCAACGTGCTAATCTGTATTCAAAGCATATGTGCGACTTGGTTGAACCCGGCACAGCTAATGACCACCACACCATCTATCATACCGAATATCATGCATTTCCTCTGTCATCCTTTGTGCAGATCAACAGGTAACTAAATAGATAATGATAATTTTCCTCACGGATTTTCTCTCCCCATGCCATGTAGTTCATCATGAGAAGACCACTTGTCCATCAAAGAGGCTGCGCCCATCTTTTCGCTCCACTTCCGAGCCTGCTTTACCCTTTTTCTACGCTCCTCTGGATCCACCCCATGCTTTGATCGACGATACATGGTAAAACAATCTGCGAGGTGACGCCCAGGGGCACCGCTCGCCATCACTTCTTTGACTCGCGCATCGGAAGTATCTACTGTGAACGGCGCGCTATAGGGATTCGCAACCCCAGTAATATCATCAATAGATTCTGCAGGTGATGATGGCGACGAGGCAGTGATGGAGCAAGTCATGTCACACGTCGCCTCCGCAGAGTCGTTGTCGGATTGTTCACGGGATCGAGGAATTTGTACACGTAGAGGAGAGGCTTCGAGAAGCCGTGCTGCAGTCTCCGGGGAGTCGAGTATAGCGACACATTGCCCTTCTGTCTGCTCTGGCTTGACTTCATCACCCTGTGCGGAATTCGATGATTCTTTCGGGGTGTTCTTTAGACAGTACTAGTATATGTGGTCAGTAGTAGCTGTCTTCACATCCTATCAAAAACCGGAATAACGGGAATCAACTTGGAAAGTCAAGGAATGGAAATTGACAAACCCGTCTGTACCAAAACCCGGACACATCTCCGAATTTCTGCAGAGCAGAAAGGATCAATCTGCTCTCGGCAATGTTCTTCGGTGCTGGCGTGACCGAGATCCGGACTCGACTTTGTTGCGGTGGTGCTCGACGAGTAGTAGTGTGGAGGGGTAGCATGGGTTGGCGCGGTGTGGTCGAAGAACGAGGCAGTAGTCGACATTGACGGAGAACAATGTTCCGCAGAGGAATGGTACCGGTAGCAGGTTCTGGGAGAAGTTTAAGCATCGTATGATGGTTGTTCCTTCAACGTCTAAGGCTTTCTTGCTTTTTTTAAGACAGATTGTTAATCGGAATTTCCTGAATAACTACATCGGAGGTCTTATCATTGTTCTTGCGATCCTTGAAAGATGATTGGCAAGTGAACTGCATACAACGAGCTCATGGTCCAGTAGTACTCAGTAGGACTGTAGCATTTACCTACTGTAGAAGCCGCAGAAAATAAGTTAGTCATTCTATTTCAGATGGAAGGTGTTCTACAGCGTTCAGCAACACCAAACTTCGGCATTTTCGGTTTCGAAACTGAACAAGAACAAACGGCCCATCCGTTCGCATTCCTATGTAGGTACCCTACTAGGCCTACCTACTAGGGGTAAGTACAAGTAGTCAACACCTCCTCAAACTGCCTCATCAAGATGCGACTTGTCTACGCGTGGCATCATTATTGTGCTTCCACTGGGCTATCACGACACTGTACAAGGAGTACGTCGTCGTTTTAACCAGCAATCCCAGGGCTGAAGGTGCCTGATCCATGTTTCCGCTTTGCTGTAATTGGTCGCGATCCTATGCGGGTCGGAAGCGACTATATCTCTTGTTGTCTTCCTGATACGCGAAGATTTCTTGCTCCTCTTTGGCCTGCTCATAGGCCTCGTTGTCAATCTCGTCCGGGAAGGCCCGACAAAACGTCCATCACTTTCGACCAGCACTTACCGGACTCGGAGATGGACTCATCCCATTCCTGGAGGGTGGACTGGAACCGGACCTAATCCTTGTCCATGTATCTCAAATACCAACGATCTGCTGAAGAGGCCTTTAGCGTGGGAGCCACTGGATTTGCACGTCTGCCGGGTAAGCCTACCCTGCGCTCGGAGTAATGCTTTTTCAAACGGTTTGTCCATTTGTCCGTCTCCGATACTTAGCACCGCTCCAGTGCTTCATCGGGATTTGTTTTCCTTGCAACTTCACTATATCAGATTCCTCCCATTCCCGAAACAGTCGATCATATACATTGGTATGTATATTCGTTCACAAATGTGATCCTTGGCGGTGGGCTTTCGGTCTCCTTCACCATGAAGTCCGAGACTTGGCCTTCGAGATTCACGGTCTCTCTTATCGTGCCAAGGTCACTGTCGCCTGCCGGGGCCGAAGCGGTTCAGTCTGGATGGTCGAGACGGGACTCTACGTTGCCTGGGATCGTGACCTCTCCCTGACATTGTTCAATCCAATGGAGTGGTAGGCGACCCTCTCCAGACGCCGGGTTTGCACCGGTGCTAGCCGTCGCTCACGAGGACTGCCTGCTGGGAGATCGCTGAGATCAATGTTTCTCCACGCCTCATTGATCTCCATCGAGACAGATCTGCAAGCCGTTTCGAGCAGAAAGGGACATGTCCCCAATCGGACACCCATCAACGATATCATCCACCAGCAAAATTAGGGCGTATCCTGCTGTTTTTAGTAACAGATGTTCTCTCTATACTGAGAGTACTCGTAATTCATGGCAGGTGAGTGATATAGTATTCTTGACGAGTGTCCTACTGGGGACATGTCCAATTTCTGCTCGAGACTGCTAAACAGGATCGTCCCTGGCCCCTTATAACTCAACAAGTGGTTCATGGATCAATAAACAAACACTGGAGATTATTCCAGTCCATTCTGAAGAAAATGGCGACACATGGCGTAATGTGACCATACTCGACCCTGGCCCCTATCATGTAGTCAAACGTCTGCATGATCGCAGACATTGTGAGCTAAAATGTACTCAGAATGTTCATTCTCCTGACTCGGTTCAGGCATCGAACTTGGATAATATCCTCTTAGGAATATGTTCAGGTCGCGAAACCCGACCTCTAGACGGCGGAGGGTTTGTGTGGTAGTTTATATTTGACCACCATGGCCAGGTACCGGTTGAAGTCAATCGCTGGACCATGCTTCACAATGCAGAAATCAATGAGACCGAAGCTGTTTTTGAGAACTAGGCGCGATTGTTGGTTGCTGTCCAGCGAATTCGAATCACGATTTGTAAAACCGTGGAATTTGTAGGTGCGTGAAGAATTCAGAAAAGTCCATGGCAGAAGATGTATGATGCATTGATTGAGAATTTCTTGTTTAGGACTGGTTGTCTGAACTAGGAAGTTCAAGATCAGAAAGCACACCGGCACGTTACTGTTATGTTTGTACTGAGATGATTCTCTTGGAACTCGGCACATTGACCATGGGCTTGCAGGACAGCAGGGTCTTCAGTCACTGCGTTCGACTTGGGACGGTGGTTCATTTCCCAATGTCTTCTGCGAAAATATGATATATCCACAGACAAGAGATAGTCTATAGTGACAATATCGTACTCAGTAGCAGAGATCACATAATTCATCACTCCAAAATACTCAAAACAGATCATGATGCCAGCCGACTTAGGCGAAGATGGGAATGTACATGCCATACTGCAACAGTCAGCGTCCGTCCGGTGACCAGGCAAGCGAATACGTACGTTGAGAGGATCATTGAAGCGAAGGCCCTTGTCCAGCGCGTTGATCGCTTCAATCTCACTGTCGTCCAGGTCCCATCCAGTCACGTCCAAGTTCTCGGCCAGGCGTTTCGGATTGCTGCTCTTGGGAATGACCGCAATGCCACGCTGTGTGGCCCAACGCAGCAGAACTTGCGCCGGGGTCTTGCCGTGCTTCGCGGCAGCTGCCTTGATGACATCGACGTCGAATAATAGAGGAACGTTGCGGGCAGCCTCCATGTCGAGCTCCAGGAACCCTTGGTTGCCAAAGGACGAGTACGCCGTGATCACGATGCCCTGCTTCTGGACATATTCGACGAGCTTCCTCTGCTGCAGGTACGGGTGGTGCTCGATTTGCAAGGTTGCCGGAGGGATGCGGGCATATCGCAGCAGATCCATGATCAGTTGCACGCTGAAGTTGCTGATGCCGATGCTACGGGCCAGCTTCTTGTCGACTAGCGACTCCATCGCGGCCCAGGTCTCTTGGATGGTCGCGTTGCTGAACTCCGGCTTGCCAGTGGCAGGGTGGTTCCAGCCGGGAGGGTAGGACTCGGCAGGGTCAACATACTTCAGGGCCACAGGGAAGTGGATCAGGTAGAGATCGAAGTAGTCAATCTGCAAGTCGTCCAGCTGCTTGCGCGCAATGGATTCGACTTTGTCGGCGTCGTGGTATGTGTTCCACAGTTTCGACACAATGAACAGCTCCTCGCGCTTCACCAGACCATCCTTGATCGCACGGGCCAAGCCCTCGCCCACCTCTTTCTCATTTCCATAATCTGGCGCCGTTCGTTAACATTTGGCAAAGCTTCACCGAAGAGGGTTCTCCGCCAGATGCTTACCCGCAGCACCATCGAAAAGACGGTAACCGGCCTTGACGGCGGCATAAACTTGATCGGCGCAGGTCTCCTTCGGCACCTTCCACAGGCCGAAGCCGACAATTGGCATGTCATAGCCACTATTCAGCTTGACGGTTGGAGAAGCCATGGTGACGGATGCCCTTCGCTGGTTCAAACGGCGAGTTATCTGATCAATTGGTAGCAACGTCAGCTCGCAACTTCCATGAGGAGAATCATGGACAATAAACGAAGGCACTCACATTGAGGTGACAGTGAAAGTTCAATTGAGGAGTAATGATAAAAAAGCTCTCAACCAACGGAGCTAACGTAGGCTTAATAAGTATTGCATCCTCCGGGAACCAGAGTGTGGGATCCGATGCAAAAAAAAGAGAACACGATGCGGGTCTTACCGTCCGTTCCGAGGGACCGAGATGGAACGCCAACTGACGATTATAAGCGGTGATATCATTTCTACTTTGTTAGGGCTAATTCCAGAGTCACAGATCCATGAGCATCACCGTCCTCTCCCCACATGGCTACGTACAAACATGGGGTGGGGGAGGGGTAAATGCACGAATGCACGCCGCATATAGTGTGCAAACGGAGTCGGACAATGGGAAGGATCATGAACAAGCCACCGGCCGGTAAAATAGCTAATGAGAAGGGCAAACATTATCTGTCACATGGCAGCGTTGCCCTAAAATGAGGTACAGGGAGCGACGGATGTGCCATCAGTCCTTGTTGCAGCGATTGGCAATGCCACTTGACACATCCAGAGTTCCAAATGCCTTCTGGAGAGTGATGATCTGGTCAGTGACCATAAACCGAGCAGTGTTCCGATAATTCACCGCCATCAAAATTCACCGTTCCCCCTGTTTGATGATGAGAGAGAGCCATAAAAATTTGCCGCCGGAGTAAATGGAGATTTGGAGAAATGATAAACTCAAAGACACCGCCCGACTCGGTGTGCCGAGTGACTGACCACAAAAGGCTTCCGGCTAAATAAAGGCTAAATTCCCGGTGCATGCTGTCAGATTTCTCTGCTCAGTCTCGGATTGGATTGGATTGGGGACCTGATCTGCGTTATCCTATCACACGGCTAAAATCAACTGCAGCGGGTCAAAGCACGGGATCCTTTCAACAAATCAATCGCATGCATGCTTCGGAGAGCCTCCATTGCCCTCCAAATCGTCCACGGTCCAGCAGGCAACAATCACGGCGATGAAACAATTCCAGATTTGCAGTCCCTAACTACTCCGTACTCTTCTCAGTATGGAGTATGGATTGAACCATGCGCTTTGTCACGCTGAAGCAACCTGGAGTGGCGCGACCGCGAGAAAGCTCAAAGTTCGTGGGTCCGACAACTAACCAACCAGTTAGGGATTATCCAGGATAGGAAATTTTTAGAGATTTCAGCCCTAACCTCACATCATCTCCAACCTCGACGATGATTTACTCCATTACTTCATGAACCTTCGAACATGTCCAGTTGTTCTCTCAAAGATTAGTCATTATCAACTATTTCCATCCAAGTAAGTAATCAAACAAAAGAAGAAAACACATCAGTAAGTAGCTAAGACAGATCGAGAATGGAAAATTTGAAGACTTCACAGGGACGATGGGGTGGTCGCCAGACCGTGGAACAGATGCAAATCCCAGTTGTATGAGGTCACTCCTTGAACTCCTTCCCGCTCCTGTGCACACTAGAAAATTAGATACTATCATTAGTGTCATTGATCAAACTGCTTCCACTGCGGTGCTCTCTGTGTAACGCGCGTTCCCGGAACCCGTGCCATTCAGTTGCGCCTCGGGAGGAACAGCACCAACCAGCTTGTCCATCAGATCGTCGGCAGACAGAACTCCCTCCAGTTCGTTGTTCTGCTGCTCTCGGGACACCGGGACAACCTGGTGATGCTGTCCAGTCGCCGGGTAGGGTAGGTGAGTGTAGTTTGCGCCGGCTAGTTCGGGACGAATGGTGCTGCCCTGAGTCGTCCACATTGGAGTCGGCGCTTGCGTGACGTCAGTCATCGAAGGGGCGGTAGTGCCATAGATCGAGTTGAGGACGGTCTGGTTGTTATCAAGGACATGTGGCGCCGGCAGGTAGTGATTGGTGTGGCCGGTCAACCCATACGTTGGTAGGGGTAATCCATGGAATCCATGGGTCAAAGTAAGATCATGAACATTGAACAGAGCAGGACTGGGACTTGACACAGCGATGCTTCCTGGCTGAGACGAATCATGAGGCAATGGATTGAAGGAATCCAAGACCGATGTCGAAGGGATCTTCAGGACTTCCTCTGGCCTGCTTATGCCGTTCAAAAAGTCGTAGGTCCCATGAGGACTGTACATGTTGGTAACCTGATCGTTCGGGAGAGGATACATTGGCCATTGCTGCTGCGGAGTCACCGGAGTTGGCAATTGCATCATGCCGTTCTGTGTCAGGTTGCCGTAAACCTGATGCTGAGGTCGAGCAGACAGCATATGATTGTCGATGACAAGAGGCGGGAGGTCGAGGCCACGTTCGTTGTTAGTGCCATTGCAGGTCGAAGGTGGAATCAATCGCCGCCAAGTGGTTGTTCCAACCTCACCTGGTCTGGTTTGGCGGAACTTCCACAGCAGAATCGCCATTCTCTTCTTGCTGTCAGTGCTGTTCCCATTGATTCCGTCAGGCATCCGGCGGTGGGCAGGCAAAGATGCTTTGAGTTCCTGCATCGCCGAAAGAGACCGAAAGAACTGACGAGTATTCTCTTCCGCAGCTTTCGCAGCGTCTGACTGGCCCGATTTCTCTGCGGCTTGCTTCTCCTGCGTCAACTGTGTAAACAGTTTCGCCCACCAGGATGATTCGAACAATGGTTTGACTTTGGTCGATGTCGTTTTGGGCAGGTCATGATGAGCTTCCAGTAATACCTTGCCGTTCTCGTAGATTCGAGTGTCGCAAGTCCAACTCTCCATTTGACCCACCATGGAAATGTCCCCCGCTGTTGGATGCGAAAAATCAAAATCCAATTGAATACCCAACCTCGAGCCAGAAGGAGGGAAGTCGTCCATGAGCTGCAGATTGACCTCGAGGAGAATGATGTCGCAATCGACTTGACTGTTGACATCGTCAACAAGGGAGGCAAGATAAGGGAAGGACGCACGCCATCCTTTCAGGCTGTCCAGCGGCATGGGAAGCGCGACCGGACTGCGTTGATCTCCCTGAAGACGGGTGTATATATGCAACGCTTTGTCGATACGATTGGGCTGCTGAGGAGCGCTCACCCACATGTCGAAGTTGCAAGCATGGATCATATGCGAGCAAGTGTCGTAGGCCTGCCCGCCGAACGGGGTTTGACCGTTCACGCCGCTGGTGTATGATGGAATAGAACCTTGATCAGAATAGGACGACTGTGTCGAATCAACGAAGCTGCTTGTCACTTGATTGTCGAGAGAAGTTTGAACTACTGGCGGAGTTGTCGTTGGCGGCCTTGTGTTCGGATTGCCTGGCTTTTCTCTCACAAGCCTTTCCCCTGCAACGTCGTGAGTCAAATGTCCGGAACTTTTCAGCTATAGCCAATCTTACAGTCAGGATCGCCCTTCAGAAACGAATCCAGCACCTGCAAGTGACTAGAGACTTGTTTCCTCGTCCGCCGTTTTCCGGTCAGCTTGTAGATATACTCCGCGATGAGCTCATTGCGGCCGTAAGACTTTCCACGCTCTGACCATTTCCTTCGTCCCATCGGAGGGTTTGCCTCAAGCGCTGTGCTCCTCGAATGATCAGCGAAAGAAGTTTCTCGAGATGTAGAGCAGCTCACCTTGCTGGAAGGCATCCTCGAGTTGATCAGACCAGACTGGTTCCCCGTCCTTCCCAGTGTCACGACGAGGTCTTGCCCTATACTCAAGATACTTCCGGGAGTTCATGTAGCTTCTCTTGGGGCGAACGACAGGGATCGGCTGAGCAGCAGACTGAAGGCGCCGAAGCTTCCTCCCCTGTGTGGAAGCGACCGATGTCTTGTCATCTTGTGCACTTGTCGTCGCGGGCGTGGTGGACTCTTGAACAACAGCGGGAGGTTGAGGGTACTTCAGATCCAGCGGTTGGTATTGCTCCTCACGACTCACCCCGTTCCCATTCACGATGGCAGGGTCTGTGTATGATTGTGCGTTGCCGGAGGTATTCTGCAAGACCCGATCTGATTCAGACCCAGGCCCTGACCCAACATTATCGAGAGGCGGCTGTGCCTCGGAAGATACAAACGATTCAGGCTTCCACTCTGACATAGCGGTGAAGAGGGGGGGGAACGTGTGCGACGAGAGGATGGCGCTGGTCCTGAACTTCCCTCCAGGAATGGGCAACCAAAATTCCAACTGGGAGAGAGGAACTTTGGCTGCAATGCCAATGACCCTCACGGATTCACAACGCACGCATACAACAATAGCCTCACTGAACAGCAGAGTCACGGAGTCACAGGAGGAAGGTGGCAAGAACGCGGAAGAGAATGCTGCGAAACTGGGAAAGAGAATGTTGAGATGCTGGAGGCAGATAGGCTTGCTGTTTATATTCGAGCATATGATCTATCTCCTGTGGAAAGGAGGGCTGCACATCCCAGCCTGGAACCGAGGGCCAGCCCGCCTACATCCTGCTACACGTCTCTGAATGGTGAGAAATGCCTTTCTCCCTTTACAATATACACGGCCTCTGTCTGTCCATGACCCTAGAGCGGGACCGCGTCTTGACCATCCCTCCAGTCGGAAACGCGGGAGAGGGAGATACTTATCGAACTACCCAAAGCTAGATCCTTGCCGCTCCGCCATCAAGGCTCAAAGGACATAGCACGATGTTGAAGATGACGGCTTGTTGCAAGCAAGGGGCCCAGAGAGGCACGACCTGACCGGAGATTTACGTGCAGGAGCGCACGGCACTTGATCTCTGGGAGAACCTCAGAGGGTCAGAGAAGGTACTACATACCGTTGTGAAGATGAAGTTAACGGAGTGGCAACATCCAAGAGGAAAAGAATGTAACTCATTCCACCGGAACTCCCCGCCCATGATTCAAGAATGTTCCCCTGGAATCGGACTGATTGGAATGTAGATGCATTTTTCAACTTTTTCCTGTCTCCAGATTTGAAGGAAGGAGACGAGGGACTCAGGAGAAACACCCGTTGACGGATTTGGGGCAAGTAGGGTGGGAAATAAATCGCAGGGACGTGTTCAAGGAGATTGAAGTACTTGCATTGAGAAGCACGAGGGGCTCCTGCATCGCGGCTAGGCACCTAACCCTAATCAAGGAGAACGTGGACGTAGGAAAATTCTTTGCCTTTCATGCCCTGCCCTAAAGCAAGGGAGACTCAGCACTCAATCACCACCAGAACATAATAGAAGCAGATACTAGATGAAAAAAATTTTTTGACGAGGTATCTGATCGATTCGATGGATTACTGATCAAGGTCACGGCTAACAACTGTTTCTCGAATACATTGACCTTGAGCATGGAAAATCATATCGCATCACATTTGGTCCTCATTTTCCTCGCCTACAACAAACTTCTTCCGCTCTGACCGAGTCATATTCTGGATCTTCACTCGGTCCACTTGTTGTCCCATCTTCTTTTCGATCTTCTGAATTTCTTCCTCTGGGTCAATAGCATCCTCAGCAGCATACTCCAGGACAAGCTTCCGACCCAAGAAATGCGTGTTCTTCAGAGCGTCCATGGCATTCTCCGCTTCGCGTGCACTGACAAAGTCTGCGAATGCGAAACCGCGTGAAGTACGATCAAACTTCTTGGGAACCCGCACAGAGCGTAGCTTTCCGTAGGCACTGAAAAGTGCTCGAACTTCCTTCTTGGTGGCCTGGAATGGCAGGTTCTTGATGATGATCTTGGTTCGTCTCGCCGCCGTCTTCTTGGCTATGTCTTCTCGTCGCCGTTCCTCAGCAGCATCCATTCCCTTGTGCGACATCTTGACCACGAGTTGGTGCTGGTCAAGCGTATATCCGTCCATCGCCGCCAAAGCTGCTTGCGCCTGTGCCTTAGTCCGAAACTCGACGAAGCCAAACCCCATGCTCAGTCTTTCCCCTGGGCGTTTGGAATTTGGCTTTGTCCGTACTGTAGCTGAGAGGAAGCCTTCAAGAGGTTTGAATACCTCTGCCAAACGTGCACTGGTAGTGCTAAAGTTAAGGTTGCGCACAAACAAGGTTGAAGATGGCGTCGTTTGAGTCTCGGAAGGATCTTCAGGAGCAGTAAAGGTATCAGTTGCCGAGAAGCCCTGAGACTTGACCGCGGTCTGAGTCTCACCAGCAACCGTTTTGTCGTCTGCAGGAGCGTTAAAAAGATCCTTTGGGGCTCGTTCGAGGAACAGGATGGAGTCGCCAAGTTTTCGGTATGCCAAACTCTTGAAAGCTCTTTGAGCCTCATCCGGATGAGCAAACTCGACAATGGCAATCGTCCCACTTGGAGGCATCAACAAGCGCTTCACTTCGCCATATCGTTCAAACATCTTCTTAAGATCATTTGACTTCACGCCATACGAGAAGTTCTTCACCAAGATCGCTGTGTTCCCACGCTCTCGCTGTTTGAACGACTCGAGATTGACTCCATGGGCGCTGAAATACGCTTTCGTTTCTTGGATTACATGGGTTTCTGCGTGGGCTTGCTTAACAGCGGCATCCGAGGAAGTTGGGTCAAGAAGATCCGCCTTCGAGACTCCCAACCGTTCAGCTACTGAGGACATGACAGCATCTGCCTGCGGAGCGCTGTTAGATCGAATAAACCACAATGTGACAAACCAAGGTTACTCACATTCATGTACAGCGAGTTCCAGTTGAAGGTTGACGATGAAGCCTCCAGCTTGCGCTTGATTTGCCTCTGTTTCTTCACAGGGAGTTTGGCCAACTCGGCTTCGCTGACTTTGTACGTCTTTTTGGCCGTCGCCGGCAAAACATGCAGGAGACGGCCTTGGAAATCCTTTCCATCCAAGGCTTTGTACGCTTCAATGGCGGAAGTAGGTTCCACGTACTGTACATATGCGAATCCTTTGCTTGTCTCATGGCGAGTATCAAAGGCAATATGGATCTTCGCATGACGTTAGCCCATGGTCATGAAATAGAATGTCATGAAGAGGGAACATCAAGGAATTAGTGCTGGCTCAGATAACAGGAGCATCTACAAAATCCCCTTTTCCTTTTTGACATCATATGCAGTTTGCATCTGATGTCCCTATCAGGATAAATCATCATGCAGATTATGGGTTGATGTGAATAAAATTCAAATGGTCAAGGGCATCTCACTCACCTCGTCAACCTTGCCAAAACGAGAGAAGATTGGTTGCAGGTCTGCTTCAGTAGCGTCATATGGGAGATTGCGTATGAATAATCGGCCTGAAGCACGAATTTGTTCGATGTCCGCATCATAATCTCGTTCATCATCGGACCGATCCTGCTCGGAGTCTTGCCCATGGGATTCTCTGGAATTAGCGGCATCCTCGGAGAAGTCGCGTAAGGATGTTGCTTCTCGTCTCATAGGCTCATCGTCTTCATCTTCATTGATTTTGGTGATCCTCGGCCTTTTCCTCTCCTCTTCCTCTTCCTCTTCATCAAGCAGGCCAAGGAGCCGACTTGTCTTAGACCGCAGCCAATCTTCATCTGATTGTGGTGGGGGGCTCTGGCGGTTGACAGACGAAGCATCACCTGCAGGAGCTTCATCCACCTCTACGTCGCGATTCGATCCCGCACCGGACTTGGACGTCTGCTCCGTGGATTTCTCCTGGACAGAGACTTCTGGCGAAGTTTTATTAGCATCCTCGAGTTTTCGCTTTTTCCTCGGACCCTCTGTTTGAGTCTCCTCTCTTTCAGGGAGATTGTCCTGAGGTTTTTGATTGAGAGCCAGGTTCTGTGCCAGATCATCATCGTTGGCCCATGTTCTTGTTTTGGAGGGACGCTGCATAACACTCAAAAATTCCTCCAGCTTGGCATCTTGCTTAGGATCCTCGGATCGTTTTCGTTTCAGACCTGTGTCCGATGATGTACGGTCCTGCGATTGTTTTCCAGACCCTGTTTGGGCAGTATCTGCATTCGGCTTCATGAACAAGTCAGCTCACGACTACCTCGATCATCAGCTTCAAGGACATCAAGAAACAGATGCAGCCTGTCAAGTAAGCGGGCACTCACCGGTCGAGCAATATCCACCGAAATCTTTGACATTCTGATATATGTCTTGTTAAAGTAATCCACAGCCTGCTTCGCGATGCCAGCATCTTTGAAGCCAACAAAACCGATGCGACGATGTGGGATGATATGCGCATCGGTTACATGGAACCGTGAGAAATGCTTCCGCAGTTCCTCACTGGTGAGCTTGGGAGGAAGTCCAGAGACGAAAACTCGAGTCCCCTCCATGCTGTTGTCTTTTCTTCTTCTTCTCACCTACTGTGGGAATTGCAGCAGGTAAGCTGCTGATGGGAAGGAAAAAGTTCTTGTGCCTGGTTCTGTGGAAATTTTATTGCCGAAGGCGGTGAGGGGTGCATATTGGTCTGTGCGTCAATTCTGGCCCAAACATCTGCTTTAGCGTTGTGTTTTGTTTTCTGAAGTCATCATCACCGGTTTCGTGCCTTGAATCACGGTATTTTCTCGTTGTAACTCTTCACTGCAGTTTGTCTGCTGATACGCGTTGTTACTGTTGATTTGGTGTTGGCCAACCTCATAAAGGCAAAATGGCTACTGAAAAGCGAGAGAAACTCGAAGGTGGGTAGTGATGATGCCACACTCAAGACGACGATGGAACAGATTCACTGACATGGAATATCGCAGCCCAAATCAAATCGGTCGACATGGTATGGCATTGGCGGCATTGTCTGGAAGCAGTTCACTGATTTGCATTGAAAGACCGAGGATATGCAACAAGAAGCCATCGAAGTTGGTATGCAAACCTCGTGCGCGAGCCAGGAAACGACGCTGACCTGAATAGCGACGGAGGCTATGGACAAATATCACATCGAGAAGGCATGCTCTGTTACGTGATTTCAACAGGGTGGGGAGGACTGACACAAAGGTTTAGGACATCGCTCAGCACATCAAGAAAGAGGTGCGAACATTCAGTACCGTCTGCGATCTCGGCATCATTGTTAACTAGTGCGGCAGTTTGACTCTCGCAAAGGTGCAACATGGCACTGCATTGTCGGCCGGAACTTTGGGAGCTTTGTCACACATGGTGGGATTCTGTTTTCACAGGTCGAAGGGAGGACCCGTCTAACTGGTTGACAGAAACGAAGCATTTCATCTACTTTTACCTGGGCCACTACGCTATTCTCCTGTTCAAGACGCAATGATTGATCAGATTCATGAATTTTCCGTATTCAACTGGGAGAGCATGGCAGGCAGATCCCGGCGGAGTCTGAAGGCCTCCGGCCAGGTGAAGGCAGATTTGGCCAGCCTCCAGGATTGTCAGCTTGACACGCTTGATTTCTGATGTGTTCATCATTGGGCGTTGCCATCCTGTTATACACGGTAGCACTCGAGAAATGGATTATGACGAAAGGGTATTTGCAACTTGTCAAAGAATGTTTGTTCCCTCAACGTCAGAGTTGTAGTATTTCTAGAACTTACGGATTGCCCACCTGAAGGCCTGAAGCGGTGCCTTATGAAGCCAAAAGTGAAGCATGTGACAGTCTCTGAGATTACGTAAGAAATGTGCCAAGCGACACCGTCCCTTCCTGCGCCACTGGCATCCACGTCAACGGCGGTTTGGCCCCTTTTTGATTGGCCTTTTGGCCGCCTCAGCGTCTCCTGGAAGTTCTGGAACAGCAGGAGCCAGGAGTTCAATGAGAGTTTATGATTAGTACTCCCATGATTTAAGGATTCATCTTCAACGAGCATCCATATCTTTTGAGAGTTGTGTCTTAGGCATCGCCGTTGACGTTGAAGGCCCAGCATGGCGATCTGTATCACGTTCGGAACACACGGTAAGCCAGCATGCGACAGGAAGGAGGCATAGAACAGAGGAGTAATGATACTATTTTTCAGAATTCACTTCGATGCTCCAGGGCTATGAAAATGTCCGGGCACATTGTCCTAACTGTGGGTGCTATCTTTGAGCTCTTTCAAGGGCTAGATACTGAGTCAAGCAATAACGCGTGTTGCAGGCAACAACTGGGATGTGATCTGCGAAACACGATGGTATGTATCACCCGACAAGCTGATACTGAGGATGGTTTTGATTGACTGACAGTCGATAGGCCATGGTTCACGATCTGCTTCATCGTAAGACCTTCAGTGCCCAACGTACAAGAGATGATGGCTGACACTCCTCTCACAGCCCGCTATTCCACTGTCCTTTCATAAATACAAAGTGAGTACTCTTCTCGAGAGTACCTCAAGTCTGAGACGTCTTGGATTGACAATTGCTTTCAGGAAGCGAGATGTCTTCGATGCAACTTCGCACAAGATATGAGGTACTATCTCTGATTTCAGTGGCACCTGCACTGAAGCAAGTGCAGAAAAGAGATGCACGAAAGGCTAACTATGCTTCAGCATGAGACGAGACATCACTCCCAATACGCGACCGCCTGCGATGGGACCTGGATACAACTACGGGCCATATCAGCCACCTCCAGGTCCTCAACCAGGATATCCTCCCCCGCATCCCGCGTATACCGGTGAAGGCTACAAATAATGAGTCTTGTGTGTATTCTGCGTTGCCTTTCTTGCTCGCTTGTCTGCTCTGATCGATTTCTCAGGATACTATTTTGGATTCAATTGTTCGATACCTTGTTGGAGGATGGTGTTACATTTTCATCATGGCATCAGACCTTGACGTCTACTGAAAGTTATGACGAAATATTGCTATCACTGTCATGTTTCATTACTGGAGTTAACAAAGATATTGCTCCGTGTACTCAACAGGTTCCTTTGCCACGCAGCTGTTTTATCAATCTAGTTGGTTTTTTGAGAAGGGGGAAAACACAGTTTGGACGGACGTTCCTGTGCCGAACAACCGGTTTATAGATCAAAAAAACCCCATTGTCGAAAAGTCCCTTGTCTTCGATTCCCACTCAGACAATTGCTTTAGTCCCTTTTTTACTGCCTCTGAGATTGGAAACTAGGTTGTCGAAAACATTGGAGGCGCGAAGATGAGTCGGCCGCAACGCCTACGAGTGCTCTCGTCCCTCCAGTGGGTCTGATAAACCTGCTATGTAGGTAGTACTGGGAGAAGCACTGTGACTGCGTTTGAAGTCAACCTGTGCATAGTTAACAAGTAGGTACTACAGAGTGGCTCTACCTGCATTCCTTGGTCATCACTTAATACATCTGGCCACCAACTGTTATACGTCTGGCCACCAACTGTTATATCTACCGTAGAGATACTGACTCACACGCTGTCTTATGTACAACGAGGAGGAACATGGAGAATCCGGCGGAAGGCGTACCATATGTAAAAGGTTGGAGGCGGAAGGTTGGCCAAGCAGTGATGCTCAGGTCCACTCCCGCAGGGTCCAATTTGGTCCGGACAGATGTGGAGATGACCCAAGGCCAGAAGGCCGAAGCAAAAACTGCCAAACACGGACATGAAGGTTGCAACATGAGCTAGAATCAGTCCGAACATGGGACAAGAGGAACCATACAAGACGGGTCCGGCGCGGCCTCCGACAATATCACCGTCGGAAGGGCCGCGACGACGGACGGCTGAACCCCGAGACTTCATCATCCACAGAGCACCTGCAGAAAGTCCGTACCACATATTTTTCTTGCCAGGGAACCCTGGGGTGTTGGAATACTACTCGGTCTTCTTGGAGGGCTTGCACAATGCCCTGAATAACAATGGCGATAACAGCCACGATGGCAGCGGCGACACGACCATCAAATTTCATGTCGCGGGCCGATCACTTGCTGGCTTCGAGTTGAATACGCCCAATTCCTTTCAGCAACAGCAATCGGCAGAAGACCACATACAAGCGGAGAACAAACTCCGCAACATCAGCGAGCAAGTTGATTTCTGTCTCTATGAGATCCGCCGTTACATGCGCGACGAGTCCGGCGCCACCACATCTACAGGCGCACAAACACCGCGCAAGCTCATCCTCATAGCGCACTCTTTCGGGGCATTCGTGGTGACGGAAATTTTGAAAAGACTCGCCTCTTCGTCTAGCGAGGCTGCACAGGACGGGTTTCGTGTCATTGGCGCCGTGCTGTTGTTTCCGCCTATTCCAGATCTCGAGGCTAGTCCCAGAGGCGCTCAGATTACGGTGGGTTTCGTGTGAATACATCTGATTCCCGATCCAATAGGGGCGGGAGAGGGAGTCGTATGGACTGACCTGAAAAGCGCATCGCTCGATCCCGGTATCTCGTTCCAACGTTTAGCCTCGCTTCGGGGCTACTGAGCAACCTTTCGCTTTTCCTGACAAGGACCTTGATCAGATTCACCACGGCATTCCCCGATGATGCTCTCGAGACAACGAGACGATTTGTCACGAACAGGACGGCAGTCGCGCAGTCATTGTGAGTAGTACCTTTCTCTTTCCTCCGCATGCGTACTCAACCCGTCCATTGACTCACACGAGAATGCCTTGGGAAAGATACCTCGTCAAATATGAGTTGGACGAAATCAAATGGTCCCGCTGGGAAGACGCTTTCTCAGCTATCCGCACCGGGCCGTTCCCTACAAAGATACGACTCTTCTTTGGCAAGAATGACTACTGGGTCGCGAATGACTTGCGAGATGCGTTCATCGCGAAGCATTGTTCGCCGGGTAACAACGCAGCGGAGAGTCACGGAGGCGCCCTCGATCTGACAGCTGATATTGATCCCTCTGAAGATGGCGATGAAGAGAGCGTTGTCCTTCCTCATGATTTCTCTATCCGTAAGTGCTGCATATCTGAGACGTTCTCCGTCTGGAATCTTGCTAGAGGTAATGCTGATGTGCTCTCAGGACACAGTGAGCATGTTATTCCGTATGTTGTCCGATATATCCGTGAAATTGTTGGTTAGGTCAGACGCCAGCCATGGCTGCGTAGAATGTACACATCAACGTGCGCCTGTAATGCCAGCCTGCCCAGCGCGAAGATGAAATACCAGCATCGAACAAGCCGTAAATCCGCTTTCCATTTGCATTAATAGACACCCATTCGACAATAAAGTACACGGGAGAAAAGGGTATAGGAAAAGAGGATTGTGTCACGGTACTCCACCCAGAGATACGACATACTACTCCCACGATGGCTGATGGGGCAAGGTCGAACAATTGTTGTGTGGCTTGAAAGAATTCGGCGACCGGGGGGGGGGGGGGGGAAATTCTGACTCGAAATAGGCATGAACGCATCCACCATCTATCGTCGAGCCCAATATCCGGAACACCACCTGTCAGCGCCCTCGCGACCGTATTTATGACGAGAACTTGCGAGTAATCTTCGCAATGACTGCGAATCGCAACAACAGTCAGCAACCCCGAATCCCGCTTTCAATAGCATCGAAACAACACGAGTAAAGAAACACACATACCATGTAGCCCGACAACTGAAAAGATAAAGCACAAGCTCAATACCAACACCACCACCGGGTCCACGCGCAGCCCGGGGCTCTCATCGGTGTACAGCTTCAGCATCGTGCCTGACGAGCCTCCCGCGCCCGCGGCGCGCGTCGACGACGGTCGCGCATTCCGCAGCGATTCCTTGTGATCGGCGGCCGCACGGCGACGGATGGCGGCCCGGGGACCACCAGGGGGAGTCGGCGACGACGGACGGATGACACCCGCAGAGGAGCCGGAGGCAGCACCTGCGCCACTGCCAGCGCCCGGGTTGGAAGACTTGCTTTCGGAACCGGACTCGGCGCCGGATGAGGCCTGGAAGAGAGTTTCTTGTTAGGAAGGGGATGCCATTTTTTTCGACGATGAGCTAGGGGGGATGGCAACTCACCATTATGATGGAATTGAATGGAAAGAAGACGAAAGAAAGCTCGAAGGAGCGACGAGCTCAAAAGAAAAATCAAACAAATAATGTGAATCGGAGAAAAAAAGACGATGGCAATGTTGTTGGTGAGAACAAGGGTGAATGGGTTTCGCTCTTATCGTCGCGGAGTTGATGGAAAAGGCCACGAGTCAAAAGTCCGATCCGGATCTGGATCCTCACTAGCCACGTACTTTTTAAAATCCACCACCACAACCCCGGATTTGCAGCATTGGAGGCAAATTCGACAGAACTACGTCCAACCTAGCTAACTGCGATGGAAATTTTGTATGCGCCCCGAATTGACTTTCCTATGTACAAACACAAAGCACCATTATCCCATTGATTGTTTGATTCCATCCGGCACCCCGAGTACACCGATCAAAGCAGTCGTTCAACAATAAATACACACAGGCAGGCGGTAGTGGTATAGAGATCCGGGCAATAACACATGAGAGGAAAAATGGGACAGATTGGAGGTCTGCTAACCCTGAACCAAAAAGAAAAAGGGAAAAGAAAAAAAAAAAAAAGGAGGGGTATCAGAAAAGATAGGGGGTATATGTACGTCTCAAGCTAGTTCAATGATCATGCTCGCAGCGTCCTCAGTCAATCATCATGCGAGTTGGCATGGGCTGACCGTGCGGACCTTTGGCTCCGAGCTCGGTTTGCTTCGGGTCATAATGTCGCCTCGGCTTGTAGATATGCGGTTTCAAGCCCTTGTGGAAGTTGTGTGTGCACATGCAGGCGTTGACAATCGTCATAAGAATGAGAATGATGGTGATAATGGCAAAGAACGTCAAGGATCGACGCGCTGGGAGGTAATCACGGTACTTGGAGGGTTGGTACATCCGCACCAGTTTGAAAAGGAAATATGCCAACCCGCCAAAGTAGAGAAGCTACAGCGAGGTCAGTTAGACGGCACCGATTGAGGTTCAGGGAACTTACAATAATGACAATCATGCCGAAAGTGTTTTCTTTCCGCGTGAAATAGGCTGCGAAACAGAGGATGATGATGGTAACGGGAATGGCGGCCAAGGTCAGTGCAAATTCGGTGTCCGTGCGGCCGGTGACGATGACAACGAATTGGACTGTAAAGCCCAGGAAGAAGAAGAAGTCGAACTTGAGCAGCGCGATATAGATCTGGTAGATGCGTTAGAGCAGAAACGGCCAACGTGGAAAAGCCGTCTCCTACCTGGTAGGTGAGATAACGCCTTTTCATCCGCAAATCCGCGCTGATATGCTTGTAGATGGTCCACGCAAACTCGTCATATAACTTCCAGGAGACGAAAATCATCAACGACGACGACAAACCCAAAATGCATGGAATGGCAATCAGAATGGGCTTCGTGGCCGACCACACGTCGGTATCGATGGCATCATTGACCAGCAACACCCCGACGGCATCCTGGATCTGGTCGATTTGCACCGCTCCATAGATCAGCAGTCCGATGTTGCAGATGCAGATTCCAATGATCTGAATCGTGTTTCGTAGTCGCAGAGCATCGTAGACCAACACCAACTCGTATATGAAACCGAAAATGTAAAGAGAAAGAAACGTCGGAATGGTTTTGGAGGAGGTGCTCAGATCAGCTCGGGGCTCCAGATGAATGTGAAAGTCTGCAAAGACATATCTGACAGCTCGTTGAGTCCATGCATTCCACGCCGCCGCAGGGGGAAACGGAGCACACTCACGATTCCAGACCCAGAATCACGGCCGATTGAATGACCGCGACTATGACAAACATCCATGTCCATTTTGAATTGGGAACGTACATTTTGGACTGCTTCGGCGGCGACGATACCGTCGTGTAGCCTTGTCGACCTCGAAAACCTGCCGTGCTCGATCTAAAGGCAGGGTCATAAGACCCCCCCAAGAATGAGGTTCGCGACCCTGAGGAGAGAATTTTGACAACCGGCTCCGTTACGGAGCGAGAACGAGGCACAAGTCGAGAGTTTTATGGTGTCGACCTGCCTCGGGTGATTTCGGGGGAAGGTTGGACCGCAAGATGCGGTACGACCTATGCACGGTGCAGCCAGGGATGAAGGTGGGAGGTCGAGCCGGGACCTGGTGAGTGAGCAAACGGCCGGGTTCTCAGATGCTGTCGGCAAAGCGATGGGTTCGGGGCAACGAAGAAGAGGGTTGCTGGAAGGTATCGATCCGAACGACGACGAGGGAGCAAATCTTCGGCGTCTGACTCTGATCGGGAAAACAATCAACAGAAGGGTGGGAGTAAGAAAAAAAATCGGCGAACAGCGGGGATAACAGCAATTGTTGCAGATCTTCACGATGGTGGCAAACGAGCGAATGGATCTTGCCGGAGGAAAAGGCAAGTAAAAGTGATGCGATCTGCCACTGTTGACGCTACTGAGACGACGGTCTGAGGCTCAAGGATGATGGATGAGAGTTTGCGGGCCTGGGGAAAGGGGATTGAACTGTCAGCCTGTGACGGTCCTGTATGTCATGGATCCGTAATTTACCCTTTGCGAACGAGCGCGGTATTTAATCACAGGCAGGACTGAGAGGATCTGCCCAACCACTAGTGAATAAATCCCGATATCACTTGCATAATGGAGTAGTTCTCTATTACCAGTGCTTTGTATCATCATTATCAATGCTTTTTCTCCAGCTGAGATTCATGCTTCTATCACACCATGTTGTCGGGGGAGATGAGCCAGGGAGGGAATGCCAAGAGTGGTCAGTGTCAAACCAGCGTATCATGGGATCTTGTTTAGGTAACTGGATTACCGTAATTATTCTTTCCCCTGAATGGATTGGGCCAGACCGAGGGGCCCCGCTGACTAACACACACAGAGCACTCGTATTCTTGGCCTGTGTTTCAGCCTCTGCGAAATCCGAACGGCTTCGGTCGGTTCGACTTCGGTACCTGAGTTCGGTGCCAGATGCTTCACTTGCTGCTGAGAAAGTAGTACTGTAGCAATGGCAATCAGAAAAGACAGGATACTGTGTGTGAGGTAAACGCCTTACGACTTTAGTAGTCATGCTCAGTCATATGTATGGTCCTAGGGAGTACGGAGTATGCCTCTCTAAAAACGCTTGCATATCTAGTCGGTACCTCTAGGTACCTACCAGGTACCCATGTTCAATCGCACACAGCGTGTTACAATTCCTCAAGCTTTATGTAGATCCTCGACGCCGCTGGGCTCATTTCAGCTTTGGCACGGTGATGCAATTGAACCTTGATACGGTCACTAGCAACAGCAGAGATGTCCGTCTCTGCGAATGCTGTCTCACTGCATGTATCTGTGCGATGATACGAATCGGCAGTCTGCAGTGCCAATGCTAGGAAAACACAATCGTGACAGTATGTCAGTATCCATGCATAATTAGAACCATGGCTCCCTTGGCAATGATCAGAAAACTTCAATTGAGACCATGTTGAACTCCGTCGTCGCTTGAAGCAATTTCTTTAGTACGAGAACTCCGTACTCCGTACTAGTACGTCGTGCTGACTCTCTGAGTCCTGTCATTCTGGGTTATCGATGACAGTTAATAGGCAGCAAAGAATGCTTCAGTCCTTGAAATGGAGTTATGGCCTGCTGTGCCGGTGAATTGGATGCACCTTCACTTCCTGTCTCGCAAAAGTGAGGTGGACAAAGTTCGACTGAAAGCCAGTTGACCCTCAGACTTGCCTAAGTCGTTACATAACGAAGGCGGTATTCAGCAGCAGAAAAGACAGCCCACTTTATAAATTCGTCAACACTGCCGTGTGTCATATGTTTTTCTCCTTCCTAATCATCGCCCCCATCAATGCTGCGTTTCTTTGCTACAAACAACAGAAGAAGAAGCGGGTATCCTGCTTCTTCACGCTGTTCCTCGTTTTCTTGCATCTTTTTATCTTCTTATCTAAGAAGATAATGGATCCAACCAAACGAGGGTTCAAGCAAATGAGAAATTCGGAGGAATCTCTTCAACCCACCCGGTTAATCCGCCTCGTCTATTCCCCCCGGGGAATAGCGAGGCCGGTACTACCCGTGAGGGTCCGGCGCGATACGTAGCGCCCGCAACAGGCATCAGAAACATCGGGGTGAGGGGAAGGGAAATAGAGATGCCCTGGCCTTTCATCCAGGCGTTCATTTCTCCCTTTCCTTTTCCCCTTGCCCCCTGGGAGAGCCGTTGCGAAGATTGTGTGTGCGTTTTAGCACGACACTTGAGTGCAATACGCAGCATGCTGTTTCTCTCGTCGTGGGGTTTCCTCATGGCGGGGGATGGTATCATTCGATTCCGATTATTCTGATGGGGACGATGACCACTTTTTTTTTCTTCCTCTCTGATGTTGAGAGGCTTACGAGGAAGATATCCCTCTGTTATCAATACCTGCCGTGCTAACTCCACAGCGCCCTTTGGTGTCCATCAAATATCGTCACTCAAGACAACTCGTCCTCTCTCGAAGCTTAGCATACCGACCTCGGCCACCGGTGTAGTGTTTTGATATTTTGGTCTTCTATGAGAGTAACGACACCTCGATTCTACGAGATTTACTTCCATTCCACATTGAAAATCCATAGAAACGTCGCAAAAAAGAAAATGCATTTCCTTTCGCCGTCCCTGCCAAGTACACTTCCATATGTCATTGGATGAATTATTAAGTAGACGCATCTTAGTCTTCCTCCCCGATCTGCCACGCCATGCCATTGTCAGTGATGTGATCAATACGGCCAACCAAAGATCGCTGAGAGTACACACCTTGGGAGCAAGGTAGAAGCGCAGATGACCGGTGCCGCTCCCCAGGCAGTACTCAACCTGCAGCGGCACCTCCTGCGACAGCGACAGAATGACCTTGTCTGATAGCGCCGACGCCTTGCAGAAATTGACCAGGTATTTGAGCGAGAAGGTCAGGGCGACGGGTTCGGAGAGGCGGATGGTGGTACTCCTCTCCGGGTGCTCGACATCCGTGTACTGGCGGATTGTGACGGCGCCGTTGCCGATATCGCCCTGGCACGAAAACTTAATACCGTCTTTCGACGCCTCGATCAAAACTGTTCACGGAAAACATGTCAGCTGGGAAGGTTCAAAGGGTCATGAGGAAGGGTCTGTAGAGTGCTAACCTGACTCGGACAAAGCGTTGAGATCCCTGCAAATGCGCTGGAATTCCAGCGACGGCATCTCCACCACAGCCGAGTACTCCGTCTCGGGAATGGCCAGATGCTCCTGGTCAATGTCCATGAGCTTGAGATCGTACTCGTGCAACCGGTCCGTCTGCGAGCTCTCGAACATGAGGTTGACCACGTCGGGCGAGTCGTCGGCCTTGATGGTCAGGATATCTTCATTTTGAGCGGCGCGGAGCACCTTGGTCAGGGAGACGAGGTTGATGCCGAGGGCGATGTTTCGGTCGCATCGGTAAGGGGAGAAGGCTTCGGAGAAGAGCTGCATCGAGACCAGCGCCACGTGGGAGTTATCCATGGCCTGGAGGGCAATGCCGGCATCATTGCAGTCAAAGTTGCAGTCCTGCACGAGGTCTCTGATGGCATCGACAATCTGGAAGGGAGTGTCTTGTTAGGTATGTGAGTGGATTTTGGGGTCTTGGTAGGAACGCACCTTCTTGAGAAGACTGGCCTGCTCTAGTCGCGCCTCCAACACTATTCGAGTGTTAGACCAGTGACTCCAAACGCATTGAGGAGTTGGCACATACTCTTGATGTGTGATCCTGAAGAGACGCAATTGACACTTGGGCGAGATCCAGCAGAATGGAAAAGTCAAGGAGAGCTGAATGGCAAGGAGATTAGCTCAGGGCAGGGCAGTGTCAGAAAGATACAGAGAAAGAGAATCAAAAGGACACTGCAAAGTAGAGTCAAGGGCGTTCCTGGTCAAAGGGTTTTTCTACAAGCAGTGGCGCGTGGTGGCCTAATGGGAAGTGCTCTCAGTGGGGGAACAACGCGCGTGTCGCGTTTCCATTAAACCGGTTTTGGATTAGCGCGTAATCCTTACCAGCACTGAAGCGGCAGCTTCTCTCCCAGTTCTCGAGTCCACCACAGCAAGCAAATACGGAGTAGAAAACTTTATTCAATGGCAGTACGGAGGATTGTAATTGAACTTCTAGTTCATGAACGATTATATTGACACGTCGGAATCTCCCTGGTGCTTCAACCATTCCTCTCATGCTGTCATCAAGTCAATGAAGCTCATTCACGTTTCTTCGGAAGCCGTGGCAGCAACAGCCACATGAAGAGCGTAAGCCCGAGAATTGACAAAATGATAGGCTGCAGAACCTGAACGCCCTTTGTCTGGGCAATAGCGCCGACGGCGAACGGCAAGACTGCGGCGCCAATGCCACCCACCGCTGAAGCGAAGCCAATGGACGCAACATGGAGATGCACGGGAAGGAGCTTCGCAGCCATTACCACGGCGCCGGGGAAGAGGGGGCCGAGGAAGAAACCTTGAACGGAAACGGCCACTGCAGACACGTAGAACTGCGGTACCAACCAGAAAACGAGCTCCAGTGCCATCGTAAGCACCAGATAAATCTGAAAGTTCAGTCAATACCTATCGGACGAATACTGGCAGGTAAGTGACTCACGATGATCGACAGTCGTTCTCCAATTCGCGGTGTGACGAAACCCAGCACAAGCCGCCCAACGGTAATGCCGATCCAAAATCCGGTTGCTGTCATGCCGCTCTCAAAGGCGCCACCATGACGCACACGCATCATGAAAACGACAATCCATCCACCGAGAGAAACCTCCACACCCACATATCCCAGGAAGAAGGCGGCGCACAGCCAGGTGACCCGGGCTCCCGGCCGGTGGAAGAGAGCTTCATTCAACTGGCTCTTATGTTTTTGATCGCCAAACTGGGCCGTCTGTTTACGAAATGCATGTTTGTTGGCTTTCCAAAAGGACAGCAAAAGGACAATCAGCTCGATCACGGAGCCTCCCGTCTGCATCATGCCTTGTCAGAAGCCGCACGACAATCGACATTGACTGACTGACCATCAAGTAATAGAATGAATACCAAGGGAAGCCAGCTTTGACAATCACTGACGTTGCAACCAGCGGACTCAAGACCGCTCCAATGCCATAGAAACCATGCAGGAAGCCCAGGACCTCGTTCGCGTTGGCGAGATTGGCAACCCAGGCGTTCCACCCGGAATCCGCGAGTCCATTACCAAATCCAGTAAAAACGAGCGACACCACAAGAACGGGATAGGGCGGATGAGCCGCAAGGATTGCATAAGAGAGGATATGACATCCAGAGCATATCAGCCCGATGCCTCGTTGGCCCAACTTCACGTGAAGGGCGTTGTTCAACACCGACGCTGCTGCATAACCGACGAATGGTGACAGGAACATCAGGGACACGACTGTGTAAGTGAGTCCGTAGTACGTTTCAAGCTTTCCAATTTTAAGGTCAGTGGCCCGTTCACGCCAACGTCAGTGGAAAACTACTACTCACATAAGGGATCAAGGCCTCATGAACATGTCAGCAAGCAGATCTTCATCATTGCCTTGAGAGAATTGGAGCAATGAATCTACTTACACCGGTTGCCGCATCATTGGCTCCCAAAATCACAAAGCTCCAGAATGTAGCAAACGTCCGGTAGATGTTGATCCTGGGCTCATTCCACTTCTCGACAACACGCGACACGCGAGTCGTGCCGTCTTCATTGCCTCCAGGCGACTCGAGATCCGAATCTGCATCTACGGCGGCCCGTCGTCTCGAACTTGAGCCCTGTCTGGACGAGGGCCCGGCTTCGCCATCACCGCTGCTGCCAGGGTTCATCATGGTGGAGAACTTGGGCATTTTTTCGCGCGGCTTTGTAACCCCGGTGTTTACCGGCGGCTGCAGTTCAATGACGCAAGTTGATGAACCGCCGTTGCTTCCAATTGCCGCCATCGCTTCTGCGTCTTGATGTGAGCTCTCGGCCAGAAAGACTTCGACTCTGCTTGGCCGTCTGGTTCAACCCCGGCGTGGCAAGCGCTGTGATGGTAGGACCTCGACAGCTCCTAATGATTTGAGAAGCGCGGAGAACTTGAAGTTACTCTGAAGTTATTCTGTCCTCACATCGACGCCTGCTGAAGCAATAGGTGGCCTTTTCTAGGCCGAATGAGAACACAACGATGAGGCTGAGCTGTGGATCTGGATCTCGATCTGGATCCTGGATCTGGATCTCTTTCCTGAGTCATTCTGACTGTACTGTCGCCTGTCTCAATCTGCAAAAGAAAGATAGGTTCAAACTGTATCTGAGCAACCCATATGCGTTGTTCTTTCCTGCGCCGCTTTCCACAACAGTACAGCTTTTTCTGATACCTACAATCCCCCGCAACTTGCGTCCTCATGGGGAATTCTACCAGCTTGACAACTGCACAATTGACACAGCGTCAAGTTGTCAACAAGACAACGGGTCGGGGAATCGCCCCGACTTTTACGAGTCTGTCGTTACCACCTGCCTCATCCGGTCTAGCGTCACCTCGCCTACTGATTTAGGCTCCATCCATTCCCACCAAAAAAAAAATTCTCGTCTTCCACATCTCCGCGCCTGTCCTGAGAGCAAGCAAGCTGTCACCTATTTTACTGCGTCAATGTAGAAGAATCACACCACCCCAGACCCCAGACCGACCATCCGTCGGTCTACGGCTACTTTATAAGACTTCGGAGTACGATACTTAGTGTAAAAGTCGCGCTTCGCGAGTATCACAAACCCCGTCCCTTTTCAAGTTCGTCTGCAATCCGAATTGGGAGGTGAAGGCAAAGATACTGCGCGAGGAGATTTGCAAACAGTGACTTATTGTGGCCGAGGCCCTGATCCAGTCTGAGATCTGGCCACAGTTAACGGTTGAGCGCGTGACGAACCAATATGCGCTTCCAGGGCGGCGGCCCCAACGCTGGCCAAAGTCGAATACAACTCACACCGCGTCCATTGAAAGACCCTTTTTCCAGATGATGAGCGTACTCGAGAACTGTCTGGACGCCTTGAATAGCCTGCGAGATCGTCGGAATCGGCTTCGTGATTGGAGTAACCTCGTCGTCGAGTCCCTGATCTGATGGATCGTCTCCGGCTGCATTCATGCCAAAACCCAGTTCCGATATTATGTCGTTGATCTCGTCGCTCTCCTCGATCGCGTCCTCATCTTCTGGATTGAGGAAGTTTTCAATGCTCATTATGGACCGTATGTCATAATTGTTGCGCTGGGCTGTGGTTTCCGCTGCAGCTTGAAACAGAGGTCTGAGGTCTGGCAATGTCGATTCTGTGGCTTCCCCCTGCACTGGGAAATCGATCACGATGCTCTTCCGAAAACACTTTAGGATCGTCTCGTTGGCGACGTCCATTCTCCACGCCCGTGTCAGCCACTTCATCGCATCGTAAATGACTGACATGACAGTATTGACGGGGTTATCAGGCAAACCCTCGCCAGCGATTATGTAATCCAGTCAATGCTTGCGGTAATGGTGTTTCAAGGAGTTGATGATTCCTTGGTCCAATGGCGGGAACACGCTTGTGGAATTGGATGCCACGTTGGTTTGTGGTCTCGAGTCCGCCATGTGGAGCTCTACGCCAGAAAAGCCCAATTTCGTCCATGGTGTAAATAGTCTCTGCATCGAAAGAGCGACAGATTGACTCTTGCAATCGCATTTTCCCTGACGCAGAAAGTCGGCCAAACACATGTCAGGGCATAGTACTTTGCGGCCGTGCTCCTGACAAACATTAGGCGTGCCTGCCGGAAAGCTTTCCGCTGCAAACCACCGACTCTCGAGGAATATTTTGCTGGTCCGGACAGAAAATGAATCGACAATACATTGTGTATATAAATCAATTGGGTGAAGTTTCCTGAGCTCAAAGTCCATCCCAAGAATCTTCCGATGCATGAGGCTCCCTCTCTCCGCAACAAAAGATTCTTGATGTCATCGATGCCCCTCTCAAACCTTTCAGAGGGCTCCGCGGCGGTATCAACGTCTCGGCGGACAGAGTTCAACTTCAACTGAGCTTCCAGATTGTCCGACGCTGCATATCGAGGTTCGACTGACGCGCGGCGCTCGCCTCAAAGCGTTCGAGACTCGACTTGGAAATTTTCTTCCTGACATCAGAGATGCTGGCCAGAAAATCCAACTCATTGAAGTCAAGGGCGCCATTTCTGACCGCTGCGCTCACGGCTTGTGCGTGGTGATGTTAAAGCGGCTGCAAAATGTGAGAAGTGTGAGGCGGAAGGGCAAACAACACGATCCCGACAGAATAAACTCCATCGTTAAGTGCGATTCATGGTTGTCAAACAGCCGAAGTCGCTTGCTACCAGCACACCCTTTCTCTGTGTGCCTGTCGAAGTGTTTGAGTCCACTCCAATGCCAAGTAACTGTTGGTGTAGCCCCGAATCCGACACTCCGATCTGATATATAGGCAGAGCTGGTTGGGTCAGAAGGACCTACAAATGGTGTGGGTCACGTGACTGGTAGGCCTAGCGAACATCCGTCTTGCTGCGCAGAGGGACACACAGGGAAACGATGGTGTATGCACATGAAGCAAAGTACAGAAATCAAGAAAACTGGAGACATCAAATGTGTGTGTTTCAAGGCACCTCTCCTTGGTTGGTGACACCTGAAGTATCAGATTGGGGTTGGGGCTTGGGGAGGACGGTAGATCTGGGGCAAATGCCACAACGCTCGGTGAAGATCTGGACGGAGTCGCGTGGCACGGCTTTCGTGAGGTCCGCTGGGTTCAGCTTCCCGCCAATGTGCTCCAGCGTGATTTCATCCTTGGCGACTCCCGCAGGATATGGTTAAAAGAAAACTTTTCGCGTCATCTTGCCTTGAATGCAGGTTTCGCAGGACGGGAGGACTTGTACACCAGTAATGTGCATTCTGAGTCTAGGGTCAAAGGCCAGTCGTTTGATGTCCTGTTCGTTCAGGTGACCCAAACGGCGATGCCATCCCATTATGGTGTCCCCCATTATGGGACGTTGTTTTCCGGCAGGCAGCGCAACAAGTCGGTCGTCCATTTCTTGGGAGACCGAGGGAGCGTGCTCAGGGTGGAAGTCGGAGTCTTTCCGTCCAGGGAGGGCAAAGTATAGAACGTTGTGAGGGCGAACGGGCCGGAAAACGTATATATCGTCCGGCGTGAGGTCAGCCATGTGTACCGACGTGCCATCAGGGGACTCAAGGAGGATAGAATGTTGGTCCCCGATGGTGACCTGGCAGAAAGTGTATCCCGCTCGGACAAGCTGGCCTGGGCTAACCAAATTCATTTGCCTTCAAGCTTGGAACAAGGTGAATGAACGTGCCCGATCTTCTTGCATTTTTCGTATGTGCAGCGGGGTAAATTAGGAGTCTGGGTCGCCTTGAAGGCTCTACCCTCTACCTGTTGTGCGCTGAGGCTCCGTTCCTCACGTTCAGCGGCTAAAACCACCTCGTCGAAAGTGACAGCCTCCTGGTCCTCTCTTTTCCTTTCGGCACAACGAGCTGACGTGTCTGAAAGAATGCCGTCTGGAAAATGTTGTATTCAGGGCCTAGGCCCTTCGGGAACTTGGTGATGAGGAAGGGTTCAGGGAGTTTGCAGGAATCATTAACGGATGCAAGTTCCCCATTCACTGAGCGGATCTGCTGTGCATAGTCCATTACACCCTTGCGGTCGGTCAGCTTCAGGTCAAAAAGTCGATCCCAAAGTGTTTGGAACAGGGCCGTTGAGTTTGGCTTCAAAGCCTCCTCAATTTTATCCATCAGTTCCTTCAATGCGGTGGCATCCTTTACCGTGTCCAGCACACTGTTTCCAAGTCGAGATTGGACCAGACCCATTGCTTTCTCATTCTTTGACTCATCGGCAGGGCGCGTCGGTTGTCTTCTGGTGAGATAGTCCCAGAGGCCAGCGGCTCGGAGGGCAATGGCGACCTTTCGGTTCCATTGTGTCCATCCGACACTTGATTCCAGGATGGGGATCGAGATGATTGATTCAGGTTTGATGTCTGTCGTTACAGAGTTCATCCTGATGGTTTGATAGTCTGGTCTTGCGGTGTGTGAGGCTTTCGAATGCTAGCTTTCAGGTTCCTCCAAAATGAGTTTTCCTCCACCGACTGGCACTGTGGCGGTGCCGCTCGGTTGGACGCAGATGGTTGACCCATTGGCCAATGACAGCTTTGCATTAGGGCCAAGGCCTTAGCCATGGCGTAATAATGGCGTATGTCAAGGCTGTTGCGTGGCTTGCAGCCCCAGATTCGAGTAAAGTACCCGGGTATCGGACGTTCCTTGGGTTGCAGATAATAGTGCGGCTTCAGCACTCCGTCGAATCGACGGGCTCCCGCCTGAGTCCATCATTCTGCGCGCGTTCAGTGGAAGGAATGTTAGGGTCCGTCCCAGAGTTGCCGAGGCGGGAGGAGGGGCCGGGAGATGGCTCTGTCACTAGCATGGCCTCTAAGTACCACGGTCGCGATGTGTTCGGCTTCTGCCACGGCCGTAGGACACTACAGAATCTTCTGTCATCGGGGCGGTCCGCTGGGGTTTCGCCAGTCTTATTCATGTCTGGGGCCCTGCTGCGGCCCTTTTGAGCCTTCTCATGTGAGTCCGTGATGCGACCAAGGATATCCTTTAGAGGTCTGTCGAGATCCTCCTCAGCTGTACCGTCCTTAGTCGCCAAATCCATCCTGCTCTGGAGGAAGTCTCAGAACCTTGGGGAGATGCCCTTCATCGAGAGCTCGAAAGCGACCCAATTGGGAACAGGGTAACCAAGGTCCTTCAGCTACGTACGGATGGTAATGAACCGCTCCACGACAAGTTCTAGATCCTTCGGCGCTGTCTTCATTTACCTACAGTAATTACATCGCGCTTCATTTGGACAGAGTACTCCCGTGCCGTACTGCGGTGCCTTTGGCACTGGGGAGTGGCCTCGCGAGGCCAGTTGACGCAGTCAAAATGGCGATAGGTCTACTAACCCCTGTTGGCATTTGGACTTACAATGATCGCTGAGATGGGAGTCGTTAGAGGGGTTTTTTGAAGCTGGGTTTTATTGGACATTCAACCAGGAACCTGAAACCAGTGAACCTTGCAAGTTGTGAAAAGTTCAGGAAACAGGGAAGAATCAAGGAATGGCAATCGGGTCAAATTCCGTCTGAAACGACCGTTTTCCCACTCCATGCTGGCGCCAGTTTGGACTTCGAGGACCATGATTACTGTTGTTGCTTGACACGCGAACTGACGGAATGTCCCCATAGATGTAGTAGCGACGCGTCAAAATCACGACGTGTTCGATTCTCACGTCGTTGAGTGAACATTATAAAACTGGAGCACATTTCCGTAAGCTTCAACTCCTGTTCCACTACTGTACTCTCAATATCACGACATTGTCTGGTGATCTGGAGAGGAATGTCCTTCTTGAAAGGTCAATTGTCTACGTTCAATACTACCTACTAAGGAGTAAAGCCCAGATTGCTACCGAAGAAACAGAAAAAGCACTGGGCAGCCAGTTTTCGGAGACATCTGTCGATGCTGGCGCCAGATTGGATGAATCGAACGAAGAATATGGTGAACATGTATGTTGTTCAATGATTGACAGATTGATTAGAAATTCCTAAGAATCAGCAATTCAAAAACTGTCATGACTTCCGGCAGTTGCGGTATCATTCGAATGATGTTTATCGAATCAGATCAGCGCTGATTTGCGATCTCCAGCTCCTCATCCAACCCCCTAATCGCTTTTTTCGATCTGTCCACCAGTCTGTTTGTCACTTTATCCCGGGGAACGCGGCTGTGATTAGCTCGTCTTGGTCCAAGCAGCTCAAATACGCAGTGTAAGCCTTTTATCCCCTCGCTTCGCTCGGGGGAAGGCTTGGGCGCTTCGCGCTTCATTTGTGCAGTACGGTGTAGTATCGTAGGTATTTTAAACGTCCTGGATTTGTGCGTTTAGGAGCAGGTCAGCAGGGTGAGAGATACTAGGTTTCAGTACAATCTTACTATTTCTCCTTCGTGACATTGACAGGAATTCACCTAATGGCCACTAAATATATATATACCCCCGAGAGGTCAACAGCCAGCCGGCCACTGTCTTTGCTTTCGTGGGAAACCCATGATCATTCGAGCAATTTATGTATTTAAACTAGAGGATTCTTCCCGGCCGTCTGTCAGCTTTCTCTGGTATGTCTCGTTGGCTTCAGCCCGTGACTCATTGTCTCATGTGTGTGACGCCGTGAATGGGTCCTACAATCGACCTCTACTTCCTCACAGTCGCAGTGTAATCAGGATGCTTCTGTGAGGCCAACCCTGCAAGAGTGGCTTGTAGAGCTTCTTCGTTGGTTGGCCATTTTGCTGGGTATTGAAGGAAGGAAGGAGGTGAGTTGATATTTGGTGGAAGGTTTCTTGGGGTTGGGCGGTCATTCGGTGGCCTCAACCCTACATCCAATGTGAAGCTTAGAGACAGGATACTGTAGAGTTCTTGCCAGCCGGGAAGACTTTGGATTCAAGAGATTTGAGCGGATCAAACGACTAGAAGCCGCCGAGGAAGCGAACGTGATGCATGGAGGATTGCCAGCAGAATGCTGCACTTATAAGGACGGAACAGATGCATGTAGGTAGTCATTACCAGCACTGTGGAGAACGAAAGGGTATTAATCCATCATTGTAGTCACCATGACGCCGATGATCAACCCAAGACCCAACCGAGCCAAACTCCAAAACAACGAAACCAGAAAATGCAAAGAGCGCAAAGTCACTGTACCTCATGACTAGGCAGGTAGAACTTATCTGCGATTTAAGGCGGTATGTGTCGTTCTCAAAGGAATCCTGCGCGTTCCCGTATGGGCCTTGACCGGCTTCCTGAGTTTCCTTTGGAGAAGGCGTTTCTTCTGCTCCCTCCACCATGCAACAATCACTGTCTTCGCCCACAAAACACGCTCCCGAGTAGTAGCTACAGCTGCACAATGCCGTGCAATATTCCTTGCAAGGATGCGTTGATGAAGGGCTCTGCGAGCCGCGAACCCTCGCCACGCAGCTTGGATGGTCAGAGCAGCACGAGTGCGCCTGGAAGCCGAGAGGAGACGGGAGCAAAGGAAGGCGAGAGTACCCAGCACAAAGTCACGATCAAGAATCCGGGAACCTGATGTGGACGGCGAGACGAGTGATGCTGTTAATAGTTAGAAATATACTGCCTAGAAGGTGGCATTGTGAGGGAACGCGACTGACCGAATTGAGAATTGCAACCAAGTGTTCGAAGACGTTGTTCCAGGGTACGTCGGTTTGATTGCGAATGCCTCCCTTGAGTTGCATTCTCTCTGTTCATAAGGATATAGCCCTCGTACTCGTCCACAATGCTTTCGAAGATCTTGCCGTCAGAGAAGCTGGTCGACATATTGTCCATATGTAGTCCCTTTAGTCGGGCTAGGGTCCACGCCCACCGCGTGAGTAGTGACTCGTGAGAATCCGCAATGTCTTCCAGTTCTCCACTGACACCACAAGCATCGAGAGGAAGCCGTCTCTGTAGGCGTCGAATTTCGTTGCGGACATCGTCCCAATCGACCAAGCTTGCGAGTCCCCATCCTCCAACCAGACTCCATAGCAAGGCAATCGTTTTCTCCCGATACCCATCAACGATATCAGCTGCACTCACATTCTTCACGATATTCCCCACACCTTGAACTCCGGATAACGCTGTCAGTGCTATCTGCACGTTGTACAGCTTGCTAGCTCGTCCAACGCAGGGTATCTTCAGATGCTGCGAAAGAGGCCACTCAGTCTCTCCTTTCCTCAGTAAAAGAACGTCCCCAGACGGCATGACCATTGTGTCCGATGTCTCCGGGTCCTGCACGTTGCATGCGGACGGGTAGAGCAAGATCTCCACAAGCCTCGTCAATCTCACCCCATCGCGCAAGTCAACGGCTAAATTACGGATACGGTAATCGTATTGCTGCAGTTCATGCTGTTCATAAGCCACATGGCAATCCAAGTGGCCAAGCGGTCGAGTAATATCCCCAACAGACGGGAGAAGCTGTTTCCCCAGCGCTTGTAAAGCTGCAACAGACGACTTGTATGATGACGATGGGTTGAACAAGCAGCTCGGAAACGCGTCTCCGGAGCACGAGCGGCCTTTATCGAGCAAGACAACCATCAAGATACTGCGGAGGATAGTTCGTCGGTACGCCCAGCCCTCCACAGGGCCGCTGTCCGATTTCCAATCTTGACCAATGCGTTCCCTGTCTTCGTTTCGGATAAGAAAAGTCTCCAGAAACGCTTCAATTGCGCGCCTGAGGAGCTTCTGCTGTCTATCCGAAGAGCGTGGTGTGTCATAACTGGACCGAGATGGCTCGGGAACGTCGGGGATGCGTCGGCCGATAACAGTCTCTGCTGCGGCTTTTAGGGCTTTGAGGTTGTACGTGTTGACCCAGAAATCCAGGAAGGCTCGCTTGAGACCAAGGTCATCACCGAGACGACGTCCCCGAGCGAGCACATCTTTGGGAGGCGCTAGAGCTCCGTACAGAACAGAAGCATGAAGGCGCTTGTAAAGCAAAACGAAGGAGTGGTCCTGATATACGCCAAGCAATGCATGCCGGAGTGCTGCCTCATCCTGGCTGTCGCAATGCGGTTGTGTCGCGTCGAGGAGACAGTTCATCAATTGAGTGATGATGACTTCTTGGTGAGACAACCAATTGTCCTCGTACAGGATGGGATTCAAGATATCGTCAGTAAGCAGGGGGTATTTTTGGTCAATTGTTACCGCGGGGATCTTTGGAACGGACAGCTTCGTCGGCACGTTATCAATTGCCGATTTAGAAGACGATGATGCTGTTAACCCAGAACTGGATTGACGAGATTCGCGGGACTGCTTGGCGACACTCGATTTGCCTGTTTGTTTCGACGACTTGTCCTCCACGGAGTGCGACTTAGGGTCTAGCATTATCGTCTTCTGCGACCTCTGACCGATTCCATTGCCCACAGGATTTGCATTCTTCTTCTCAGCGAGGGCACGTTTCCGTGTTGGAACAGTTTGTTTCACATTGGTTGATGGTTTTGCAGGCTGGAGCGGCGTGAGATCTTCTTCTTGTTTAACCTTCTCCTTCTGGCCATGCAGCAGATATCCGGGTGGGATGTTCTCCTTTCCCCCATTTTTGCCCATGACATCCTGCGTGACAGATGGCTCTTGTGGAATTGCCTTTTCCTGCAGCGGTGAACGATGGGTCTCGGCCGTCTTCGAAGTTTTCGCCTTCCTCTTCGCCGCGATTCGCGCCTCAACGGTATTTATGAGCACGGTGTCATCCGATTGAGCGGTGCATGCCTTCGAGGGGTCGGATTTGAGTGGGCTGAACAGGCTCATGAAAACCGTAGGCATCGTGGTGTCGTCTGGAGGAATATAGATGGTTTGACGTCGCACATCCCTCTTCAAGTCATTCTTTCCAGATACATTCTTCCCTGCCTCTTCATTGCCGTCTGACTGCGTCGCCTTTTGCCTCGGTGCACGATTTTCTTTGCACACTGTTCTGGTGCCAGTCAAGGAATGACGTGGTGCCTGTTCCGCAAAATTCACTCGCGGCCGTGGGAACCGTTGGGCCGGCTGAGCAAGCATAGTTGATTTACTTCCAAGGGTCTTTCGCTGAGTTCCGTTTGATGGTCTCCGGCCCCCGCTCATGCTTGCTGATGATTCTCCATCTTCTTGTATCTGGAATGCAGCGGCCTTGCGTACTCGCCGGGGTCCTGCGGCAGTCAGGTGAGGCACACGTATCTCTCTAGTAAAATCGATGGCCGCTGTGTCCTCGCCATCATCATAATCAGCGCCGAGGAGATCCGTCAATGTGGTTGTAGTTTTGGGCGCAGGACATGGACTGTCCAACTGATAAAATGCCGCCATTTCGGCTTAGTAGGAGATATAGTCTGTCAATGACATGCCCTTCCTGAGGAAATGAGAAAATTGCTGGAAACCACCCAATATCAATTTTCATCAGCGTGGAGCGGTGAATTGTAGTCCCAGTTTGGCGAGACCGTGATTTTGTTTACAGCGCGTCGTCGTCTAGGCAACAGATCACGTGTTAAGTTGAATGTAGGGTTACCCGAGGTGGATGATTTCGCTTGTCTTTGGTCGCTCCCTCCCCCATCCTAGGTTATTGATCACATTGTTGACTTTTGTTGACTACTTAGTTTTGTTGCAGGTAACGGTCTGCTGACTTGGTCCCAGGATGCTGATAATGCAGCTGGAGGATTTGGATCAGTGAAGGACACGCTGATGCTGAGGGACGGGACTCTTCAAGCTGAAGAGGATGGATTCCGAGATGAGGATGGCCGATTCTTGAGTGAGAGAGCATTGAATCATGTCGTCTACGAGTACGACATCGTGACTGTGAACGTTATTTTTCACACTGATGCTCATCAGTTCGAACATTCAGTCATCCTGCCTTCAACTCTGACAGAGAATTGGATCAATTCTGTCGTGATTATTGCGAGGATGAATACCGGTCAATGTGTTTCATCTGCCCATCACAGAACAGCGAGGGAACTGTCGAACATTCAGTCGTGCTGTTCACGGGCCTTGACAGGGTAGATACGGATGTTATGCTTTTGATATCGAGAAATGCAGACCCAGGTCCGAGAATGGAACAGCTGGGGCCATGCTATTTCCAGAGTCCAGACATCACACAACTCCATGTGGTTGTGGATGACGATGTTCGGGACCACTTATGCCAGTCTATCCACCGACCACCCCCAGTGGAGTGGTTTATCGTTTGGTTCAATTCAAGAAGACCGATTCACACACTCAGCAAACAAGAAGCCTTGCATGATGACAGGCATTTGTGAGATGTCAAACTGGAGTCGATCTGCGCCACGGGAAGCTCCAATAAGGACCTTCCCATCCAGCAGATTTTCTAATCAACAGTACTTGTTGCCATAGTCAATTACAGAGATGGTCATGGACCAGGAGGGGAAAGATTGTAGAATACATGGCATAATCGCATATTGTCTGCTGTTTTGCGTGAAATGAAAGGACACGAAATGCCTGAGATCCGGAAATTGGGCGCTCTGAATTCGGTCGGTTATGACTGAGTCACAGAAAGACTCAGGGCAAGTATGACATTGTTGCTCTTTCTCACAGCTTATTGATATCCACAATGCAAGGAACAAACATATACATAGGTAGTAACTCTTGATTCTCGGACGCAAAAAGCGAGGAGTGATCCGGGACTTGGATGTTGACCAAGAAGGTTGGAACGGTCGTATTTCGACGGAAATGGTAACTACAGTACAGTACATATTTGCTCTGTGTACTAGTACTGATGAGGTATGTGTGCGGAAATATTGTAAGTAACCCCGATCAGTAGTGGGTCAGTTTACCCGATTCAGCAGTTAACCAAACTTGTCCAAAAAAAACATCTCAGCCTGTCAGAGAGTAGTGTCAAGCGTCAGGGGGAGATCATGACTGTGGCTTATCTCGACCTGGGGCAAAGCGGCTGCAACCCCCAGAATACCCCTACGACGCATAACTAGCAAATATCCCGTCGCGCAAACACAAAACAGAGAACTAGCGCTGTTCCGAGTACTCAGTATTCAGTCGCCTCGCCTGCGGTGCCGAAAAAGTGTGCGACTTTTGCCTCGTTCGATAGATATACTACCTAATCCTGGACAAGCTCAACGGATGTTCTGATCGTGGCTGTTCTTAAACCCCATTCGT
Source organism: Thermomyces dupontii (assembly GCF_041956625.1). Taxonomy (NCBI): domain Eukaryota; kingdom Fungi; phylum Ascomycota; class Eurotiomycetes; order Eurotiales; family Trichocomaceae; genus Thermomyces; species Thermomyces dupontii. The sequence goes on along the minus strand of NW_027192316.1, from coordinate 278,019 downwards.
GCCAGCCTGTCAACATACATGGGCCGGATCGCGAGTTGAACGGCCATAGAATCACACCCCGTGGTGGATAGACGGAGGGCCTGCGTCTTACGTTGGGCATGGAATCACTGGTTTATGAGAACTCGCCGTTGGCGCACTATCTGGAGGGTACGATGCTCGATGTTCGAGAACCGAGGTAGAAATGCTCACTGCCGTTCAATGCAGGCGAAGGCGAACGTGGAGAAGACTGGTCTCCGCAACAAGACGACTCGAGCGCCGAATCCGCAAGCCCTGCCAACTTCGCCCCAACGGGAGCATCGACCATTCCGTCGCGCATCCGGGACAAGCTCCCGACGCCGCTAGAAGTCCATGGATTTGCAGGTCTCAGAGGTGTGATCAAGACAATCTGCTCGGTGAGGTCTCGCGAACCCCGTCGGGCTGCGGCATTGCTGATACGTTGCAGTCTGCGATTGGTCGAAGCGACAATGAGAAATTCTTAGAACAGTTTGGCTATGTGATTGTTGCGTCACAGCTGCTGGACGAGCACCGGGCATCAACGCTCTCCGCTAAAGATGGCCTGCCGAATCTCGCGTCGGGCGAGTCAGCGACATTCTCGTCGACGGTCGGCCTGACGGGCGCAGTGGTTACCGCAGCCACTTCGTTCTTTCTAGTTTGGATTATCCACTGGAGTCGGCCACGAGCAGGGTCGTTGAGCCCTTGGAGAGGTCTAGTCTTGGTGATTGTCCTGCCCATCATGGGAATCGGATTCTATGCGTTTGCGAGGCGGCAGTGGCTCAAGTTTCTAAGACAACAGGCGGTTCAAGCCGCAAACGCGTTCATCGGAAACGCAAAGGGCTTTGATTCTGTTGTCTCGGCGTCTGTGCTGTTCATCCAGGAGGTAGAGTTGGTGTCCAGGGGGTATCGGATGTCAGTAGCGGCCATTGTTCCCATGGCTTCTCCTGCGCTAACTGCATGCAGAAGCACCCCGTTGCCTCCCATCAGTCGACTAGAGGAGAGCGCTCAGGTCCGTCGGTGTCTTCGGCTGCGTCGCACTGTGTCAGAATGCTTGTATACCTTGCTGGAGAAGTACGTGCAGGCACAGCGCGGCATCCGCGCACTGGCTGATTCGGCGAATCTCGACAAATACTATGACATCTACGAGGTGACGCCTGGCATCATCCGTGATGCGGAGGAGACTCTATCCGAGAGGGACGCGGACGACCAGTATTCCCTGCGGTCGCTCCGTGCTTTGTTTGCTCGGACACATGGCATTCGGAAGAGCATTTTGTGTTGTTTACTAGCTCTCAAGGCGGACGGCACCGGTGCAGATATCGCTACGTGGAGTGCTGCAGTGGAGGAAATGTGCAGCCTGGCGACGGTGACCGGGAACCAGATGGTGCGGATCCGGAACATATTGGAGGAACAAGACCGTATGTTTCGTCCATGTCAAGTAGTTGTGTCTGTAGCTGACTATAGATTCACTAGGCGACGTTGCCCCTCCGCCGTTACCGTCCGCCGCCAATCCCGGACGAGAAACGCTACGGGCGCAACTACAGCGGCTCAACTCGCTGACCCAAGGCATCCGCGCTCTCCATGCAAAGATGTATCTGATGCGGGAAGAGTCGGACGCAAGCATCGGGCAAGACGGCAGTGAGAAGGACATTGGGACTGCCCTCATGGCCCAGTACGAGTCCATCGGGGCGGACATTCGAGGGCTCCTGGAAGAATGGGAGGCCGGAAAGACAGCCCTTCTCCAGGCGATCGAGCAAAGCAGCTCCTCGAACCGGTCGTCTTTGACATCCAGCGAACTTAGATCCCCGCTGTCGCCGGCGAGCAGCTTCGGCGGTACGACCGCAGTGGACGGCAGCCCGTCGGCGGCGCTCCGGGCGCTGAACGGGGAGACGCCGCCGGCGCATTTAACCATCCACTTCGACTCGGCGACCGTCGACCCGGTGGAGGAGGAGATCTTCGAGGCGGTGGCATCCCCGTCGTCGTCGCGCAAGCGGTCGTCACTGAGCCGCGAGGAGCGCATCGCGCGGATGAAGGAGGAGCGGGCGAAGCAGGCGGCGGCGCGAGAACGGGCAGAAACCAGCACGCACATGCTGCGCGAGCTGGAGACGGTGATCAAGCACCGGCCGCAGCTCAACAAGCCGGCGCGTATCACCAGCATATGAAAGCTCGACGACGTCCGTACTCTTCTACATGTATGAATACCTTGTACAGTAGGTCGTATTGGTTTGAGCGCGGCGTTACGGGCTTGGATGGGATATCCATTTGGGGATAGAGGGATTGGATTATTATTCAGCCTATCAATGCCATTATTTGTATATAGTCTTGATTGGTTTTGTATTTGTTCTGGCATTTTGTACGAAGCAGATCAACCTGCGTACTCTGTACATGTTGAAGCAACCAATCTGTCTATAAAGCGCATGGATCATTTGCGACGGCTATCCACGGAGATGACACCTACCGTAAGAGATAACTACCGACATTCCAATTTCATATGCTTGCATCATCGAAAAGCAAGCGGGAGAAAAAAAAAGCAAGAAAACCGCGTTCTGCATTGGTAATCCAGTCATGCGAGCTGAACAACCAACCCCCTACGTCATTATGCATAAAGGAAGACTTCGATTTGGGCTTCGACTGCAGGTTGTGATTTGCACATGACGCGGAGGCCGATCGATATATCGGACGAGAAACCATTCATGTCAGGAAGTACCTAGGCACCTTGGGTAAGTTACTGTTCTCGTACGAATGAGAAGTAAGGAAGAACTGGATGATGGTGCCTGGACAGTGGAATGGAGGCTCAAAATCATGGCAGTGTATAGTTTCAGCTCCGCCCGATATTTGATCATGCATGTCGCGCCAGCCATCCGCTGGGCGAGGAGTATATCCGAGCAACGAAGGAACGGAGAATCGACAGGCTGCCCGGCAAGGGGCGTCAACCGAGAATGTCGTGCGAGGGCGTTCGAATGAAATAGTACTTAGATTTTTGAAGAAGAAATGAGGCTTAATGAAAGAATAGAATGTAAAGTTTTATCCCATAATCGGCAGTCCGTATGCATGTATCGCCCTGCATCAATCTTGGAAAGCTGTGACCATGTCAATGAAGGCTGAAGGGTCTCAGCTGGAGTTGGGAGCTGTTCAGGAAGCTGCGTTTGCAACCTGTGCAGCTCGATTTGAGTGTGAGTAGTTGTAGTATGCGTGTGCTTTGATAGCCGATCAAATAAAAGAAAGGCGGATCAAGGCTCAGCTTTGCAAACAAATCTCCATCTCCTGTTTGCATGCGATCGGTCTTCGAGGCCAAGCTGTGAACTGGCAGGGTCCATAACTTCCATCGATACCTAGTACGAGTACTAATCAAGATGCGGTGTGACGGAATCTATCGAACCTTGCACGTCACTGAAGTATCCGCTGATGCTCAAGTACTTCATCGGCCAGTTCATGGTTGATGATCATGTCTTGCGAGAACCTAAACCAGATCGATAGTTACCTCCGAACGATTGTCGAGTCCCCCTGATAAGGGCATTCTCCAGCGAACCGGCGTTCTCTAAGGATCCATCGCCTTGTCGATCCCTTTATCGGTCACCAGTCGTTATCACTGAGATTTGATCACGTCGAGATAGTAGCCTATTGCCTATATCCGAGATGGTGGTCATCGATCACACTCTGCTTTGTTCCCATTTTTCCGGCCTGACATGGTTGTGCTAGGAAACGAACCATCGATCTGACTCGGCCGGCGACGCACTACGTTAGGCATGTCTTGGACAAGGCAAGGAGGAATGGAATAATCGCTCTGATGGATCATGGGGAGACGCCGAGACATCGTTTCATCGCCTGGCCTTGGGTGAGAACTGAGACTTGGGTGAAGGGTAAGATTTGAATATTCTGAAAGCAGTGAGAACCGTCCACGGTTGATCTACTACTGTATCCAGTGTTCACGTCAGGGCATGGATGAGGCGAAGAACCCACGTTACCAATCATACTCCTCTGATGGACACGTTTCGCGAGGAGACAACATGGCTTGTTGATGACTCGATAGTTTCGAGGCCAACCACCAGGTAGATGATGAATTGCTTCGCAATTTTACGATTCGTTGAGTACAAAGTACTATACGGAGTAGGATGAGCCAATTCCTCTGTTCAACATGCTCTCTCCATCAAAAAAGTGTATGGATTCAATCCATCATTGACAACACAGCAGCAGTCTCCAGCAACCAGAAAACCGACACGTAGGCCAACAACATCCACCGTCCAACCGTCCACCACGATCCATAACCGAATCCGATGCTTTGAATTGCGGGAGCCGTTTGGCCTCGATGGAGAATCCGATGGGGATTGATTGATTGATGGAAAAAAAAAGCCTCAGGCTCCTCAGCGATTCGCCGGTTCACCGTCCCGCCCCTAAACGACGCCGTCGATGCACATGGCCGAATCGGCTAAGAGACCCATGAATTGGTCTCCCAGGCCCTGAGTTGGAGCTTCCGAGAGCCCGAGACGAGGCTTCTGGGACTTGGTCTGTTTGTTTTCAGACTCGGCTAGAGGTCTAATATAGGGAAGTCATTCAGCGGCAATTGAACGAAGGACCCGATCCGCAGTCATGGTGAAAGTTGGATCAAGCGGTGAAATTGTGGCTCCAGAGTGGAATCCATGGATTTGTTGATGTCAGAACTGAACTCTGTTAACATCCTTGGACTTGAGGCGGGGGAGAGAATCGATAGTCAGAACCCAAGAAACGACCGGTTCATGAATTAACTAAAATACTCCGCATTTGATTCTTTAGCGATGGCGAACTGGTGCTTCTGTGCCGTAAATAATTTGATGGACTTTTACTAAGTTATGTAAGGTAGATACAAAACGAGCATGGTCTGTGCACTCATGTCATGCATGTCAAGCCTCCGGATCAAGCTTGGTGCTTTGTATCCGACAATACAGGCAGATCTGATGGAAATGTCATTGTGGGATGGACAATCGATCCATCCATACCGCTAGTCTAGTCTACCGACACGAGGAGTGCGAACCACGTGACTGGCTCTGTCCCTGCAGCGTTGAGTCAGTTGCACAGAAACAAAAGCAGTCGGGGATGCGGTCGTATTCTGCTCGTCATCTCCCTCGCGGCGTCGTCACGGCAGCGTAATCGTCCCCGGCTGACTGACGTTGCACCTTCAGTTGCCACGACCTCCCGTCTCGTGATTAAACCTTCAAAGTCCGAGCACAACACGCCATGCGACGGTCAAACAGGCGGTCACCAGCGATCAGCATTCAGACATCAGCGCCGATCGGCAGGGCTTCCGAGAGCGGCCAACCTCGGGCAGACGCCGGTAAGGTTTACCTACATAGTTATGTACATGCTGCTTTCTGCTGTTTGTAAATCTGACGGAGACTGTCGCTCGGCGAGCCGGCGCTAGAGAATTCGACGGGAGCCAAAAGTCGGCTGGCTGGGTCAAGGATTAGGCGTCACCGAGTCGACCGATGAAATCCTCCAAGTCTCCATGGCACCAGAGAGGTTATACTACTGTACTCGTACTCCGTACTGTCCGTCAATCAGATCCTTTCGCATGGCCAAGCTTCATGCACAGAAAATAAACACGTCGTGCTTTGTTCGATCCATGCCGGTTATCCGAATGATCTTCCAGATTGAAACATCCAGCAAGGGTTGTTTTGCCCTGCCAAATTGCAAACAAGCAGCAATGTCGGTGGCCAACATTCATTAGCAGTATTATTATTATGATGATGACGGAGAATGGACATGCCAGATGCCTGACAAAGCGCCTACAGCGGCTGTCCGCACAAATTCTGTGCAGACTGCAGAGAGATAGCCTATGCGTCGTGGTAACTTACAATCTGTGACCAACTTTAGAAGCTTTCTGCAAGTGATATTCTGCAGGCCCACTACTGCAACTCCATCCTCAATCCTCATCATACATAGTACATAAGTTTCTAGTACAGTCAAAGCTTCTCCAGGTGCACAAAAACGCGCATTACCTAACAGAAACCATCCCCCAACATTCCTAACAGGGCAATTCACGTCGATATCTGTGGGAACTTGTAATGTCATTACCGGTCCGATCCGCCGACAGTACCAGCCTAGCCCCTTTTGGGCATCCCGCGGTGGTGGCGTATCGCTTTTTTTCTTTCTTTTACCCGCTGCTTTTCGCCTTGCTTTGCTCCCTCCATCGTGTCAACATTCTCCATCTTTGCTTCGCCTTTTTTTTATTGTTCTTGCTCCCCCATTTCTCTGCTTTCTTGTTGTCCGTTTTCCACGTTTGACCACCCCCCCCCCCAAACTTTCTCCCGCGCACTGATTGCCCCTTCCTCCCGCATCGTGTTCAAGATGATGGCCTCCATATTGTGACAATTTGCGTCCGGCTCGGGACACCCTCTTTCTTGGTGAGATTCAGTCATCTCCGGTGGCTGTCGCTCCGCCCAGAGACAGCAACCACGCGTCGCTTCATCGGTGGCGCCCTGGGCGGATTCCCTTCGCATTCCCGCTTTGTCGCCTCGTTCTCCGGCCCGAGACCATGCCGCAGTATCACGACCGCCAGAAGCTGTCGACGCTCCGCACGTTGCTGAACACGATGCTCTCGTCGAACCAGTCCGCGGCCCCTGCCGGCCAGGATGCCGAGGTGGTCGACGATGGCGACGAACCTCCGGACCACCGTTTTCTGGCGCCGGAAATGCTCGACGGCTTCTCCCAGCCCGCGGAGATGCCCGAATACGCCAAGACGCGGCCGACTCTACCCGAGAGGAAGGAGTCGCTGCTCACACGCGCCCTGTTGCATAGCCCCGATCTGCGTCCGGCCGACCGAGACACGCGCCCGGGCTATCCGCTGAGTAATGCCAGCGGCGTCTCAACGGCCGAGCTCACCAGCGACGGCGAGTCCACGAGTCCCACCACCTCCAACGCACCTAGCCCGCCACATCACGCGCGTGTTCACTTTGGACCGATCAAACAACAACCCCCTCTCGACCCGAGCGAGTCCAAGGTGGAAGCCGATCTTGGACGGAAGCGATGCATCAGTTTCGCTTGCAATCGGCGAGATGATAAGAAAGAACAAACTCCAGCATCCGAAACACCCAAGAGAAAAACGACCCTGACTTTTGTGTCCTGCCCGACCCGTGACAGGGATTCCCAATCCCCGTCCAGACCAAGTTGTCGCCGCGTATCACCAGCTCCACGGACGCGTCGGTCGCCGAGTCCGTCACCGCGGACTAAGGAACAAACCAAGGAACAACCAGCGCGGCGGAAAGGCGTCCATGTGAATGGGCTCGGAGAGTTTAAGCCGTCCGAGGAGACGCGGTTCCATGAGTTTGCCAGTTCGGTGGATGAGCTGGATGGCTGGGTGGAGGAGCCCGCCGAATATACGGACAAAATCACCGTGAGCGATTGCATGCAGAAGGAAACAGCCATCCGGAAACTCGGCGAGGAAGCGGAGGAGGAAGCAATTGCTGAGGAAGAGGCGGAAAATGAGGCGAACGAAGAGGATAATAATGAGGAGGATGAGGATGGGGAAGACGAGGACGAGGATGAGGACGATGATGAGGCCGGCGAGGATGGCTCGACGATTCATGACTTTGATGACGGCAACGAGTCGGACAACGAGGCCGGGTTCGCGGACTCGGATGACGAGAATGAAGAAGAGTCTGACTACGGATTCTGGAACCCTTCGACAACCACAGCCATCACGAGCGCTGGGGATGCGGAGCCCCTGCCTCTTGCGGTTCCTCGCCGAGAGTCGAACACGTCCCTCGAGTCACAGAGAGCGCAGTCGATGGCTGACGCTCGTCGGAGGAAGCGGAAGCATCGGACCCCCGGTGCACGGGCCGAAACGCCGGATCTTCCAGACAGCACCGACTTTGTGTGCGGGACGCTTGACGAGGACCGCTCGGTCGAGGCGGCATACATCTCGTGCCGAGAGGAACGGCGACGAAAGAAGCACGGAGTGCAGCCGCAGGACATTGACCCGAGCTTCCCGGAGACGGATCCGGAGGACAATGATCTAGATGATGATGACGATGGCAAATCGGAAGCGCAGGAGGCGGTGCGTGGAAAGACGAAGAGCTCGCGGCCAACGTCGCCGCGGGCCTCGCCGAAGCGGCTTATGTCTCCAGCACCAGCGACGCGGGCCCATGGGCGCCACTCCCCGAAGCGAACCAAGTCACCGGCTCCCAAAGTGCGCCTGCCCCCGTCTCAGGGGATTCCTGTGAACCTGACCGGCCCTACGCAGCGACCGCAACCCAGCCGCACGAAATCTCTGCCGCGGACACCGAACCCATTCTTCGTCCGGATGGAGCGGCTCTCGTCGATCTCGGAGTCGCCGACCCGGGTCACGGGTGTGAGCAACCAACACACCAGCCGGGAGCCGCATACGCGGGGCCCGATCGACATCATCCAGGGCTTGGAGCGCAAGCGGCAAAAACGCAAGGAGAAGTTCTGGAGGCAACAACAACGACGCGGTCGGGAGCCGCAGTCAGAACGACGGCGGCCGGGCAAGGGGGCGGAGCGCATGAAAGAGCTGGGGCTCGAGATGGCGGAGCGGTTCCGAGGGTATCAGGACCGGCAGTTTGTGTTGTCGGTGTAATGACCATTTCAGATTGATTCTTGTACATACTTTTGGGGGGTATTTTTTTTTTTGGCCCGTACTGCATACTCAGCGATCAGATACGTACCGTAATGCTAGATTTGAATTCATACTGATTGAGTAGTACTCTTTTGTCGTACGAGTTGGGCCGAAGCAGCGATGGGAGAAGTTGATACATAGATACCTGAAACCTCAGGCCGCAATGCCAAGACTCCGACGACCGAAACTACCTTCGAGTGGCCAGACCGGAGAAAGAAAGCACTGACTTGATCTTGACACCTCCAAAGTCGACCCAGACACACGACCGTCACCGAATATCCCTCGACTCAGAGCCGCTCCTACGACTACCGCCAACTCGCCGTCGACCAACGAGAGGATCGAAAAGAAACTTTACCGCAATGTGGCTTTTGAACTGGTGTACGCACATACTCCCTTTGATTCTTTTTGATTCTTTTCTTCCTGCGCTATTCTTTGCGCTATCTGAAGCTCCGAAGGGGGAAGTGAACAAAATGGACTGATGAGATGGATTTGAAATGACAGTTTGGGATATCCTCGCGTCGTTGGGTCTCCTGAACAAGCACGCGAAGCTGCTGTTTCTGGGGCTCGACAATGCGGGTAAGACGACGTTGTTGCATATGTTGAAGGTGAGTCTTTTTTTTTTTTCTTTTTTCCCTTCCTCCTGTATGATTATGAAAGGAACAAGACGGGGCTAATCGGGATGGCATGTAGAATGATCGAGTGGCGATTCTGCAACCCACCGCGCATCCAAGTACGTTCATTCAACCTATACCTATATAGAAAGAGGGAAAAAAAAGTCGAGACAAAAGAGGCTGACCGAGAGAAAACAGCATCCGAAGAACTCGTCATTGGCAACAACCGCTTCACAACCTTTGACCTTGGTGGTCACCAACAAGGTATTATCATTCCCTCCCTCCACCCCCCTGGAGAGGAAGTAGTCTATCTAACGATAATAGCCCGCCGCCTCTGGAAAGATTACTTCCCCGAAGTCAGCGGCATTGTCTTCCTCGTCGACGCCAAGGATCCCGAACGGTTCGCCGAGTCCAAGGCCGAGCTGGATGCGCTGTTGGGCATGGAGGAGCTCGCCAAGGTGCCTTTCCTCATCCTCGGCAACAAGATCGATCATCCGGACGCGGTCAGCGAGGATGAGCTCCGGCATCATCTGGGTCTGTGGCAAACCACGGGTAAAGGCAAGGTGCCGCTTGAGGGGATCCGGCCGATTGAGTTGTTCATGTGTAGTGTGGTGATGAGGCAGGGTATGTTTTTTTTTTTATTCCATTTCCTATTTCGGTGATTAGTGATTAATGTGTTTGTTTGTTTAGGATACGGTGAAGGATTCCGATGGCTTTCACAGTATGTTTAGACGGCGGCTTGCTTTTCTTTCTTGTTTTGGTTCCTGGGTTCTGGTTTCCCCGGATGTTGTTTGTTGTTGCGCTTTGTGTTCCTCCGCGCTTGAGACGGTTTTTATCGTTTATTAGCCCATGACTGATCAGATCATCTCTCTTATCTCTCGTTGCATTCATGATATAATCGATTAATCCTGCTCTTTTTTTTCTTCATTACTTGTCTGAAGAGAAGATTCAAGCAAGCATCTTGTATGCTTCCTTGTTGACTGTACGGAGTGCGTCGTCATGAAGCAAAGGAAACCATTGCAATCTCTCTCTCTCTTTCCTTCTTTCCTCCCAACAAGTTCACCGTACGGAGTATACACAGCAAGAGTACGTACGTACGGATGTAGATGTACCGTCAGATGATGTATGACAACTCAAATTCATGCCTTGTAGTAGCAGCAGGTAAGTACGTAGGAATTCCATTTCCAAACAAGAAACCAGTGTCCAGTGATTCGTTCATTTCCCTCCGTCTTTCCCTTCCGTCTTCGCTTCACCTTCACACCGAATTCAACTACCTAATCGAATCCATCCATTCCTAGCACAGGAGTCTCGAAAAAAAAAAAAAAAAAGAAAGGGATGCGGGAACGAAGAGAAAAAAAAAAAAAACAAACAGAAACAGAACGACCAAGAAACAAGAACGGTACGAAAACGCGTAGTTCGATACACGGCAAAGAAAGGTAAATCGATATAGCCGCGGATACCGGATGATCATCCGAGAAATCGATTCGATCGTCGTGGTCTAAGAAACCGGTCGGAAAAAAAAAAAAGTCGTACGGTTGGGGGTATGGGCGTAACGGCTGCCGGGCTCGCCGGGAAGGAATATCCTATTGTCGATCGAAACTCTCTATCTCCGTCCGAACCTGCTCAACATGGGGAAGCTCGTATGCATTTCCTTTCTTTTCTTTCTTTTTTATTTTTTTTTTACTTCTTTTGCTTGCGCGGAGGAGTGATGGGTCGGCCACTGCTGAGACCCCCGGTCACGTACTTTTGTTTCTTTTCCGCTGGTTTCAATATCTACAACCATTAGCACCTCGCTTGGATGTCAAAGAGTCAGATGAAATCATACCTGGAACGAACACAACAAACTCTCGTCGACACTCATCATGGCACCCGCATTGTCGAATTCTCCGCAGTAGTTGGGCGCGCTGAACAACGTCACCAACTGCCGCTTCGAAAAGAACTCATATCCGTCCTCGACGACTTGGTGCGCCCGACAGATGAGGTCCATATCGTGCTTCTGTAAGAACCGCGATACGACGTCTGGCCCAAACGTAAACGATACTCCGCGGTCGTTCTCGCTCCACCCTGTAATGTCCTTGTCGGGATCGGACCACAAGAGGTCGCACAGGAGACCGCAGTCAGGGATCTGTCGTGGTCAGCAAGCCTTCCGCTCTGGAACCTCGAGCGAGAGAATCCCACGTACATCAGTAGGCCGCATCACCCGCCGAATCTGCTCCATCGAGTTCAAATCCGGACTGAGGCCGCCGTGCATCGTGAAAATCTTCTCATCGATAATGGCCGCAATCGGCAAGCAGTTGAAGCAGTCCGTAAACGTCTTCCACAGCTTGATGTTGTACCGTCGCTTGCACTCATCGTAAAACCCATAAATCCGGTTAATCGACGCGCACTCATGGTTACCTCGCAAAATGAAGAAATTCTCCGGGTACTTGATCTTGTATGCAAGCAGCAGGCAAATGGTCTCTAACGACTGCTTGCCGCGGTCCACGTAGTCGCCCAGGAACAAGTAGTTGGCCTCTGGAGGAAACCCGCCGTACTCGAACAGCCTTAGCAGATCATAGTACTGTCCGTGAATATCACCGCAAATCTGCAGACAACCCGGGTTAGCGCGATCGCCCCATCGTGTGCTCCATGCTCGTCTGTCCACTCACCTTGATCGGCGCCTCCAACTCTAGCAGGATCGGCTGCGAAATGAAGATTTCCCGCGCCTTCGTGCACAGGTGACGAATTTCCGACTCTAGTAGTTGCACTTGCTTTCCGGGCCGGCTGCCTCGCACCTCGAGCAGGCGGTCGATGATGGAATCCAAGTCAATCTCGCCTTGATCAGCCATGACGAGCGAGTGACGGGGGTAAAGGGGAGAAAGGAAGGCGGTCGGAAAGAGAAGAGAGGAAAGAAGGGGAAGAAAACGGGCGGGCGAAACGTTGATGGGCGACTTTGGCGGGCGCGGCTTTGTTAACGAGCGGTGCTGGATTAAGGACCTGAAACTGCCGCGATTCGGCTGTCAGTGGAAATTTGGTCGAGATACAACGGAAACTGGAAAAGTTTTTTTCTTCTAGAATCCAACGATGTTGACTTATTTGAGGACGTAGACGATGAAACAACAAAACGCGTCCAAAGGATTCGGTTACGAAGGGAGAGCAAAACTCACTGAAGGGAGGGGGGTTGACACGCCCCCCGACACGCAGGATTAGACGATCGGCGGAGGGGACGATTTCACACGCTCTCCAGCGACAGTCGTGCAAGGAAAAAACGAGTCTTGCAATGGGAAATCAACAAACTTGCGGGTGGAATTGGCTTAGGATTCCGCGCCGGAGAGGATTACACTTGGGACACCGATCGGGAAGCGGGCGCACGGATGAACTCAATCGCAGAGCAAGGGCGGACGGTTGACAAACTTATCACGACACTCTCAAAAAGTATGAATCAAGCGACGTTGAACTGCGGGCGGGTCCTAATCAGGAATCGAGGACGGATGAGTCTCAAGAGTCGAAAAAGAGAAACAGAATTCGAGATTTTGGCTGGGTCGTACGCAAGGAGCGGGAACGCGGTGGCGGGGCGGGTTCGGTTTTTTTCCTTTCAGCGGAAAAATTCAGAAACGCGCACAGCTGGTCATCAACAAGAGGATTCCAGCGGAAAGACAGGCCGCAGAGACGATCGGGAGGAAAGATAGCCGCGAAAAGAAAAAAAAAAAAAAAAAAAAAGAAAGAAAGAAAAGGACAGAGTGAAGAGGGTTGGAGAAGCGTTGAGGAAAAAAAAAAAAAAAACCAAGAAATTAACTAATTGTTGGTGTCGGGGCGAGCGGTGTCGTTCGAGGCCGCGCGGACTGAGTAGTTATCACCACAACTCGTCTAGACCCCAAGCGTCGCCGTATTGCGATGGCTACGTGATTCAGACACAATCTCTGGATGGAGAGAGGCTTACAAGCACTTGGAATTACATATCTTGATCTCCAATTCCCCTTCTGGCCCGGATCCTGTCCCCTGTGCCCGGCTGTCGCTGGGGATTTGGGATGGTGATAGGCTAGCCCATCCGGAAATGGAATTGGATTGATTACATAATACAGAGGCTCAGAGATGTGTCTGCGAAGACTCCAAGAATGCAAGATGAGCGAGTTCAGAACTTTGGATTCATCTAAACAAAGCACTCAATCGAATTGATCGTTATTATTAGCGCAATGTCTCCGGTATCAGAGTCATCACCAGTGTATATATAATCAATCAAACAAGAAACACAGACCACCAACCCATGCAGTCATCAGCAGTCCCGCAACGAGAACCGCCCATATGATACAAGCGGTCTAGCAATCATCAGTAAAGTCATCACAACATCCCGCCCAATAAAAGAATCAAAAAAAAAAAAAAAAAATAAACGTAACACCAGTATGCAACACATGTACAAACAGATCCGAAACCAGACAGGGGTATAATATTGCCGACAGGGTATTCTCGACTCGTCAACATCGAGGATGCAATCGACGTTTCAAAAGACAGGAGAAAAGGAAAGATTCAGTCAACAGGCCCGCCTCCATGAACCATAACTTGACTGTTGCTCCGAGAGACCGGGTCGGGCGGGATGATCGGCCCATCCAGCCCAGGTCCCGTTCGAGGAACGGCGATGCTCGCTGAACGGACACGTTCCTTGGGCCAGCCGTCCTCGCCCAGATCGTTCAGCCACCCATGACCGACATCGTGCTGAAGCGCCTCAATCCGCTGGCGGAAGGATTCGCCAGTCGTAGTCCATTCCAAGGTCTTGAACGGAGGCTCCTCCTGGGCGCTGTCGATGGGTTTGGCGGTTAATGCTTGACTGATGGCTTCCGTCCCCGACAAAAGGGACACGGTTGTAGGTGACACCGCCTCGACTGCGGCGCCATTCGTAAACGGGTCCGCCTGCGATTTGGACGCGATGGTTAGCCTTGGGATTTCTGTATTTAGAGTGTTTTGCGCCGAGTTGGATTCCTCGCGCGTAACATCGACGACATGGCGCCGCCGATGGTTCTTCCGTCGGCGGTTGGTGCCCTCCTGAACGGGCGTTGCCGAAGTCTCCGTGCTAGGTTGCCCCACCGCCTGCGCAGCGCCTCGGCTGACGGTGTGAGTCGGTTGCGGGTCGGCAGGCCGGACCACGGGGGCAGATTCGGGTTCGGCAACGCGGTCGATGAGTTGCTTCCGTTCGCTGTATCCAGGACCGGTGGAGTCAATGATAATATCCTCCGAGTAGCCCGGGGTTTGACGGAAGAGATTGAAGATGGTGACCCGGTATCCGCGATGCGTCTTGGTGAATGGATTTCCCGCGACCCAGATCTCTCGAATCTCCGGCAGGCCCGTCAGCCGGGCAATCTCGCTGGGATCGGTGAGCGCATTGTCGCGCAGATCGACACGTTCCAGAGACAGTAATCGCTCGATGCCCGCCAGCGAGGACAAGCGGTTGCCGCGCAAGTTCAGTGCCGTGATGGCGGGCAGCGGATTCTTCGAAAGCGAGCGCAAGGAGTCAATCATGCAGTTGGACAGATTCAGCGCTCGAAGAGAGACGAGCGACGCCAGGCAGTCGGGCACCTCGGTAAACAGGTTCGACGAGAGGTCGAGCGAGTGCAGCGTATTGGCGACCGGGGCGAAAGCATCGGCGGAGATGGAGGTCAGGGAGTTATCCGGCAGGCCGAGGTGACGCAAGAAACGCCATTTGCTAGGAGGCAAGACATCCGTCAAAAGAGTGGAGGAGCTGCGCTTTCCGTGGAGAGACACTTCACTCGAGTTCGAGCTCCCCGAACCAGAGCGTGCCATCTTCATCGACTGGCGACGGGCATGGCGGGGCGCACTGGACCTCGCGGTGGTTGGGCGCGTCGGAGAATAGCTGCCCGTCCGTCGATGCCCGCGCTCACCATCCGACTGGGCGCGCATCATGGAAGCGGACTTGGGGCTGGAACTGGTCGCCATGTTGGAGTCTTGGCGGGGGGAGCCAGGGGCCGAATTCGACTTGGAAGGATTCGCCCCGCCCAACACGGGAGACGGCTGAGTTTTGGACGAGCGCAGGCGGCGCTTGTCCATGTCATCCAGAACGATTTTGGTCAGCAGGTCGGCCGGGTCATCCAGATTTGCGCGCTTCAGCGTGAGGGTGCGCAGCTGCTCCGACAGGCGATCCCAGCCGTAGAAGGAACGGAAGTCAATATCGATGATTTCCAGGGCGCCCAGGTTCTTGAACACGTGAAGTGGCACGGCGGTATCCAGCGGGAATTCCTCGTAACCACGAATTAGACGGGCACGGTGGTCGGGGGCCAGGCGCAGGCAGGGGATTTTGGTAAAGGCAGAGTACAGGTACTTTAGGTCGGCCTCTAAGGCAGCCTTGGCCTTGTCCGATTTCATACCATCCCTGGAGCCAATGCCGAACGAGGACCACAAAGAGCTAATGCCAGACATGACGCTCCGGACACTGGATACAGAGTGGATAGAGTCTCGGTCGCCACGGGAGCGACGGGGACGGTTCAGGAAGGATACGTAGCTGACAGAGGACTCGATATGGATATTCTCAAGACGGACGTTCATGGCGCCTACGTTGATGCCGAGTTCCTCGAAGCGGGAGAGGAGATAAAACAGGTGGTGCGGTGTCAGCGTGAGCTTCGCCGGCTTGACATGGTGAGTGGTGAATTTCAACGCGCCAAACGATAGGGCAGCGGCGAGGGCCGATGTGGCCGAGGTTGCGCCTCCGGAAGAGCCTCTGTATGCGGCATTAGGAACGGACTGGCGCCGGAGCTGGAGGGCATTGGCCAGGGCTTTTTCATGGGCGCGAACAAAACTGGCAAGATTCTGTCCGATGTCAGCTCCATTGACCGGGGCTGTTCGGGATGGCATCACGCACCTTGATGAAGAGCTGACCATCTTCCGTGTTCATTTTCTCCATGGTGATCTGGATACTTCCCCGACGTCGCCGGGGCCAGGACAGTGACCGGCACTCGGCAGACCAGGGCTCACCAAGCACAGGAGACACCGGCGATGGAGGACGACATTGTTGCCGGACGTCTTCGCTTTGCCGATCAAGCTGAATTCTACGATACGGCGCCATGGTCAGTATTCTCTTGCCGGTTCTCTCGCCTGGCTGCTGGGAATCTCGAGGGCGTACCACTGGCTTCCGCGCGTACCTGACCGCGTCGGGAATTACTCTCCCCCTTTATCCTGGGAGGATGTTTTTGCCTTTCTTTTTTTTGGTTGACTCTTTGTCTGCAGAGCCGGGTCCTTGTCAGCCAGCCAACAATCCCGTTCAGCAGCAGCGACCGTGCAGAACCAAATAAAACACCGGCATTCAAACGAAAAAAAAAACGGTACAGGGAAAAAAGAACAACGACCGCCACGCCCAAAATACTCGACCCGAAGACGCGTTCTCAGAAAGCCACCATGAACATGCCCAGTCCGTGCCAGAGCAGCAAGAGAAAACCGGCTGCGGACTTTGGGCAGTGTGGCAAAGGGAAGAATGGAAGAGGTCTATAGAAAATGCAATGAAAGGTGTATGTATTTTTTTTTCTTTTTTTTTTTTTTCTTTTCCTTTTGGTGCACTGAGGGTGCTTCGAATTTCTTTTGTTTGCAGCGCTGATTCCCCTCGCTTGGAGGGGCGCTAATAGGGATAGGTTAAGGGCGGACTAAAGTTTCCGCCCAGAGCCCCCACTGGACCCTCAGCGAGGCTAATCAAATGCCATCAGCTGGGACACGCCCGGGGGGTTCCCCCCAATCACGCCGTCCAAGAGCCAACGCCTGGAAAGTCAATCATGCCAAACATTTAGAGGATCGATCCCCAGAGTTCGTGGTGCCCGGAAGAGGCGTCCGCTTTGTGATGACCACGGGTCATGATTGACTGCTTTGTTGTGTGTTGTATCGTCTATAATGGAGCATTCCGCTCGAGTGGCAATCCGACCGGCTAAACAGTCGGTATTCTACGAGTACGGGTAAGTAACAACTGTAATTAACTACAGTACTACATACTCATTTCTACCAGGATCCAGCACGCGCCGTCAAAGTATGGTTCTGTCAGAGGCTAACGTCCTCCACCATGGCTCGGCGCGATGGCTCTCATGCTAGGAACGAAGTGACGGATGTTTGTAGTACTCCGTACAGCGAGAAACATGGCATTCGAATCACGACGATGGATCAGTCTGCTCTTTCACGAGGCTCTTTGACTCTCCTTTGCCGTAGGTTCGTAGTTGCCCGCCACCCTCGCTGGAATCTTCTCCCTGTGGCAGTGGTGAATGACCGGATCCTAATCTTAACCTTCATTTCTGATCGAGCTGCTCGCATATGTATGTACTCCATCATCTCCATCGTCCGCTGCAGCAGAACCAATCAGGATCAACTGGCAAAGCAACTCATTTTGCCTGCCGTGCAATCATTGTGCAGAGGCCAAAAAGAGCCAAGGAGAAACACACCGCACGGGACTCCTCATGCCTCGCGTAGGTTACTTGCAATCTGCCAGTCTCGGAGAATGTGATTGGTCCTGGTCACTGCTCTCTCTTCTTCGCACCGGCCAATCAGCGTGGACCTCGGCACCAGGACCACTTCGGGAAGAGTGCGCTTCTTCCGGACTGACCTGCCATTCGACGACTGGCATAACTGCACGATGCACCGCAGCACCGCAGACAAGAAGAAACGCGATCAACAACCACACATGGCGCTACGATCATCTGCTCGGTTCGTGTCATCCCCCCCAATCACGCACAACACCGGCGGTTCGAGCACATTCCGTCTCCTTCATAGTTTTTACTTACATCCTGGGTCCCAGCACGAAAGGACTCAGCTGACCGCCAACCCGCCAGATATCGAGATCACACGGCATGGTCGATACCGAGGTAAGTCTCTCTCTACAAACACTGAGTGACATGGTAATGCAAAATTTCAAACCCGCGGTAGCCGCCCCCAAACGATCCGCGGCGCGGGGATGAGACAAGGGCCGTTGAAGGTTACAGAACTGACAAGGGGGCCTCATGTCGCAGCGCGTCCGAACGAAGCTCCGAAACCGCTCTCGGAAGACAGAGAAAGACTCGGCAACGGGAGAGGCCATTCCGCAAAGAGAATGAGCGAAACCGCCCCGGTGGCATCAAATCAGAGAGGGCGGGGTTGCTAAGCTGCCGATCCCTCGCGCTGCGTTTCTCCGGTGGTGCCACCGGCTGCCGCCAAGGTTCATTCGCTGCGACTAATGCAGTCCCTATTCAGGACCGCACACGAATAGACAACAGACGGACAAAATCTCCCCGCTGATTGACTCGATAAACTTCACAAAAAAGCCGTTCGCAATTGTTGATCCTCCGAAGGACGGCTCCTGCTTTTCCCTTCTGGAATGGCGAAAATGCACTCTTGCGTCATAGCATTCCCAGCTATGATGACTTGCAGAAACCCTTCGGAGGAGCCCGGCGGAGTCGGGAATAGACATGGCACGAGTCACAGGGCACATGGCTGAAACTGGAATGATCGCCTCCATGCGACTGCAAAGTCGTGACGTGACGTTGTGCACCGAAACTGCACTCGGCTCTGATTCTTGACTTGCCCGTGACTTCCCCGGATTCAGAACCCCCACGTCACGTGATTTGATAACCCTTCTGTGGCTGATCCCTCTGTGGCTGGTACCCCCATGACGTCGGGCCGACCCACCCCATCCGAACAGGGATCTTGGGAATCATGAATTGTCAAGGAGACCCAGGTCATCAGCTCTCGCAACAGTCGACGCGCGTCGCCATGTCCCATGATAATGAGAGAGCGCCATGGCTGCCGACGATAAGTCCAGAGCCCACCATGCCGACGCTTCCACAAGCGATCCGGACGATCCGTACGATCCGTCAAAGCTACCCGACTTTCGAAGAGAGTTTATCTCTCCCGACCATCTCCGTCAGTTTGAGGAGGCGTTGAATGCACCCGACGCCGAAGCCGTGGTGGCTCTCAATGATTGGCGCCCGGTCCGCCAGCGAGTGCGACTGCCACCCGGTGGTCGACGGAAAAGACGAACCGTCGACGAGACGAGAGAAGGCGTCCTCTACAACGTCCTCAAGTATCCGCTTCTGCTCGTTGTGCTCGGCTGGATCGTCGCTTTGAGCATTGCTTACCTGTTTACTCGGCTGTACATTCATCTCTACGAGCACTATGTTACCTGGACCGGCCAGCGCGAGAGGTTACGACGGGCGCTGCGTGCAACGAAGGACTACAACGGGTGGCTGGCCGCCGCCCAGAGATTGGATGAATATCTTGGAAACGATCGATGGAAAGAAAAGGACGAGTATGCTTATTATGACCATGTAACGGTACGTAAGGCGGCCGCGCAGCTGCGCGAGCTGCGCCAGGCCGTGGAAAAGGCCATGGCAGAAGGCCGGCCGGCCGTCACGGAGGTGGACGAGCTGCGTTCGCTGGTGGAGTCGTGCGTCAAGAACAACTTTGTTGGTATCGAGAACCCGCGTCTGTATAGCGAGACGTACTCGGGAACAAAACACCTGGTCCAGGAGTACATTGATGAGGCGCATCGGGCCCTGCAGCTGCTACTGGACACGAGGGAACTGCCCCGCGAGGTCAAATACCGGCATTTCCGGCACCTCGACACAAACTTTGGACGCACGGCGCTGTGCCTGTCGGGCGGGGCGACGTTTGCATACTACCATTTCGGAGTGGTGCGGGCACTACTGGACAACGGTGTGCTCCCGGAGATTATTACGGGGACATCAGGGGGCGCGCTGGTCGCCGCGCTGGTTGCGACGCGGACCGACGAGGAGCTGAAGCAACTACTGGTTCCAGCGCTGGCGCATCGAATTCGGGCATGCCACGAAGAATTTCCGGCGTGGGTGCGGCGGTGGTGGCGGACCGGGGCGCGATTCGATACACTGGACTGGGCACGACAGTGCAGTTGGTTTACACGGGGGTCGACGACGTTCCGGGAGGCGTTTGAGCGGACGGGACGGATCCTCAACGTGTCGTGCGTGCCATCGGATCCGCACTCGCCGACCATTCTGGCCAACTACCTGACGTCGCCGGACTGCGTGATCTGGAGCGCGGTGATTGCGTCCGCTGCAGTCCCGGGAATCTTGAACCCGGTGGTGCTGATGAAGAAGAATCGCGACGGCAGCCTGTCGCCGTACTCGTTTGGGCATAAATGGAAGGACGGAAGTCTGCGCACGGATATTCCGATCCGGGCGTTGAATTTGCATTTCAACGTCAACTTTACCATTGTTTCGCAGGTGCGCATGCCTCTTTCCCTCTTTCCGGAATCGGTTTCGACAGACACTCACCGAACAACAGGTCAACCCCCACGTCAACCTCTTCTTCTTCAGCTCGCGCGGCACCGTGGGCCGGCCCGTGACGCACCGCAAGGGACGCGGTTGGCGCGGCGGCTTCCTCGGGTCCGCTGTCGAGCAGTATCTCAAGCTCGACCTGAATAAATGGCTGCGCGTGCTACGACACCTGGAGCTCCTGCCGCGGCCGCTGGGCCAGGATTGGAGTCAGATCTGGCTGCAGCGGTTCAGCGGCACGGTGACGATCTGGCCGCGGTCGACGCTGTCGGACTTTTGGAATATTTTGGCGGATCCATCCCCCGAGCGTCTGGCGCGCATGCTGCACGTTGGCCAGCAGAGCACGTTTCCGAAGATTGCATTCATTCGGAATCGGATGCGGCTGGAGACGGTCATTATGGAAGGATTGCTCCGGACGTCGCCGTCGGGATCAAGGGATTTGTCCCCGTTGCTGTCTCGACGGGTGGATGTGGACGATCATCGTAACAACAGGTTAGGGAAGACCGAAGACGACACGGATGAGAAGAAGAGCCGGCCGAGAGAGACGCCCCGCTCACTGGCCCGACGGGGGTCCCGCAGCAGCGTCATCGAGGAAATGCGCCGGCAGTCCGCCGTGTTCTTTGACGATCCCGATATCGAGGATAGCATGGTTTAACAGTGATATGAGGTTGAAACCAAAACCAAAATTCGTCCATACAAACGCCTGGAACCTAGTGCTAGAGTAATAAAAAAAAAAGTCGTTGATAAATAATGTACACTAAATCACCAAATATTTCTCCGTCACCTTTCTTGCGGCAGCCAAGTCGCCGTTCACTGCGTAGATCCCCTGCAGAGCAACAGCCGCCTCTCCTGTAAAATCCTCCACAAACCCATCCTCCGGCCCCTGATGCTTTGCACGAATCTCCTCCCCCAACTGCAACGCACGCAGATATCCTTCCTCCGCGAGATGCGTGATGCCGAGCGAATGCCACATGCGCGCAAAGTTAAACTCCATCTCCTGTCTCTCCACGGGACTCCCCCGTTCCCTCACCCGGCGGTACGCATGCATGAACGCGAGCCCCTGCACGATGAGATAATGCCGATTGTCTGCCTGCCGCTTCAGCGCGTGATGCACGTACGCCAGTGCGATGGAGAGCAGGACCAACGGGTTCGAGTCGTCGAGCGCGTACGCGCGGAAGAAGTAATTGAGGGCGGGGAGAAAGCTCGACCCCGTAAAGAGGATGTGGCCGTAGAGGGTGAGCAGCGTCGAGTCAAGCTCCTCGGCGCGCACGACGTTGCCGTGCTCGTCGCGCGCGGTCAACGCGGCGCGTTCCTGGTAGATGGACGGGCGGCTGCGGGTGCGTGGTGGGGGGCCGGCGCCGGAGTTGGCGGCTGTGTTGCTGTCATCCGGGAGGGAGTAGTCGATGGCTTTGACCTGGCGAAGCATGAACTTCATGTGTGGGGATGTGTGGAAGGTGGGTTGTCGCGGGTTGCTGCAGAGACAGCTGAGCAGGGCGTAGAGCCGGTAGGTGTCGGTGACGAATTGGTATTCCTTGATGAACCATCGGGCTTCGGTGGCCATCATGTCTTCGTCTCCCAGGCGGATGGCGCATGCTGTTGCTGTGTGAGAGTCCGGGGATTTCTTTTTTTTTGTTTTCCTTGGAAGAATGGGGACGTACTCAGCCAACAGACATGGATTTGCCGGATCTTTTCCCGGTCATGATACCACACGCTGGCCTCCGCGGCCGCCGCGAGAGTGCTGTACGCCTCTTCCGCTTCGCCCTGCCCGGCTACCACAAACGCGTACTCGAGGAAGATATCGAGCCATTCGTCGAATGAGATGCCGTAGTAGTCGTTGGGCGGTGGCAGCGCCGTGTCTTCTTTAGCAGTTTTGCCTGCACCGCGTCAGCCTTGGATGTCCTATGCTCTAGGATCGCGACGTTCGTACGCATCGTCTCCTGCAATCGTCCAGCTAGCTCGCTCATCTCATCCATGAGTGCCTTGTTCCCGTACGCCCCCGCCTTGCGGGTTGCATCCTTGGTGTACCCAAGGAAGATCGTGTGCCGCTGCAGAGGGAAAAATACCCGGTTCCCCCGAAAGTCACGCAGCAGCGCGTCGGCAATGTCCAGCCAGTCCTCCGTCGCACCGGGATCGCCTTGCCGCATCGCCGGCCGGAGTTCCATCATCTTGGCGTAGAGATACTGCACGTCGGCCGGCTGTTCCGCATCCGCCTCGGCCCCCTTGGCCGGCTTCGGGGCAAGGGGTTTGGGTGCTGCCGCGCCCTCGGCACTCTGGAACTCCCTTGCCAACTGTCCGATCCGATGGTCTCTTCGACGGCCGCGACGGCCGCGTTCCTCCCAGCCAAGCCTAACCGCTTGGTTCACGTACTTGAGGGCTTCCTCGTGCATACCAAGCGCCTCGTACAGCTTGGCTAGACTCACGCGTACGGCCATGTTGGTCGCGTCGTGCTCGACGACCGTCAGGTAACAGCGTTCCGCTTCCTGGTAGTTTTGGTACGCGAACGCGCAGTCGCCCATGGCCATGAAGTAGCCCACGTCCGCGTACTCTTCAGTCAGCTGCAGCGGCCGATAGTACCGCATCGCTTCCTCGAACAGGCCCGATTCTTTCAAGGCATCGGCTGCTTCCCGGAAGAGATCGGCATAGTCCCAGAGCTTCGCCGCTGGCGAGTTGTCCTCGGGGTTCAGCCATTCAAAGTGACGCTGTCCAGGTTAGGCAACTTCGATCGCAAAGAAGACGAGTCAGACGCACCAGTGCTTCGTCATGATACCGATCCCCCATCTTCAGACGAAAGACGCCGAGTTTGATCCGCAGCTCCATCGGAAGACCCTGGCCATATGAATCCAGCGGATACCGATTGGGATCAAAGCCAGTCGTCTTGATCCGTCGAGGAAAGTGGTCTGCATCCCACTCGCGGTCGTCCTCGAAAATGTCTTCCCACATGGTGTCCTCTTTCCGATCCAGCAGCCACCGTGACAGGTACCTGAGCATACGGAGGCCTTCCTCGTAGCGCTTCGTGTAGATGAAGAGCTCGACGCAGATGTTCACGTCCGACCAGGAGAACTCCAGCATTTCCGTGGTCGGCTCGAGGCTTGTGTAGTACCGGACACTCTCGAGATAGTGGTCGAGCGCTCTCTGGGGCTCGTTCATGTCAATGTACGTCTCTGCGAGATGCCGCAGCGCGCGGACATTGTGCGGAAGATCTTTGAGAATGCGCTCGTATTCCGCCGCCGCTTTGCCATTGTGGCCCAGTTCGCGGTAAATGGCCGCTCTCTGGAAGCGCACGTTGTAGTTCTTCTGGTCCAGATCGATGACGCGGCTGTAGCAGTAGATCACGTCGTTGAGCGCCGACTGGCGATCCTCGCCGCTTCGCTCGAGAATGAGCTTGGCCACCTTGTGCCACACGCTCGGGTCCCGCGGTCGCGTGTGCGCGCCACTGAACAACGCCGTAATGGCCTTGTCTCGCTCCCCACGCGCCAGGAAGATCTCCGACAGCAACGAGTGCGCCGCGAAAATTTCCGGATTGATTAGGATCGCTTGCTGTACGAGGTTGATGGCACGGTCATAGTCCCCATCAATAAACGCTTCCGTTGCCTGCGAATGCAGCATTTTGAACTCGGGGCTTGGTTCGAGCGGCTTGCGCGGCCCTCGCGGGATACCCTTGCCGCCGCGCGCGCCGAAGCGCCCTGAGAAGGGCCCGCCTCTTCGCCGGCGCCGTCTCCATGACCGGCCATCATCCTCGCCGTCCTCCGAGGGCGGTTCCTGCAGGCCGGGCAGATCATCCATCTCCTCATCACTAGGTCCCATATGTCAGTCTCGCCTGGCAAGAAGCCTCCCGCGCAACTGACCTGGACTCATCTTCTTCCGGAGCGACGTCGGACTCCTCATATTCTTCCGACTCCTCGCTAGCGTTAAACTGCTCTTGTAGTAGTCTCCGCTGGCTGACGGGCAGTGCGTTTATGTCAATTGGCGCGTCATCCTGGGCGTTCGCGCCCTCGCCATAAAGGCGAGGGTCGATAACCGGGGGAATATTGGTCTCGCCTTCAGTTGGCTTCCACGAATACTGCACGGCTTCGCGAGATTCTTCTTGCCGAGAGGTTGAAGGATCCATTCTGCGGCCGATCCTATCGATCCGGCGTACGGGCGTTAACCTCGGTACAGTATGGCACCGTCATGGACGAGTATGGTCCGAGAAAGTCGCGCAATTGATACCAGCGCGGCGCGATCAAGTCTCGGTTGCCAACACTCGACTTCTGACTATGTATTCATTGACTTTTCATGCGCTCTCATCCTGCATGAGTTATCGATAGCATCTTTCTGAGATAACGCGGATCCACCCTTTAGTCAGCAATAACCGAGTATAACCCCGATTCCAGACCGAAGCGGAAAAATCAAAGCTAAAAATAAGAACAAGACAGAAGATCCCACGCTTTTCCCCAGGTTCTTCTCCCTCCGAACGCTTTTTTTTTTTAGTTTCTTCTTTCCCGACGGCCTTAATTCTTATTCCCATCTTCTCTTCTCGCCCTCCACTCCCGTTCGTTCCTTCAAGTCTATCCTTCCCTCTCCTCCAGGCCTGCGTCCTGTGTTTGACACACACCCGGCCTGGTCGCCCTCTCGCTGATTCCACGCCGCCTCGGTTCGGCTGATCCTCGCCATCCTCAACCTCTCGTCACGAGCGTCTGATTCCGGTTCGATCTAGCTATAATCATTCCGTGCAGCCACTGGATTGGTTGTGCGTGTTGTTCGCTTCCGTCTCCATCACCGGTGTCCCCGATTTTGGTGCGTTGGGCTAGACTCCGGCTCAAGGGAAAAGGATCAGGAAAACAAGGATAAATAATCGAGGAATCTGTCTAATTCGGAACTAATTCTCGCATTCTGGATTTGTTTCGTTCTTTTTGTAGCCCGTCATGGCCAGCCATATCATCGGCAATCGGAACAGCACTCCTGAGGCGTCCAAGTCGGGCCTGCGGCCGCCGTCGTCATCGCGGAATCTGGGTGCCTCCCATCAACTGCGTGCATCCGCAGATATGTCGGGCTTCCCTTCCCCCCTTTCGGCCCGAAATACTATGCGTCCGGCGTCCGAAGTATTTTTCAATCAACATTCCCAGAGTCAGGGAAATATGGACGACGCCCTGGATCGGGCCGCGCAGCAATGGATCGATGATATCGACCAGTACGAAACGACCCTGTCCGAGATGGCGGCAGCCACCCTCGATCAGGACTTCAAAGACGAGTTGAGCGCCATCGAGCAGTGGTTCCGCGTCTTAAGTGAGGCCGAGCGAACCGCCGCTCTGTATGCCTTGCTGCAGCAGACGACCCAGGTGCAGATCCGGTTCTTCATCCAAGTGCTGCAGCAAATGGCCAAGAACCATCCGATGTCTGGAGTACTTTCTCCAGCCAATTTCGGCGAGAAAGGTTTGTCGCTCTCTGCCGTCGTTGCTTCAAGCTGGCTAACGACCCCAGACGCCATGTCCAACCGCCTGAGTGACGCCATGTCGAAATTGAATGTCGAAAGCTCGCGGAGTTCGATTGGCCGCCCCCCACCGTCTCCTGGTGCGAAACGCAACTCTGGTCTGGATTCGTCGACCATCAACGCCATGTTTCCGGATGCTGCGGCCGCACTCGCGAAAAAGAAGGCTGAGTTCAATCAGGCTCCAGGCAGCGCCCCTGGCTCGACCTCCGTGTTCGGCGGTGGTGATCGTTCGTCTCTGGTAGCGCCGACCATCTCCACTCCTGACAACAAGGACAATCTCAACCAGCCCCCGTCGTCGCCCTGGAGCCAGCGTGCGCCTGAACCGCAGGCACCGATTGCTCGGCCAAAATCGTCTTCAGGACAATCATCACAGCAGCAGTCGCAGCAACAGCAACAGCAGCAACAACAACAGCAACCGCAGCAGCAGCAGCAACAACAGCAGCAACAACAGCAGCAACAACAGCAGCAACAACAGCAGCAACAACAACAGCAACAGCAGCCAATGGGTCAGTTTAGTCAGCCGAATGCAGCGTCGGGGCTCCGTTCACCCCGACCGGGTAATGTGCAGAGCACAACCCTTACCGCCCCTGAAATCAGTCAAGATGCACCTCTTCTCTCCCCGTACAACGTTGGTAATGCCAGTTGGGCGTCGATGGCAAGCACACCACTGGCACCCACGTTCAATGCTCAGCAGCAGGCGTCGTCGCAGGCCGACATGGTTGCGAACGCCACGGCGATGAAGCTGGCCGCGTTGTCCACAGTGAACAACCGGATTGCGCTGGACGACGCGCGCAAGTACCGTCGGGCACGGTCGAATGACGGGCGGAATACGGCCAACAACACCACGAGCCATCATCTCTCGCCCAACGTGGCGTCGAATGTGCCGCAGGCCAACCTCGTGATGGTGAATGACGCGGGCCAGGTGCTCAACGCGCAGCAGATCGCGGCGCTGCAGGCACAGCAGCAGGCGGCCATGGCCGGGCGCCGATCCCGCCCGAACTCGCCGGGTATCGCCATCCAGCCACCGCTGGGGCAGATGGGGTTCACTTCGCCTCAGAACAACGGGTTCCTTACGGCATATGACCCGAACAGCGGCCTGCTGGGCAACGGGCTGAACACTCTCGGGCTGGGCCAATTTGGCCTCAGCGGACATGAAGGCTACCTGTCGGATCACTCCGAAGTGACTCGCGGACGGTCGCCGCGCGGCCGACGTGGCAGCTCGAAGCCGCCGGAGGACCCGACGGACCCGAACCTGCTCAAGGATATTCCGGCATGGCTGCGGTCTCTGCGGCTACACAAGTATACTGAGAATCTCAAAGACCTAAAGTGGACTGAACTCATTGAGTTGGATGATAAGGGCTTGGAGGCTCGTGGCGTCAATGCTCTTGGAGCTCGAAACAAGATGCTCAAGGTGAGTTTTTTTCTCAGCATTGGTTCACAAAAAGACTCCATTGTCTAACAGTGATGCAGGTCTTTGAACAAGTCAAGGAAGCCAAGCGCGAGGGCAAACTGGACAGTGCTCTGTGAGCGACAAAGAATCAAGGGAAAAAAAAAAAAGAAATGGATGGACATATGCATGCACTTCTAATGCTGTACTTGAGCGCAACGGTATACGATTCTCATCTGGTTGTTTTTGTATTTATCTACTTGACGTAATGAATGATGCACTGCTTGTTGATGTCTTTCTGTTTGTTTGATTCCGCATTTCCAGATATATTGTTCTTTTCTTATGTGCAAACCCCCATGATTGATGTCTGGAACCAGGAAGCGTTCTGTTCTGATTCCTGTCTAGCAAAGCATGAGATTTGAATTGAACTGTTTCTTTCTGTTTCATTTGATGTAGTGAAAACTTCTCTGCCACGTTACTCCGAGTACTGAGTTGCTCTCTTCCATTGATCCTACGAGAGATCTCTAGTCTCGGTCATCAATGGGCAAATCAACACAACGGCTATACAGGATACATGTACTGAAATGAATAATTAGTTTTTTTGTTTTTTTTTTTTTTTTTTTCTTAGAAGAGCGAGAACCTCAGTCAGTCAATTGGAAATCGTGGCTTTGCAAATTCAGCTCCGTGTTCCTCGGTGCTGTCATCGGTCTGCCCCTGTCGAGGAATTGCCGGATTTTGAAGGGGTGTTGTCCTGATTTTCACCCGGAACATGCTCTCTCGGTCTCCCATGAACCAAATGACCGACTCATTGCGCCTCCCAACGGAAAGCAACGCCCCATTGGCATCGCCGCCTGGGTCACCTCAATGAACAAGACATCAAGCGACTTGCTCGTGACCCTAGACTTCGGATGCGCATTACCGGCGTGAAAATTCTACCCACCTGTGAGACGTGCATACAAGCCACAATGACACGGGAAAGTTTTCTTTGAAGCTACCAGACGTAAAAGGCCTGGAGCCCGTGCCTACGTTGACCTGGTAGGCGGGGCAAAACCCTTTTCGACGAAGACCAAGACATCCCTTCTTTCGGTGGCGCCAAATAATAGATCATTACGGAGGACGCCACCAGATACCGATGGGTTTTCCTCCTGAACGCGAAATCCGATGCGGCCCCGACGATCAGAAATTGGATAATATCCCTTGAAACCACCACAGGCCGTAAGATTGGATGCGTCCATTCCGATGGAGGCCGAGAATTTATCAATACCAGCCTCCTCAACTTCCACAAACAACCGGGAATCGAGACTGAAACAACAATCCCCGATACACCACAGGAAAACGGAGTAGCTGAACGCACCAACCGGACGATAATGGACCGCACTCGATGCGCGTTAGTTGATTCCGGCCTACCGAAAGCACTATGGGGAGAAGCCATCAAGTGCATGATCGCAATCACCAATTGTGTCCCTACCTCGGGCCCTGATCACAAGCCCTTAACTCCGTCCGAAGCTTGGACCGGCCAGCAGCCTACCATACACTGGATCAGACGATGGGGCTGCATTTGCATGGGCCAGAACCCCCAAACCGACATCCAAACTCGCCCCACGGGCCAAGAAATATTTATCGACTCTGGGACCCTGACACTGGGGTGCTCGTTGTCTCCAGAGACGTAGAGTTCATCGAGAATCCGAACCCCAGAGACACCGATATCAAATGAGGCGGCGCCAGCTTCACAAACGCCTACACCGAAACACGCGCCCACGCCCCCGACTGCTGAAACGTTGGAGTCTGCCGAACAGAGTCGGGACGAGGATGGGGGTACATTTCCCATTGTCGAGCCGGGTCGTGTGAACGGTGTGGTGGTTGGAGGGGGAGGAGTGTAAGGTCCGCTCTTGTTTGCGGTCTCCTCGGAGGCGTGGAATCTCGTGCAGAAGCTCTTGAGTTCGGGGGTCTTGCTCCCAATCACCCCTCCAGGAGCGGGAGTCGGGCGGCGGTCGCCTTGGGCGCTTTGGAACATGTCGCCCATCACATCGGAGTGTGGGTTGTGTGCTTCATTGCGTATGCTGGCCGCATCGTCCTCTACTTGAGGAAGTCGGATGTATAGATCTGCGTCCCCCATTTCTATATCGTTCGGGGAGGCACGTTGCGGGGCCCTCCGCACCGTAGGGGGATCAGTAAACTCAGGAAAACTGCTTCTGGGATCTTTAAGATCCATAGCTATGCGAAGCTCTTGCCAGCATCACCCGCTGACTCTGGGAAGCTCCCTTCCAAGTACGGAAAGATCGCGCAATTCGTGTCAATTGAGACCTATGGTCTACTACGCAGCGATATCCGTCTCCAGTAGCTACAGGTTGGCTTCAGGTGAATGAAAAGCAGAGGGCCATAACCTGATAGAGAGAGGTTGGAAGGACCAACCAGGAATGCTACCTAGTACATACATGGATAGTAGTCATATTCCTCTTAACTAAATTTATGAAAATAGGAAAACAAGGATAAATAATCGAGGAATCTGTCTAATTCGGAACTAATTCTCGCATTCTGGATTTGTTTCGTTCTTTTTGTAGCCCGTCATGGCCAGCCATATCATCGGCAATCGGAACAGCACTCCTGAGGCGTCCAAGTCGGGCCTGCGGCCGCCGTCGTCATCGCGGAATCTGGGTGCCTCCCATCAACTGCGTGCATCCGCAGATATGTCGGGCTTCCCTTCCCCCCTTTCGGCCCGAAATACTATGCGTCCGGCGTCCGAAGTATTTTTCAATCAACATTCCCAGAGTCAGGGAAATATGGACGACGCCCTGGATCGGGCCGCGCAGCAATGGATCGATGATATCGACCAGTACGAAACGACCCTGTCCGAGATGGCGGCAGCCACCCTCGATCAGGACTTCAAAGACGAGTTGAGCGCCATCGAGCAGTGGTTCCGCGTCTTAAGTGAGGCCGAGCGAACCGCCGCTCTGTATGCCTTGCTGCAGCAGACGACCCAGGTGCAGATCCGGTTCTTCATCCAAGTGCTGCAGCAAATGGCCAAGAACCATCCGATGTCTGGAGTACTTTCTCCAGCCAATTTCGGCGAGAAAGGTTTGTCGCTCTCTGCCGTCGTTGCTTCAAGCTGGCTAACGACCTTTGTGGAGAAGTTCATGCTCTCTGGCGAACCGTATCGTGTACTGCTCGAGGAGGTTAAGAGCCGCCAGCGCAAACGGAATGGCCTAAAAACTTGGGGTAGATATCGGCATCCTGCGACGATGTACCTTAAATAGGCTGGCCAATTTTGGTGAGGCGGTTGATCGAATATGATGGGTGGTTAATCTCTGGAAACCAAGAATAAAAATTTTCGTTCCGAGTTGCAATCAACTGGCTTATTGATTCTTATTACGCTAGTATAGTTTCGGTTAGGCTGATGTAGTTTCTCATGATCACGTGAATTTTCATAAATTTAGTTAAGAGGAATAAGCACACTTGGAGGCAGCACATGCTCCCAACATACCAGACTCTTAGCATCAACTGGACTGCCCAATTCCAATCAATCAAGGTCGGGATACATTTGTATTGCAAGAGCACGAGGCCCAGGGCACCATAGAATCTCCAAGAGCAAAGCAATGCCGCGAACAAAACAAGAAATCTCCAACCTCATCCACCCGCTGGTTACGGAGTCCGTCCAGCACAACACCCGGGTATGACCCATTTCCCTCTCTTTTTCCCTCCGACCACCCTCCAGGCCCCGAACCCCGGCTAATATACTCGACGGGAAAAAAAAAGGTCCTCTCACGTATACGATCTCTAACCGCATTCCTTCTCGGCGCATCAGCCGGAATCCTCGGCCTGCAATCCACCGCCGGATTCATCTACTACCTCGTCGGCACGATCTTTGTCTCCGTCCTAATCCACTTCTTCCTAATCCGCGGCGGGCACGGAGCAGGCGCGTACTTCCCCGGTGCAAATGGAGAGATTGAAGGAATCAATGAGCATGGGTTGATCGGGTTTGGACTTCCCGCGGGAATAGGGGGGAGAGGTGTCGTGCGCAGGAAGGGCGCGTGGAGGGATGTTTGGCTGGGAGGGGACGTGTTTGGAGTGCAGGCGCTGAGTGGGTTTGTGTTGGGCTGGGCCGCGGTAGGAGGGTTGTTGCGGTGAGGGATGGGATGTGATTCTGTGCATGTCTTACAGTACTACCTCGTAACCTAGATGGGGTAATGAAGCTTTGATGTATATGTTTCCCGACCTTGCGCTGGGCTACAGAGTCCATCTCGGGGTTTTGTTTTGTGAGGAGGGGACAAAAGTTCAGATATCCTGGGCGGCACATCCTGCTTTTCACTTTTGGCTGATCTAGAGCACGCCGACTGTCAGGACCTTTGGAGGAGGTTAGGGCTTGAACACCCGCTGGATTGGATGGAGTCACTGTTCTGTGGCTACAAGTGCATACAGTGGCAGCCTAGCAGGGTGTCACGCCGTGCAATAGCCACCATTAAAAGCCTCCCGGTCGGTCGACGGTCGCTTCAGGTGTCCTGAGGATTGATTGCACTGTTACGTTCATGAACATAGGGCGTATTCGCCCGTTGGCTATTACTCACTACCATAGTGTCAGAAAAGAGGCTGACCACTGCCTTGACCTAGCCTGTTTCAGAGATACTCTTTCAACCCCATAGACCGGTATCTTTGGACTACCTTTCGAAAAGCTCCACTCACTTGATGGACAGAGTATAGTATTTCCTGTACGGAGTACTAGAGTTGAGGTAATTCCTATCCGCCAGTGGGAATATACTCCTCAACCCTGATGTATGACTTGTATGGAGTGATTGGTAGCTGAGCATCAGCGTCAGAACATACCAACATAATCGGAAGGCCGAAGAGCGACCTTGTATATGAAGACGACAACAGTACAAACTTCTCGTATGTACATATTCAGTCTCCCGCCGGCATGAAAACCATTATACATCTCAAACGCAAGTCATTGAAATGCCTATATCATAAAACATACGGAGTACGTCTAGACCAGATTTTCAGCCGAGGGACTGGATCGAATGGGGAGCAAACTTGTCTCGATTCCTCTACTCATACAAAGTATTACCTACCTAAGCTACTAACTACTGCGGAGAGCATAGTTCTATCTTTCTGAAGGCTTGTCATTGCTAAGGGGTTAGCAATCACAACGAGAATAAGTACTATCCCGAGTTTGTCACAGTGCTAGTACTATCTCCATACTTAAATTGACGACAATAGCAACTGGTACAGCACATAGTTACTTGGTATGTAGCCTATTCTCCTAGTTAGTAGTAGTTAGGTAGGTATTCCTGGATGTCACACCCCACAGTTTTCTGCCGTTGCAAGCAATGCCTCGATATCACATCCAGCCACAGAGTACACATACAAGCCTCGCAAATGAGGCATGTCCAACACAGTCCAAGTCCAAGCGCAGGACAAGGTCGCCAGCAAAAGCCAAGTTTTGGCGGGTCATCCGAATGAACCCAATCTCGACTCAGTTAGGCGAGACAGGCTTCTCCAATCGGAGAGTGCCATTCAAGATCAAGATCTCCCAAGCTTCGAGGACCCGCTTGGCATCTCTTAGATTTGGACCCACACAACATGCGGTACTTACTGCATAGAACGAGCGGCATAACAATCGAACTTCATTACTGTAGACCACAGTACTCCGTACCAAGTACCAAACTACCTATGTACCTCTATGAACATCTGAGACATCAACTAAATATAAACAATTGTATGAACCCGAATAAGTATATACCAAGTCAACTCCGAATGCAACCGAAAACCCGAAACACTCTCCAAACAAGAAGTAGAAATCATTGCGCAAGATCCTTGCTTGTAAAACTCTCAGCCTCTTGAACGCTCGCAATCGCGGCGTGCACCGCGCTCGTGAGATCCACATGAAAGTACGGAAGATTGATTCCCGATACGACGGCATACCGCCGCTTCTGGCTGTTGTCGTAGACTTTACTGGACGCCAACTGCTGTTGCAGGTCCGGCTCATCAACGCTGCTGCTGCTGCTCGCCTCGAATTCGGTGGCCTGCTGTCCTTGCTCCAGATCCTCGCTCTTGAGCTTGTCCGTCTTCTGCTTGCGCTGGCGTTCCGCAATCTCCGCCTCAGTGCGCCCGCCCCCAATTTCCGCCACGCTGAAGATCGGCTTCCAGGGCTGAAATCCGTCGGACGGGACAGGAGTCGGATAGCCGAAGCCGGCAGACGCCAGGGCGCGCTTCGTCCAGCGGTTGGTGATGTTGGCAAAGTGCCATTGCACCGCGATGGGGGCCGCGTACGCGTCCAGCTGATTGCGCACGTCGATCAAGGTCTGCACCGACGTCACGTCGACGTTGTTCACGGACGAGAAGTCCAGGATCACCGCCCGCAGGCACGGCAAATGCTCACGGCTTTCCTCCTTCTTGCCCCGTCGCGGGCCCGGGTTGTTCCACGGGCGATCCCCGAGCCGCGGCCAGGACTCCAGGTTGGTCCGGCGCGTTTCCTTGAAGATCCGCTCCACCAGGTAATCGGTCTCGTGATTGGCGTTGGGATACACAAAGCCCTCGGAGAATCGGTAGATGAAGACCCCCGGGTAAGGATGCTCCACCGAGATTTGCGGATTCGACCCGTCGTGGTGGCTGACAGGCAAGAACACATTACGGTATGTTTCGTCTGGGTTATCAGAAACCAGCTTCGGCTGATGAACCTGGGTGGAGCCAAACGACCCGTACTTGCCATCGCGTCCCAGCAGATGGTCACCGACCACCGAGTGAACCTTGACTCTGCCCAGGAACTCGCCCCGAGACTTGACAGTGCGCCACAGGAACACAAAGAGTGACACGCAAATCGTGGTGTAGATGCCGTTCTCGATCGACGAGAAGATGGTGACCAGCACACCGGCAAAGAAGATTATAACCTCAAGTGGATTCACGCGCCAAAACTGATACACCGTATTCGGCGGCGTGATCAGGTCTCCGACGGCATGAATGATGACCGCAGAGAGAGAAGAGTTGGGAATGTAGAAGAACAATGCGGGCAAAGCGTAGATGGCGAGAAGAACGACAACAGCGGTGATCACACCAGCGAACGGTGTCCGGACGCCAGCCTTCGATTTGATGGCCGTCCGCGAGAATGACCCCGTGGCTGGATAGGCACCGAGGAATGGGCCCAGCAGATTCGTTATACCGATCGCCACCAGTTCCTGCGACGGGTCGATAACGTAGTTGTTCACTCGGCCAAACGACTTGGAGATGGCAATGTGTTCGATGAGCAGAACAATGACGGCCGGCGGCAGCTCACTCGCGAAAGCAGAGATGACCTTCGTGTTCATCTTGGGAACGCCAGCAGCCGTGAAACCTGTGTGTATATTGTCGTCAGCATCTGGTTCAATCAACACCACATCGCCTGACGGATTCCTACCTCTGGGCACGTTCCCTAGGATCTTGAAGCGGGGGTTATCGCGACGATGCAGATTGACTGCAGCGCTGATCATGGTATAGAACAGAATGGTAAAAGCCGTGCGCAGGGTCGAAATGAAGAAAAAGGTCTTTGCCCTGTGGGGGTGTTTTTTGGCCCCGTAGTTGCACGCACCGCGGATGGCGTAGAGCATAAACAACGCCGTCAAGCCCATGGCAGCATCAATCTGCGTTGTGGGCAAGTATCGGAGAGTGTCGATGATAACCCGATAGGTTGCGTTACGGGTGCTGAAATCCGCGCTTTCTCCTAGCATGGATTTCACCTGGCCGGTAGCGATGTTGATGGCGGAGCCGGTCATGAAAGCTGAAATGGCCGTCAGGGGAATGAAGTCGACAATGAAGCCCCATCGAATCAGGCCGAAGAAGGTGACAATGGCACCACACAGAACCGCCAATGCCGAGGCAATGACCGGGGCGGGAATCTCCGGATGCGTTTCCTGTACTTTGATGACGACGTTACCGGTCAGGGTCGACATGACGGCCACCGGCTGCGTGCGCTCATTAGTGAGGGTCTGGGGGAGAATCTCGGAGCGCGCAACTCACGCCGATGGTGATGTCCTTGGACGTGGCGAAGAACCAATAGATCAAGACACCCATAAAGGATGAATACAATCCATACTGCGGCTCCAATTCCGCCAGCTTGGCATAGGCCATACTCTGAGGAACGACAACGGCGCCAACGGTGATACCTAGAGGGCGATCAGATCAGCATAGATTCGTTGTACAAGCGGATCCCGCGGAGCATACCGGCAACCAAGTCGCCAATGGCCCATTGCAGATTGTATCTCGTAATCCACTTCAGGAAGGGCAGCAAATTGACAAAATACTGGACGACATCCTTGCGTGTCGGGACCAGGTCCAGCAGCCACTCCAGACTTGTCGGCTCGGGCTCAATGTAGGTCTCTGCAGTGTCAGACGACGCCGATTCCCCTCGCGTCGCGGGATCAGCCCCGACCCCTAGGGGGTCGCGGTAGGCAAGCTTGATCCCGAGAATCTTGGCCAGAAAATGGCCCGTTTTTGACCATTTGCCTTCAGCCATGTTTGGTTGTTCAGAAGGGCTATGGACTTGGACAGAATGCAACACTCAACGAGGCCGGGATCAGCGCACAACGATGCAAGCTGAGGTTGCACGGGGCAGAATCAGCAACGTATTTAGATATACTGCAGAGAGGACTGCAGCGAGGGGCGGCTCGAGCAGGCCCGTGCAGCTTGCTCAAGAAGAAGAAACGAGCATGCCTGTGCTGCAGCGGCTGCAGCGCGGAAAATAATAATGACACGGCTCGGAAAGCTAAAGACAACAAAGCAAAGGGGAATCGAAGTGAAGCTTTTTTTTACAAGAGAAAAATGGGGGATTATGCCACCACCACAGTTGGTGATGTCGTGATTGAAGGTGGTATAACACGCCCCACAACCACGGCACTGTCAAATATCTAAATTGAATGGACGAGGAGCATAGTTAGTGATAGGTCCGTCTGAAGCTCCCCGGTCAGTTAGCATCGTTGCAACTTGAAATCTTGAACAAGAGATACATCCTAATAGAGCATCGTGGCGAACCCCGATCAGACGAGCCGGAACCGCCGCTAGCGAGGCCTTGAACTCGCCTCCAGCGACGAGACTCCTGGCTCTCAGTCTCTGCAGAACCGGCTGAAGCGTCCGCGGATCTTGGAGCTGCGGCAGTTTGTATGTATTAAACTTCCAAACTCTCCGCGATGCATCTTAACTAGAGCTAGCCACGGCACGAGAGCTTCTTTCCAGCACGGACCATGCACCTGACGCTGCATACTGGCGGTTCTGCCCAACAGGTAAGTAGGTAGTATAAGCAGATACATATCGTGCTGATCTACTCCATCCTGAAATCCCGGTGCGAACTTCCAAGCGATGGATGCGATCAGAGATTTCCCTGCAGTATGGAAATGGAATGCTGACGGAGATGGCTGCTGCAGGCCATTATCTGATTAGTTGCGGCTTCCGCCCCGTGCGTCAGTCCGCTCCCCCAATGGGAGCCAGGGACTCTGGATGGCCCAATCGGGGCGGATCCTGAAGGCGTGATCTCTCTCCGCCATGATGCAAATGGGTCCGCCAAGCCGCGAACTGAGCCCTTCCGGCGGAAATAGTGCAAACAGTGCAAACAGTCCAAGGATGACTCATCAAAGTTCGTCCCTGACGTAAACTTGCCTACATAGAGAGTATTATGAGACTGGTACTCCGTAGTTCGTACTCGTTGGAGCATCGGAACTAAGCCAAGGTGAACAGGAATTGGACTCCCGAGCCAGATCTGATCAAGGTATTCGATTCAGGCGTCCAAGTCTAAAGAGCTGTACGATTGAATCACTGACGTCACCCGCACAGATCCAACTCGAGCTCTTGACCAAGGTGTTTTCTCTCCTGCAGCTGCCGGTAAACTGTGCTCCTGCTCTCGGTTGCGGAACGATCTGGTTGGCCACACCAGTTTACTCGATGTCGGTAGCAGAGATGATTCTCATCAGTTGGTCAGGAAATCAAGCGGATTCTCTCATTCAGAATACTCGTACTTAATTCTTAAGTTAACTACTCTATACACCGAGAATGAGAACCCGTAGTAAGAACTCGAAATCAACGCACTCTAATTCGCAAAACAAATGCAACAACGCCATAGAAATACGAACATGATGCAGAGGAATAACCAAGGCAATCAGGAAAACAAATCAACCCCAGCCCGATCCCGATCTCCTTGCGGACATTAAAAGATCATCATATGCAGTGCAAGGAAACAAACAGGCAGAACATAACTACACGAAAAGAGCATGAGCACACAATGCAGGCCTGCAGCCACCAAGTTACTAAGGCAAACGTCACTTTGCGATGCAGTCTTGTAAAAACCGGCAGATGCGCGCCCATCGCCCAGTCTGCCCATTCCCGCACTGAAACCTCGGCACTCAAGCTCATTCCTATCAATTCTATCCGCGCCTGATATGAAATTGACAGAAACGAAATAAAAAGAAAAAAAAAGTCATGGTCACATCGAGCTCATCATGATAGGGGGGCTCTCGAGACTGCCTCCTCAACCGGAGCACTCGTGAAATCCGGTCGAAACGCCGACGCCCAGGACGAGAACGTGGGTAGTCGGCAGGCCGCTCCGTCATGAAAACAAAAACAAAAAAAAAGGGGGTATCAAGGAACTGGCCGGCCACTTCCACGACAAACACCGTTGCACAGAAACACGCTTACTGCGAGGCGCACTGCACCCGTTCACCGTGGGGCGGCACATGGTCCTCGTCGTCTTCGTCGTAGCTGTTGCCAGCGTGCTGTGCACGAGCATGCTGGTTCGGGTCGACATCCTCCAGCTCAAAGTCCTCGACCATGCAGTCCTGCGGCGGCAGCGGTTGCTGCGGGCGAGGTGGCAGGACCTGCTCCAGAAGATGGACATTCCGCATCTCGTGGCTTTTCGGGAACTTAACGTCGAACTGGATGTAGAGGTCGCCGAACTGATGGTGGCGGTACGACGGCATTCCCTGTCCCTTGATCACCTTGATGGCACCTGGAAAAGGAGTCTGATTAGAACACATTCCAAGAGACAACAGGAAGAGATGGGCCACACTTACCAGGCGTGATCGTCTCGCCAGGAGCGATGTTGACCGACAGCCATCGGTCATCCAGATGCTCGATGCTTATCGTGCCGCCGGCCAAGGCCGTGAGAAGGTCAATCTCGGCATGGTAGAAGAGATCATCATCCTTGCGCTGGAATCGCTCGTGCGGCTTCTGCTCGATCTCGAACACCACGTCGCCGGGGAGGACGCCGGGAAGCTGGTCACCCTCGCCACGGAACTCGATCTTGTGGCCGTTCTTCACGCCGCGGTCAACGTGGACGTGCAGGACCTTGCGCTCCACAGTCGTTTTCTTGCCATTGCATCGCTTGCAGCGATCCTTGTCCCGGATCATCTCTCCCTCGCCCTGGCAGTCAGGGCAGACGGTCTGGAAACGCTGAATCATGGGACCCATCTGGCGCATCATCGTCTTCATACCGGAACCGCCGCAGCCGGGGCATTGGCGCACTGCACCCTCCTTTCCACCACGACCGTTACATCCCGGGCAGATGACCGACTTCTGCAGAGCCAACTTGGAAACCTTGCCTCGGTAGATGTCCTCCAAGCTGACCTTGTGCACATGGTGGATTGTCCGGGCCTTCTTGGGGCCCTGGTCCCGCATGCCACCGAACATGCCGCCGAAGGGACCGCCGCCGCCGCCGAAGAATTGCGCGAACAGGTCCTCTGCGCTCATTCCAGCGGCCGCGGCACCACCACCTTCCAGACCCTCCTCACCATATTGGTCGTAAATTTGTCGCTTTTGGGGATCGGACAGAATCTCATAGGCACGGGAGAGCTCCTTGAATTTCTCGGCAGCGTCCGGGTTATCCTTGTTCTTGTCTTTAACGGCATTGTTAGTAGCTGCGATGCACGTCCTGGACGTGGTGAGGGTTAACCTACCTGGATGGTACTTGAGAGCACCTTTCTTATATGCGGTTTTTAATTGGGACTCCGAGGCAGAGGGAGGGACCTAAAAGACCGTCAGCACCGATTCATCACCAGAAAAAAACATGATCATGTACATACCCCCAGAATGTCGTAAAGTTTTGTGTCCTTGACCATTGTGGTTTAGTCTTTGGGAAGGAAAAACGCGATGAGAAACGGAGTCGCAGACCCGATGTTCGCGACAAAAACTAGTTCTATTTCAGGCCGAGGAAGACACGAAGTCCACACAAACTGAAGGCTAGGTGTGCGATTTCACTCTGAAGCGGGATTTTTTGTCAAGAATCCAGGGAGAATGCGACTCGGAAGAGGAGGAAGATGCTGTCTCCAAGTACCAAGAGATCTTGAACTTTTTTCTGAACCCGGAAAAAAAAATAAAAAATAGTTAAAGCCGCAGATGAGAGCTGTGGAACAAGAGGGAAGAAGCAGAGCTTTGTACTCCGTAATGGAATCCGTAATACCGTTTCAGGTACCAAGCAGCTGGGCTGCGGTGTTTTTCTGACGAAGATTGGTGGCGAAGAGAAGAAAATACGCCAAGCTTCCGTCCTGTGACAAACCACAACGGGGAAAAAGTTACGGAGCACCCGCGATGGAGAGAAAGGCGCGTCGGGGATCTTAAAGGAAGGGCGGGAAAGAAGGAGAACCGTCTGGAAGAACAAAAACCATGCGAGATCTTGCAACTAGAAAATTCAACCAATTTACTGTCAGGCTCCCTTTGGGCCCTGTGAATACGGAATTCCTCCCGTACCGTACTCACACTGTGGATGGCCTTGATGACCGAACAATACAGCCTGAGAGCGCTTCTGGCTCGTTCCATGGAGTCCCGGGAGATTCGATCAGATTCGTCGCCTTTCGAAATCTTCCCCCCGTGCGTTTCCATGGAGCTTAGTCAGCTCCCACCGCCCATCGGGCCAGAGCCAGAGGATTCCATGACCATGGCCTCGCGGTGAGTCAATGCGGCATTCCATCTCGTGATGCCTGATTGCCGACATTGATAGTAGTTGATCCCTCGGAATGATCCAAGAGCGTTCTGGGAGTGTTTTAACGACTGTGATGGGGGAAAACGGAATAAGCCAAACTCCAAAGTCCAAGCCTCAAAGGAGAGCCACCAGCCACAGTGTGGCGGGGGTTGCTTATCTCGAATTCTCGATCAGGAAGCCGGCGATAAGCGATAACTAGAGAAAGCCGATGACTTCCGGTGGCTGTCCGTTGCCGCGCAGGCCCCCTTGCCACCGTGCATCGACCCGATGAACAGGCCAGAGTCCTGGGACATACAAAGCAGCTGACTGGTAAATGACGATCTGAGCTGCCAGGGCGTGGATCGAGTACGGTACACATATCTGATATCATACAACAGGGGAGCTCACCGGTTTTGATTCCGCTGTTCCGACCTCTCCAACCCTTGATCATGCAGCAATTCAAATGCTTTACACTACTTGGCGTATCAGTATCCAATCTCCAGACTCCCAAGGCTATCAACGGGGAATTCTCCGAATCTCATCGCATAACTTCGGGAGCTGAAACACTGCTCTTGAGTTCGTGAAATCTAGTTATAACCGAAGTACATAGCCATCGGCCATCCCACCCATCCATTTCCCATTTCGAATCAACATTGTGATAAAAATTTCACTGCCTCTCATCAACATCACCACCATGGAGTCTGATCCCGGGTTCATTGCCGCCTTGGAAGAAGCCCGGAAAGGAGCCGCCGAGGGCGGCATGCCCATTGGCGCATGCCTAGTATCGAAAGACGGCAAGATTCTAGGTCGGGGACATAACATGCGCCATCAAAAGGGCAGCCCGACTTTACATGTGAGTTCACCTCTTTCCTCCAGTTACACACCGAGAATAGCGTAGCTAAGCAAGTATCTATCTAGGCCGAGATCGCCGCGCTGGAAAACTCGGGCCGTCTTCCAGCTTCGGCATACGCAGGCGCCACCATGTACACGACGCTATCCCCCTGTGATATGTGCACGGGTGCATGTGTCCTGTACAAAGTCAAGCGGGTGGTCATTGGGGAGAATGTCAATTTCGTTGGGGGCGAGCAGTATCTCCAGAACCGCGGGATTGAGGTGGTGGTGCTACAGAATCAGGAGTGTATTGAGCTGATGAGGAAGTTTATTCAGGAAAAGCCAGCGTTGTGGTATGTCTGCCCAGACGCTCATCGCCCTATTCTGGATTGATCTGTTAACTGTTTCGTAGGAATGAGGACATTGCTGTCTAATCATCCCAGAAGACTTCTGGAAAAATGAAGGCCAGGGAGTGTGTCCGGGCATAAACTACGCCAAATCAATGGGCGAGTCCACGGGCACGGGTCCATTAGTTCATGGGTTTCTGCCGATATCACTTGCGACTTGGTGTGCCTTTGCTGCCATGAAAGTTTGAAACCTATTATGGACTCATGGTGAGCTTCTGGCAACCGCAACTACCAAGTTCTCAATGAACGGGTTGTCGAAGGCACCGGGCTCTTCAACATCAGCTATTTACATCGACACAAAGTTATGGGAATGATGAAGAGGGACAAAGGATAAGTGTATAAACGAGTTGCTCTCTGGGGTATTGTACACTCATGTAGCAATCATCTCGAAAGCCTACTGAGTCAACCGATGAATCTCCTCAAAGAAGAATTTGAGATTATCTGGATCCACAAACGGCGTAACACCTATTCATTCGAGTCAGCAGGAACATTGAACGGCAACAGACTTTGTCGTACCATGACCCAGGTTCGCAATCCAGCCCTTCTTATCGCTCCAGAAACCCTTCACCATGGCCTCGACTGTTTTGGTAATAGTAGCCCGGTCACCATACAAGACCCCCGGGTCGGCATTGCCTTGCAAAGTCACACGGCCTCGCGCGATCTTCTTTGCCTCGGCCGGGTCGTGCAGCCAATCCAACCCAACCACATTGTACCCACTGTCGCAGAGCTCCTCCAGGGCAAACCACGCCCCTTTGGCAAACACCGTCATCGGCACGGGCTCCAATCCCAGTTCCCGCAGCCGCTGGGGCAGATTCGCCGAGATATGCCGCAGATACGGCAGAGAAAAATCGGCAAAGGTCGCCGGAGACAACTCGCCCGCCCACGAATCGAACACCTGCACCAGCTGCGCACCGGCCGCGACCTGCAAGGCCAAAAACTCGACGCAAATGTCTGCAATCTTCTGTAGCAGAGCCTTGGTCGCGTCTGGATATTTATAGATCCATGTCTTGGACTGGACAAAGAGCTTGGACCCGCCCCCTTCCACCATGTAGCAGAACAGAGTCCACGGCGCACCGCAGAATCCAATCAGTGGAACCCGACCCGCGAGTTTTGTCCTGGTCAGGGTGATGGCCTTGGCGACGTAATCCAGTTCTTCCTTGACGTCGACCTGCTTCTGCATGATCTTCTCGTACTGGCCGTCTTTGGGAGACTTCAATGGCTCCGGGAAAGACGGGCCTTTTTTGTCGATCATTTCCACCGTCATGCCCATGGCCTGAGGAATGACCAAAATGTCGGAGAAGATAATGGCGGCGTCGATGAGGCCCGCATACCGCTCGACGGGCTGCAGGGTCAATGTCGACGCAATCTCTGGTGAGCGGCAACACTCAAAAAAGTCACGGTCTCCTTTGGCATCGTGATATTCCGGAAGATACCGGCCGGCTGAGAAAAACATAAATCAACTAAATGCTTAATTCGAGAGAGAAACAGCTGCGAGGCATGATATCATACCTTGTCTCATCACCCATATCGGTGGGCGATCAACGGGTTCACCTGCACAGAAAAGTTAGACATTGACACATCCAAATCTCGAAAACAACAACCTCGTGCCGCCCGGAGCAGGCGGTCGTTCTTTAAGGGTTCAAATTGCATGATGACGGGGAATGGTTGTGAAAAACGAATGCGAATATCGAATCTTGCGATGACATCGGATGCGGAATGGAACGGACAAGGCGGGGTTAGATTAGGGCTTTGCCCTAATCTAATCAATCAATTCTGATCCGAATCATCAGAAGGCATCTCTACAATTGTACATACTCCGTACAAGCCGACCAGGATTCATTGATGCTAACTTGAGCCGTTCAGTTTTTCTTTCGTAGGTTTTCTAAACCGTATAGGGTCTCCATGAGCGCTTTCTGTTCTTTTTCCGACAATTGACCAGAGGGTACGATTTCGGCAGTTCCCTGGGCAGCGATCATTTGACCAATCTGGGACCCCTTTTGAGACGGCCTGAAGGCCAAGCTGTCATTTTGTAGCTCGACCTCGAACACTTCTACGAATGACTGTGTGTCTCCACGTGCGTGTTGGCTGGGTTCTGTTGACCGAGGCTCGTTCACGCCGTCAATGGAAACCCATAATAGGCCATCCTTCTCCGCAGAAGAAACGTCAAGAACGTTTCCCGACAAATGAGCCGACGGCTGGATAACAAATTCGCTGTTGGCTTTCAAAATCAAAGCCCAGAGTTCAGAATAACTGCCACGATTAGGACATGGACTTCATATACGAAGATGCGGAAACTTACCCTTCCAGGGCGAAAACGATGGCCGCATGCGAATCTTGAACGCCCGCTATTTCCCATATGCCCCGAACAGCAACTTCCTTCGTATCTTGAGTTATCGGAACCTTTTGCAGGAGTTGACCAGATTTCCAGTCCCAGATCAGCAGAAAGTTGTCTCCACCTCCGGACACCAGAAGCCTGGGAAGCGACTTCGGCACACACAGACAGCTAACGAACGAAGTATGTCCAAGGCAGTACGTCTCAATGATATGTGTTTGTGGCGGTCCGCGCGACACGCGGATGTGCTCGTCGCGGTCTGCCGTGAGAATCCATTCGCGGTACCCGGTAGGTGAAGCATTGGATGGTAGACGGGCAGTCGCCATGGCTGTAAGCATAGACACGTGCCCCAGTAGCATGTCGTACTGATACTGCTTTTCAGCTGGAGGGTCAAGATTGGAGCCCTTTTGGCGGAGCTGTTGTTGCAAGGCGTTCAGATTGCGCTTTGAATGGACCGTGGTAGAAGTCGCCGCTAGGCGAAGTGGTCCGGTTGTCATGGCAGGTTGACTGCGAACGGAGTCGTCCGTGGGAATCAGCGGCAGAGCAAAGACGTCGCCGAACTTGTCGCCGCAGTATATTGTCTGGCCGTCGACGGACATGGAGAGCGCGCATGGACGCTTCGGCATGGCCCTGTCGCGTGTAAGCATGGCTTGCAGGATCGTCCGGGAGATCCACGCTACCTTTGACTCAACTGCGTCAAAGTTCCATTGGCACCCAATTCAAAAACCCGAACGCATTTGTCTTCGGCCGTCACCGCAATCGCATGCGACCCGTCAGATGTGGTAACCAACAGAGGAATTGTCGACCACGAACTGCTCAAGCTGGCGCGGTTCTGTCCATTGTGGGCAGATC
The DNA here is from genome assembly GCF_041956625.1 of Thermomyces dupontii. Classification (NCBI taxonomy): domain Eukaryota; kingdom Fungi; phylum Ascomycota; class Eurotiomycetes; order Eurotiales; family Trichocomaceae; genus Thermomyces; species Thermomyces dupontii. The sequence continues at coordinate 233,389 of NW_027192316.1, read as the reverse complement.
CAGTAGCATCGCTGTCGGTCGATGGCGACAGCTTTCGCTTCTTTTCGGGGGGCTCCTTGCCGTCATCGTTACCTGCTACGGCTGCCGAATCAGTTCTATCGGAGATACCATCGGACGGCCAGGTAGAAAGCAGATCGCCATTTTCAGCGGAAAAGCAGTATATCCTGGCGCCGGCGGCCGCAACTATCAAGTCCGATCTACCTGATGTTGAGCGCCACACGTACTGAATGCATTGTAACGGGTACTGTGCGACCGCCATCTGGAAATTGTCGCGACGACTTCACATTTTTTCTATCAGACTCGCATACGAACTCGCCATGTCAGAAGCGATGCATTTCTTCGCGGAGGTCAAATCGGGCAATCTGATTGGTTGAGACTAACCCCAGTTCGGGTTAGTTAGGCGAGCCACAGAATTTCCTAAATCGCACACGTCCAAATTGATTCCTCTCCTCCAACCGTCAATCTCTTCTGAGAATTCCATTGTCGATTTTTGATTTTTCACACTTGCCCTTAAATATCCTATCTTCAATTCCAATAAGAAGACATGGGGGGCAGGTCCGAGTCCAAGGCCGCTTACTTTGAGAAGCTCAAGGGCCTCCTTGAGGAATACAAGACCGTCTTCATCGTCTCGGTTGACAATGTCAGCTCTCAGCAGCTGCACGAGATCCGGATGAGCCTCCGGGGCGAGGCGGTGGTCCTCATGGGCAAGAACACCATGGTACGCATTGCGCGCTTAGGGATATTTGGGGTGCGGAATCGCTAACCCTGGGAATATAGATCCGCCGCGCTATTAAGGGCTTCCTCGCCGAGCATCCCGAGTACGAACGCCTTCTGCCTCACGTCAAGGGTTAGTCGACAAATACCGCGAACTTTGGAACCGGAAATACCGGGTAGGGAACTGACCATGGCGGTTTTGTAGGCAACGTTGGGTTCGTCTTCACCAATGGAGACCTGAAGGAAGTCCGCACCAAGATCCTGTCCAACCGAGTTGCTGCCCCGGCTCGTCCTGGTGCCATTGCGCCAGTCGACGTGCACGTCCCGGCCGGCAACACCGGTATGGAACCTGGCAAGACGTCGTTCTTCCAGGCCCTCGGTATCCCCACCAAGATCTCTCGTGGTACCATTGAAATCACGCAGGATCTGAAGCTGGTCGAGGCGGGTGCCAAGGTCGGTCCCTCGGAGGCGACGCTGCTCAACATGTTGAACATCTCGCCTTTCACCTACGGTATGAGTATCACTCAGGTGTACGATGATGGGCAGACCTTCAGCGCCGATGTCCTGGACATTGATGATGAGCAGCTGCTCAAGTCGCTGAGCGGTGCCATCAACACCATCGCCTCGATCTCCCTGGCGGTCAACTACCCGACGTTGCCGTCGGTGATGCACTCGATCGTCAACTCCTACAAGAAGGTCCTTGCTGTGGCCATCCAGACCGAGTACAGCTGGCCTGAGATCGAGGAGCTCAAGGACCGCATTGCCAACCCGGAGGCTTATGCGGCCGCTGCTGCGCCGGCGGCGGAAGCCGCTCCGGCGGGTGGTGCCGCGGAAGCGGCCAAGAAGGAGGAGGAGGAAGAGTCTGAGAGCAGCGAAGGAGGTGAGTGCCAGCAACCCGTCCCAGCCGTCATTTCCACCTCGCCAGCTAACACTACATAGGATTCGGTGGTCTGTTCGACTGAGCGTAGAGCACGGTCGGCGGCATTCCTGTTACGGGCTATGACTACGACATGTACTAGAACGAAACATGCTAGTGATAGAAAAAAAAAGAATCGAATCCACCTCTTCTTCCAAACTCTTATCGCTTCCCTGCTGCTCATCGCCACAGGTCCGATATTACTCTCGCATTCCCGCAAACTTACGGTCATAGGTAAGTTTCTCCATTTCACTTCTTTCCCTCCTGCCTCTTTCACCCTTCTTGCGGATGATTACTACTTTTTAACCCCAAGTCTCTGCCTCTCATAGCCTGGGGGTTAGGGATGATGAAGATGAACAAATGCAACAACACTCTAATTTTTTTATGACGCAACACACTACTACTATCACTATATCTCCGTTTCGTGTCTTCATGAACTTGGGGTTTGGAGACAGGTGCTAATGAGTTCATGATGCCAATTAGGTTTTTCTTTGACGCCTAAACCTGGTGGTCCTCCTGCGTGGTAATGATGCTGTTGGTGGGAAAACTGTGGCATCATGTAGCCCATGTACGTATACCCATAGTGACAGAACGGAATGGGAACCTATGGAAATGGATGAAACAAACCTGTTTCGACCTTTGGAGGGGGCTTCCTTATGTGCTGTGTATGTCTGTCTATCGTCGTAGTGTACTCCGTAGTGCCTTTGTTACTTAACCATCATTAGTTAGGTATCTACCTCACCACAAAGCGAGATATCGTCAAAAACCACAACCCATTCGTCGAGGTCGTCGGAGCCCAGGCTGAAGACGACCACAATGACGAACGATGCAGTCAGTGATCGTCGCCTGTTGGCCTCGAACGAGGTCCGCAACGTCTCCGATGACGAAACAGGGTTTGCCTGCCCGCGGGATTAGGTCCTCTGTTCTAGTGGCCTTGTACTCATGAGGCACATGATGTAGCTGTTGGACCAATTCCCAAGTGATGTACGGAGTACTCCGTAGGTCTTCATACATGGGGTATTGTGAACCTCTGCCGGTGTTTGAAATCATCCACCTCGATAGAGCCTATTATTATCTGCCATTGTGACAGCACGGGAATCCCAAAAGGAAAACCTTATCCTCTTTATTACAACCGGACAATTGCCTATCTAAATATCTACAAATCATACCTAAAGAATCATCTTACTTCCGGAGCCATGCAAACAGAACAAGTCACAAGACCAGGTGAGTCTCGTATTTACCGCCCCGAATCATCACCACGACCGAATCGACCCCCGAACCCGCCAAGGTCCCGCCGGAAGAACTTGCCCAAGTTCTTCAAGTTCTCGTTCAGGTTCGCAGCGGTCGAAGACGTCGACGACGTCGTCGTGGTGGCGGTGGTGTCGGAGGGACCGCTTGCTTCGGCAGCGGCGAGCGATGGCCCAGACGCAGCGGTCGTGGAGGGGGTAGCGGCGCCGGATGACGAACCCGTGCCGTTGGAGGTGGTGTTTTGGGTGGTGGCAGTAGGTGTGGCGGAGGAAGTTGCTGCACTGGAGGAGGAAGCCGTGGTCGCGTTGGCCGCGGAGAAAATCGCCGAGCCAAGCAGGGACGCATCGAAGCGCGATGTGCCACCGCCGCCGAGGGACGCGGCGGCCGTCGTGCTAAGCGAGCTAAGGCCCTGGGCCATCGAGGAAGAGGCATGGCCCCCGGCGGTGCTGCCACTGCTACTGCCACCAGTGGCGGAGGACCCCTGCGAGGGCTGCAGGAAGGCCATGACCGGATTACTCTGCTGCAGGCTCGACGCGTAACGGTCCGAAGCGCGATGCAGGTGGAACAACTCGACAAGCGGCGCCTGCTCGTGCTTCAGCCGGAGACCCTTGAGCTCGAGGATGCGCCGGAAGTTGGCCTCGCTGCGGTCGGCGATGTGGATAAGGTACGCCTGCACCAGGGCTTCCGGCGGTGACGGGCGCACCTGAATCGTCTTCAGCACCGTATCGATCTTGCCGAAGCTCGCGTTGACGCGCTTCACGTAGCTGGCCGGCGCCGGCGCCGGCAGCACTGAGGTTAGTCCGCTCTTGAGCGTGTACGAGTCGAGGAGCATTTGCTCCGCGCCGGTCTCCGAGATCGGGCAACACAGGTAGATGTTGCTGAGAAAGGTATTGGAGACGAATTCGACAAGGTGGTCTGCGAATGCTCGGGCGTATTGCTGCTTGTGCAGCAAAGAGACGATCTCCTCGGACTTTGCTTTGATTCTGAAAAGCAACTCGGTCGCGTATGAGCTTTGGTCTCCGACATTTTCCAGTTTGTTCCACGGCGAGTTGCGCATCTCTCGCCAGCAGGGCTCGAGCTCCACTTCGACCTTGCGCACCAGCCCACGGACGGCGGCGCTTGCGATCCCCATGAAGGAGTCCGCCTGGCTCTGCAGATCAACGCTGGCCTTGTGGTTTTCATCGATACGACTCTTGATCTTCTCCTCGAGTTGATTGCACGTCGTGTAGCAGTAATCCGCCGTGTTGAGGATGAGAATCAAGTCCTCCACAGAGAGAACTTTGGCAGACGCATTTGGCCCAGTGGACAGGTAATTGAGAAGTACTTGCTGTGCATACTGGTCCAGATACTTTGCAAACACTTTTGAGAGCTCCGCTAAGCTGCCCGAAGTCGAAAGCTTCGAGCATTGAGCGAGCGAGTGTCGGTAATAAGTGAACAGCTCCGTAGATGACGAGATCACGAGCTGCGCATGAAACTCTTCGTCTTCTGGCTTGAGAGGTTGCTGCCGATATTTCGGAATCAAGCTGGCTAGGTGCTTGGCCTGCGCATCCACCCATACGCCAAGATACGGTTCGAAGGCTTCCGAGATCGCCTGCGTAAACACAGGCGCCTCGTTTGTAGAAGAAGTGAACGTGTCCGTAGAGGCGCGCGACTGGGTGGAGAAGCGCCGGTCAAGCGAATGCTCAAAATCCAGAGTCTCCTGCAGACACGAGAGCAGGAGATTAACATCGATGGTCTGGCCGCCTCGCACTGTTCGCGCCAATATCCCTTTGAAGTCGTCTCGCGTATTCTCACAGAATACATTGGCCAAAACCTCAGCCACCCGCCAGGAGGCGGGAAAGATGCTGGCATGCTCCTCGTCATGAGTTTTCATCATCCTGCGGAACCACGAGTACCGCCGGGAGATGTTGTCCAGCGAGCCCGCTTCATCGCTCCCGCGGAAGACCTGCCGGTACTCCCGTAGTTGCGTGTTGCAGTACCATGTGATGATCCGCGACCGGGCATGGTCGCCGAGGGCATCCACGACTAGACATGCCTCCGCAAGGACCCCACGTCGCTGCATCACCTCGCCTTTGGCGAACGTGATCTCGAAATCCTCGCATACCTGTTCGAGTAGCTCCCGCTGGATTTCAGCGACGTTCCGGCTCAGCGTCGCAATCTGGTCGATTGACCGATAGGACTTGAAATGGGCCATGAGTTGGATGACGGCCTGCAGCAGCTGCGCGCAATCGCGGTATTGGCGGGTTTTGGCCTGGGAGCACAGCTGCTCATACGCAGTCGTCAACATTTGAAGCCGCTTCAGGGCCGTCATCGAAAGCGTCAGGTTTCGCTTCGCATTGTCTAGCTGCTTGATATCGGCAGTCATTTCCGTGATGGCGCGTTCAGTCTGGGCGGCGCGCTCGCGCACATCGTCTATCTTTTTGAAGAGCTCTGACAGGTCCGCCTTGGCGGCCTGTATCCGCTGCACGCTCTCGGCATTGGAGGTAACCTGCTCCTCGACTAGCTGGGCGATGTCGCTATCCAGCTGATTCTGATAGCTCCGGAGAGCTTCGGAGGTTTGCGCGACGGACGAGAGGGTAGAGGGGTGGGAAAAGATGGCATTCAGATGCTCGATCGGATCATAGTCGACTAGGTCCGAAGCAGTCAGATTGACTCAAGCTGCCGCAACGTCGCCCCAAGAGCTGGCTCACCTGCATCCAAGGGATCTGGACTGGATGCGCCGTTGGAGGTCATATGGATGGCGGTCGTCATTCACACCAACACCATACCGCGAGTCATGCGAGCGGGAAAGTTGGACTCGCGCGACAGCAATTTGAGTACTATTTGGACACGGATGCAGCTCCAGCCTCCATCAATGTTGATAATGGTTCTCCGAACTGTTTGATGAGCTGAAGCAACGAGGCATGTTACGCTTCGTAAATCCGTCTTGGCGAAGGCGTCCGGTCACTTCAGATAACCAGGAGTAACTAGTATGCCAACAAAGTTAGGTCCATAACCTAAGTTACTTTGGCGTGATTTCCTAACTGGGAAGGCGCGGCGGAGCGCTCTTGCCCTGAACGATCAAGCAGGCCTCTATTTAACTCTGACGAGCCTCCTGAGAGCTGTAAACTTGATACTCCTTACCATGTGTTCAAGGACATCAATGGCGTGCAGGCATAGGAACCTGAACTCTTGAGAATTCATCAAACTACTTACTTTGTTACTACTTTGTATAGTACGGAGTACCAACCTGGCATGAAGAAGACAACTTACTCTGCGCGATAACTTATTCCAGAGGCTGGACGATGGGTAATGCTGCTTCCCTCAATGTGAAGAAGCAGGCGTTGAAAGAGACTAGTACGGAACGGCTGGCCTACGAGTACGACCGAGAGGCACGAGACAAGACCGGGCCAGGATCTCGGACGTGGACTCCATGCTTCGTACAATAGCCAAGTATATCCTATCCATGTATTGCTTAACAATCAGTACTTAATGCCGTATTTTGACACTTCAAAATGCTAAACCTGCAATGTTTCAGAGGCTCCGTCCACTCCACCAGAAAAGGACGGCGATCACATAAACATCGAAGGTACAGATCTACACGAAATTGGGCCAAAGGGGAAAGAATCCTTCAGGATATCACGGCTCTGCGAGAGATCGTGAAGAGGGGAGAGCCGGGGGCGGCAAGGCGGATGTGCTTGAGATTTGGAGGCCCCCAGACTCAGCCGGTAAAGAGCAAGCCGGAGGGGGGGCGCTGTTGAAAAAAAGAGAGACCCGGGAGCGAGCTAGCTCAAGATCCGAGAGTGTCCAGCGCGAGGAAGCAGATACATTATAGGGTTTGTTACTGGCGAGCAAAGCTCAAGCTGAGAAAGGTTGGAGAGAGAAAGGTTTGACGTTTGGAAGCAGCAAACAAAAACTCAGTTTTAAGAGCAGACTTTTGTGACCATGTTTTTTGTTTTTGCCCGGTGAAGAGAAGGAGGAAAACCAAAAAAAAAAAAAAAAAAAAAAAAAAAAAAAAAAAAAAACCCTAAAAGGGGGCGCATCCAGCTCTACAGTATACTAAGCTGCCTGTCGAGTCCCATGGATCCTAGACCCTTAAGCAGCAACCGGCGGATGATTTACATAGTCCACCCGCATCGTCGAAGCGGGCGGAAAATCACGGAGCTAGATCCCACGGAATCAACGGAACTTTCATGAACGCCACGTGATACTTAGTTTATCACGTGACCCACGATCGCTTACTTTCCTGTGACGTGTCTTCTGCATCTGTTCTCTTCTCCTTTCTTTTCCCTCCCCATGCAGTTCCTCTCATGTACCAGTAGATCACGTACGAGTATATGTAAATCGTAAGCAGCACCTCTACGAGTAGTTCCGTTACAGACTAGCTGAGGCAAGCCTACCGGACGTCAAGAAATCTGGGGCAGGAAGTCAGAATGGCCCAACTGCAGGGACGAATCAACTTTGGGGCAGCGCAAAAATAGTCTCTTCTTAGACTCGACAACCTATTTTCTCCTCATGATTAGAACCATGAGTAGGCAGTTCCATCCTACGATCATGAATTGCGGATTCTTCGGTTAGTTAGTCACATCGAGGTACTTAAAAAACCTCTTCCGTGAGAACGTCTTGTCCAATACCTACCTACTTACCTCCAAGGCGAACCAAACACGTGCTTTTAGCCACGAGTGGTTTTCGGAATAACATCGATCTTCCGGGTTTGAACCATGGATTTCGAAAAAATAAACCTGGACCGTGAAACGTTGCCGCGGCTGTTGGCCGAGGAACAACGGAAACGAGAGGCAGCGGAAGAGCGAGCTGAAAGATATGAAACGGCAAATGCGCCATCATCTCTGAAGCGCTATTTCGGGCTCGTTAATAACCTCTTGCCCACTCTGTCTGTCGAAAACGACCCCTCGAAGGACACATCCGGGCGGACCAAGCGGCTCTGGCAAATGGTATCCATGGGAGCTTTGCCATTGAAATGACTTCGAGGATGAACGTGATCGGATTTGCAACTTGTTTGTGGACACGTTTCCAACAAGCAGCTCTTTCCTTCACATGCCGAAATTGCTTACACCAAGGAACCGCTCTCACAGCGTTCTCAACGCAATGAGCAGGACGTCCGGCCTATGTGGAATGGGCTATTGAGACCGGTACAGCAAATTGTCGAGCGTACCTCCGACAGACGGGAAGTAGGGACGAGCTTGATTTCGAAAACACCGAGAACAGCTTGGACCAGAAAAACAATGTGAGTGCCCGAGGACGAACGCACGCACCCAAGGAAGAAGCCGTCCTCGGACCGCAGAAGCGCTCAACCGGCTCTCGATCGTTGGGCCATCCGTAAATTGGAGAACGGAAGTGAGGAAGTGATATTTCTGGGAGAGTACAAGGCGGCCCGCAAACTGCGCGCGGAAGTGATCACTCAAGTGCTGGCCCCGCCGCCGCCAGACCTGTTCTTTCGAGTCCTCTGGCGCAAAACATAGGGGAGGATCGACCTCCGAGGAAACAACCGAAAAAGACCGTGGCGCGGGTGCTCTGCCAGACCTTCGACTACATGATCAGAAGTGGCCTCCTGTATGGGTATGTTTCATCCGGCCATTTGTTGATCCTCCTCAAGATTGAGGAGTCGGCTGCTTGGAAGCTATTCTTCTCTATGCACCAGTGACTTCTGTCAGCGATTTCGAGGCTCAACCGTCTTCGATTGCAAAGCTGGCGACCTTAGCCATGCTAGCTCTGCAGTCGGGAAAGATGCCTGCTCAGTGGATCAGCGACGCAGAAGAGCCCCTAGACGAATGGCGAAATCTGCCTTCTGACTGGAGATATTCCGTCCGACGAGTCGCGGCAATTGCGAGAGCATGGAGGGGATACAAGTGAGGTGAGTGGTGAGCCGGATGATCCAGCCGATGCGGATTATGTTGTTCCGCCACCGTCGGTTCGACGACAATCTAAAAACAGAGTGGGTCGTCTCACACGGAGGGTGGCCAGTGTAGCCGGTCTCCTCGAAAGCGCAGCCCGCCTCAGGAAGACCTGGCGTAATGCCCGTAGGCATGTCTTCTCGGCCTCGTCCGCGGCCAGTCTCTGGACCCGGGATGTCCCAACACTGCGCGCCATCGCCGAGGCATGACCACGACGAAGCATCTGCTGACGCAGGAAGATCTTAATAGACTCACGCGAAAGCAGCTTTCCCGCAACCTCGATGAGGGCTGCATCTGCCTGGAACGATGGGGCATGTTCGGAGCCACCGGCGTCCTTTTCAAGATCATGTTGACCAAGTATGGCTACACGTTTGTGGCCAAAGGTGTGCAGTCGGTGGATGAGCCTCTGCTGGAGCATGAGTCTCGCGTCTACGCTCGGCTCGCTTCGCTTCAAGGAACGAGGATCCCGGTCTACCTGGGCATCATCACCCTGCAGCGGCCGTATCCCCTTGTCACTCTGGCTCGCGTGACGCAGATGATGCTCATGTCGTGGGCTGGGGAGAGACTCGGGGAGCAAAGAGCTGACCCGAAAACGTCGACATCTCAGCAGAGGGACGGAAAACGCTGCAGGCGCTCGCCTCGTCTGGCGTCATAGGTCAATATCCATAGCTTTTCTTCTGCTCGTGTTGGACTTGCGCACCATTTGCCCTATGAGTGGTATGTACGCGCGTGCGGGAGGCACGGCGATGCGCTCATCCAGACGTGAGTACGACCGTGGACGATTCCCTGGGCTCCAAGCTGGTACGTCAGTTGGCGGAAGCGATGAACGGGATGCTTTGCCTGTGATGGGATCGGCCACAAGGTTGCGAAGTGCTACTACGCCTTCCCAGAAAAGGCTCCGGACGATTTCGTCTTCAAGGAGGAGATGCGGAAGAAAGTCAAGGAGCGTTTGAGTTCGGACAAGGAACTCCAGCGAGAAGTCGAGGCTCTGAAGCGCCGTAAGCGACGAGAAAGAGGCGGAGATCGGCATTGACTAGCCGTCAATGAGGGTGGCGCTGGCACTACGGCTAGAGTTACTATCGCAATCTTCGCGGCCAGTAACTACCCGTTGAAGGATTCTGCGATCATGGACTCGGGCGCCACCATGCACATCTTCAACAATCGACGGCGGTTCATCAACTTCCGGGAAGCCTCGAAAGGAGACCACGTTATTGCGGGAGACGGCCGACTGCCTATCCGTGGATATGGTGAAGTGGACATCAAGGTCAAGAATCTGGCTGGGAAGGAAGAGACTATGAGGTTGCGTGATGTGGCGTACTGCCGGGAGATGCCGACCAATTTGGTTTCCCTCATCCGCTTGCTCGATAGCGGTATCCACTGGGACACTCGGCCCACAGAGTCAGGACAGACGGTCCTAAGGGCGAAATGTGGACGGGTCGTGGGAGTCTTGATCCGGGCATACAATCAATTTGTGTTAGAGAATGTGCCAGAGGATAGGAACTCAAATGGAATGGCAAAGTTGCTGGCGTACCACATACACAAGTACAACAGTTGGACCGAGAGACGACCCAGTCAGGCAGAGGCAAAGATATGGCACCTCCGTCTAGGTCACCCTGGTCCCGAACCGTTGGAGCAGCTTGTCAAAGGGGTGAATGGAGCGAAGATCAAGGGAATACCCACGACGAAGTGCGATGCATGTGCCCAAGCCAAGATGGAACGGCAACCCAGACGCGCGCCAAGAGATCTGTCAGGCTTCCTCCCTGGAGAAAAGATAGCTGCCGACTTCCATGATTTCCCGAAGGACAAGGAAGGATATTCGTACCTGTTCCTTCTCACCGACCGCGTTTCCAGAATGTCATGGGACTACTACTTGCAAGATCGAACATCGGCCTCGATCATCACAGTGCTCCAAGACGTCATCACACTCCTGGAGAGACAACACGGTGTCAAGGTTAAGATAATAGAATGTGACAATGAAATGGAGCTGAAGCGGAAGGCAGTGAAGCGCTTCCTGAACAGACTGGGAATCAGCAGTTATGAGCCCGGCTGAGCAAATTCCGAGAGCCGACTCAAGCACGAAAGAGTATACTTCGCAACGCAAAATGTCCGTGGAAACCGACGCCGACCTCCGACTTGATGACTCCAAGCACTGGAGAAGATGGAACGATGCCTTCATTTCCCAAGCGATCGATGCTGGGTTATGGAAGTTCATCAATCCCCGACAGTCCGAGACGAGTACGAGCAAATCATTCGTCCCACGAAGAAATCCAAGGGCATGTTCGAATGGATTCGGAATTGGGAACGGGTGATGACGAAGGCAAAGGATTGTGGCCTCGGGCGAGTGGCCGAAGCCTCGGACTGGTACCCTGAATTCGGCAGGGCGGCCAAGGCTTTGGGATACGGGTTCTGGTACGAGGCGCAGAGGAGCCGATTCGAAGACGCTATGGAAGACAATACGCTCGATTATAGGAAAGTCGCCAAGGCGTTCCGTTTCCTACTCAGGGAAGATGGGCCGACAGACAAACCGCGGCCGGTCGTGAAGGGCGCATTTCCGGCATTCGACGGAGTCGAGGCAACAGACGATGGGGTCGAGTGCGGAAGAGAAGACGAAGAAGAGGAAGCGTTCTTCGACGCCCCCACCCAAGCACAAGAAGCGACGAACGGGATGCTTTGCCGATCGCAATCTTGCTGACAATGGCAAGAAAAATTTTGCGAGCTACAACAAGTACGTGAGGTTACATACTGTATCGTTGCCATGTCGGGCAAGTTGCGGGTGCCGCGGGGCAGAGGAAAGCAAACTAAGCAAACTTTACCATAACAGGCAAGAAGAAGTACGATTTGTTGGAAGGACACCCAGCCCTAGCCACCAGAACGAGTACAGTACGAGGTCTCCATCAAAAGTTTTGTCACCCTTGGTCGTGTAATTTTGGCTTGTAATATACAAGAACACCTATCCATTTAGGGAAAGTACACAATATTCGTACTTGCTCCAGGTACCAGGTACCTTGACAACATAAATATTACTGCAAGTAGACATTTAGCAACGAATCAAGATCATCAGTAAACAAAACAGCAAGTTCACTACTAAGCATGAAGATTACTTTTCATGGTTTTTATAGGGTAACCTAACCCACAAGCAGTATAATCCGTGTCACGTACAGATCGTAGAAGTACCTGGTACGAATGCTTGGACTCAGTACCTTCCTTAATAGGCTAGCTACTTATAATTACATAATATAAATTACGTGCCAAGACATTGGCCGGAAGGGGGTGACAGAACTTTTGATGGAGACCTCGTAGTACAGTACGATATGCGCCTAATCCCCCAGCCTAAATTGGTGCACACGTGACTTCTTAAAATACTACTAGGCTAATCCAAATTAGACTAGCTAACAGTACAGTAACTACGAGTCCCTCGTACGTTACTCTGTAATATTAACCTGGGGAATCCGACTTGGGACCAGCCAATCAGCGGGACCCGTTGCTGCCTCAGGCTTCACTGCCTCAACCTGACCCGGCGGACGGGGACGCGGCTTGGCGGGTCCAGGGAACTAACTTCCAGCGTGTTCAGTTCACATGCTGCCCGCCAGCTCTGGGACGCCCTCCATTCCACCTCCCGGACGACACGAACCAGATCTCGATGAGACGCTCCGAATTGTGATTCTGCATATATTGTCCTTGGTCCGCTGGGAGGCTGTGCTGCGCCGTTTCGCGCAGCAACCGCGGTGCTGGGTCTTGTAGGTTGGAAGGGACCAAAAGGTTCAGTCATCATGCCGGCCAAGTCGCGTTTTACTCGGCTCGACGCATTTGCGAAGACGGTGGAGGATGCGCGGGTGCGGACAACGTCGGGCGGCGTGGTCACCCTGGTGTCACTGGTGATGATTCTGTGGTTGATCTGGGGAGAGTGGGCGGATTATCGACGGGTAGAGGTGCTGCCGGAGTTGATTGTGGATAAATCAAGAGGTACTATACCTACGTATTATTTTATCTTCGGTAGAGAGATTTTTTTATTTCTTTTTGCTGACGTAGGCTAGGGGAGAAAATGGAAATTCACATGAACATCACGTTCCCACGGTTGCCATGCGAATTGCTGACGCTGGACGTCATGGATGTATCGGGGGAGCAGCAGGTGGGTGTGGTGCATGGCGTGAACAAGGTGCGGCTGGGGCCGGCGTCGGAGGGTGGGAAGGTGCTGGATGTTGAGAAGTTGGAGCTGTACGTATCAACACATGTTCAAATTGAAGGGTCGGAGGTACTGATGATGAGCCCAGCAACTCCGCCACCGATGTCGCCGTTCATCTCGACCCCAACTACTGCGGGGAATGCGGCGGCGCACCGCCTCCGCCCGGCACCAAGAAACCCGGATGCTGCAACACGTGCGAAGAAGTGCGGCAGGCCTACGCCGAGCAACAATGGGCATTCGGCAAAGGAGAGAACATCGAGCAGTGCCAACGCGAGCGGTACGCGGAACGGCTAGACGCACAGCGACGGGAAGGCTGCCGCCTCGAGGGCGTGATCCGGGTGAACAAAGTTGTGGGCAACTTCCACATCGCTCCCGGCCGCAGCTACAGCTCGGGTTACATGCACATGCACGATCTCGAAACATACCTGGCCGATAACCTGGAGGAAACCGACAAGCACACGATGTCGCACATCATCCACCAGCTGCGCTTTGGCCCGCCGCTGCCGGACGAGATCTCCCGCCGATGGCACTGGACGGACCACCACCATACCAACCCGCTGGACGGCACGCAGCAATTCACCGACGAGCCGGCGTACAACTACGTCTACTTCATCAAGGTCGTGTCGACGTCGTACCTCCCACTCTCCGATATTCCCGCCCTCCCCAGCCCGGAGCAGTTGGATGAGGTTCCCCTGGGCCAGCACGGTGCCGGAAGCACCAGCATCGAAACGCACCAGTACTCCGTCACCTCGCACCAGCGACCCATCCGCAGTTCGCCGGACGCCTCGCGCGATGGGCGCGTCCACGCCCAGGGTGGCATCCCGGGTGTCTTCTTCAACTACGACATCTCCCCGATGAAGGTTATCAATCGCGAGACGCGACCAAAAAGTTTCACGGGGTTTCTGACGGGCGTCTGTGCCGTTATCGGCGGGACGCTGACAGTCGCGGCGGCTATTGATCGGTTCTTGTACGAGGGGCAGTTGAGGGTGAAGAAATTGCATGCGACTTGATCCTTGATCTTCTGGGAGTTTTCTTCGTTTTAGTGTCGGGATTTTGGTCTTTGCAGGTGTTGTGTTTTGGAAAAAAAATGTTATTCTCGATTCGACTAAACAAAACCCCCGCGATGCATGGATGCTCTAGACTCTAACAAACGTCATGTACTATATGGCCTCAAGACTCGAGTTCAAATGACAAAAGAAAAAAAAAAAAAAAAAAAAAAAGAACAAATGACCGGATATTGCGCCTTCATCCGTCTGTACGAACACCGACTCGATGCATGGACAGGGTACCAACCGAGATATGCAACAAATGAAACCCCAGGAGGATTAAATGATTGTAGAAAAACAAAAAGAAAACCGGTAGAGAAGGCCAACAAAAGGAACAAGGACTAGTTGATTTGATGTGGGTACTGATAGTAGTGCGGTGCCTGCTGCGCCGCTGGCGGTGTCGCGCGTCCGCCCCATCCCGGGGGCACGCCGGCCATCGTGGTCGGTCGGTACGCGTTGACGTTGCTGACCGTGTCCCAAGTGTAGCTCGCACTGGGCATGCTGTAGAAGGCGGACTGGGGCCGTGCGGCGACTCCGGGCTGCGAGTGCCCGTACCCTTCATACATGGCCGCTGCCTGCTGGTGATGCTGTCGCTGCGCGATTGCCTGCTGCACCATCTGATTGCTGACGCCCTCGCGGAAGTCGCGCTTCTCGCGCTCCCGCGCGTCAATCGCCGCGACGAGGCCGCCCGAGCCGACCGGTTGCTGCTTCGTGTTGCTGCTCGACAAGTTGAAGAACGACGACCCTGTCATCCGCGCTACGTGCTCTTGCTCCCGAGCCGACAGGTGGCTCGTGAGATCCTGGTGACTGAGCACGCTAGCCGCACCCCGCGAGTGCGGCCGCGGTGGCAAATCACGCGCGTATTGATGCGCCAGGTGGGCCCAATCGCCGGACTTGGGCCGCACCGTCGAGTTGGACGACGTGCGCTGGTGGTACGGGGGTGGGATCGCCATCTGCTGCGAGTTGCTCCTGCGGTGGACAAACTCCTCCGGAGAAACCGCTCGGCTCGCGGGGGATTCGGGCCGTCCCATAGCCAAGCCCGGCTGCCACAGCATGCTTCGCCGTTGCTCCTCGCGTGACGAGCCACGCCGATGCCGCTTCTCTTGCCGAACAGTCGATTGAGAATCTGACCGGTTGTGACTGATCCGGTTGATGTCCCCCAAACTGGGCCGCCGCGTCGTCGGATCATACGACATGGTCGGCCCAAAATCGATTTCCGGGATGTCCGGATTCTCCTTGGGGAGCTCGTCATGAGCCACATACCGAGTATCACCCAGAATCACCTCCCGTCCAGGAGGTGGTGCATCTCCCACCGTCTTGAGCACCCCCATCCTCGGGCGGGGAAGGGATGCCTCCGACCGTTCAGTCTCCACCGACGGACGGGAACTCGCGTAGTCCGGTGATTCCGGTTCGGGGTCCTTGGAGTAAACACTCTCGTCGTCCACCTGCTGTGTCGGCTTGGGCGGCGGCAGCGACGTGACCGGCGAGGGCCGACGATCAAGCGAAGGTTGCCGAAACATGATCCTCTCCAACGTCGCGTCGTCGATGGTTTGGCGCAAATACGCTATGCTGTTGTCGGATACGGTGGACGATGGTGGCTCCGATTCAGGGGTCGGCGCCGATGGCTGGGCAGGCGGTGCAGGTTGAGCTTCCTCTTCGGGCTGTTGGGGCGGCGCTGGCACCTGAAAGTCCTGCGACGGAACCGGTTTGCGTTTCGTCGCTTTGCTGGTATCAATGTGCAGATTAAGGCCCCCTTGGCTGTTCCGCTTGGGCGTGGGCGGGCCAACGCTCGGAATTGATGGTCGGCGCTCGTCGACGTCCGAGCGATACGGCGCATACCCGGCACTGCCCCCAGTTTGCGGCCGTTGTTGATCCGACGACGCCGGCTCTTCCTGCCGTTGCTGTTCGGATGCCGAACCCCCGCGACCCATGCGGCCAACCTCTTCCAGTTGCAAGAGGGTGCCCATCGACATCCGATGGTTCGCCATCCGCAACTCTGGCGAAGGCTGGGGCCTGATGGGTGGCGTGTCCCGGGGACTATGGGCGAATTCTGGAGGAGCGGCAACCGGCGTCGGGGGCGAGTTGGGTCGCAGGTCGTGTCCCACGGCGTCCGCATTGGCGGCCATCGATTGCCGGAACCCGCTGCCATAGCTACTCTCTCCACTCGATTCTCGAGTTGTGGGTCGCTCAGGTACAGCCTGAGGAGAAGATTGGGGTTCCATCGCGGCGTCTTCCATGGAGGAAAACTGAGGAGTGGAGGGTTGGTCGGTAGCGCGCCCTGGTCCTGCTGAAGCAGGCTCGGATGCCATGCGAGAATGGCTGCGACCAGGAGATGCGGTACTGGCGAGGGCGCTATTCTCAACCACCGTGTCGGCAGACTGGTTGAATGCCGTTGGAAGGCCCTGTCCGGGCTCCTGAAACCGGGTTCGAGCTTTTCTACCTTGCCTTGGCCGGTCACGACCACCAGAACTCGCCGGACTGTCTGGTGCCGCCATTCGGCTCGCGGTGGTTTCCTTCAGCTCCTTCCACCATGTCTTCTCGTCCCAGTCTCGAGCGCCGGGAGTGTGGATAAGGTTCGCCACATCGAGCACATCAAGATAGCCATACCGCTTCTGGCGGGGCAGCGCGAACATGAGGCTCTTGACATTGTTCGTATCCGCGATCAAACGGTTAGGCCGTCCGTACAGACCAAAGGTGTCGAAAACAGGGAACAAAAATCGCAGCATCATCTCGAAGCCAGACACCGCCGGATGGATTTCTGGCATGACAAAAACCATGCCTTCGGCGGTTGTCTCGGTTTGCCCGTGGGTTGTAATGTCACCCTCGATCTTGACCAGGGTCGATTGGTCAATCAGCTCCTTGGACTGCGGGTAGATGGCATAGGCGGCATATGCACTGGTGATGGTGGCGATCGGCTTGGCTTTTCGGGTCTTCTTGTTCTCGTAGAACTTGACGTTCCCAGTCAGGAGGGGCGTGGTCCGATCATAGGCAGAGCGCTTCTTCATTGACTTGCGCATTTTCTGGTACTGCTTTGGATCTGGTGGATTGACCACACACCAACAGCGGCGCCAAGGTGTGCCGGCACCGAATCGGACCCGAACCCAGTCCTCGTACTTGGATAGCGTGCGCTCCATGATGTCGCGGATGTTGTTGAGCGATTTGCCCTTGCCGGCGATGATGCAGCCGGTGTAGGCCTCTAGAAGCGAGGAATGTTCGTACAGAGCCAGACGAATCGCGGCGGCCCACTGAGTCATCGAATGGACCGAGTTGAAATGGAAGAGATAGCGATTCTTGGCCGCGGTGGACACGCTCAGTACGTTTTGGATTGGCGCGGCGTCGGGGCTTCGAGTCGGCAGCGAGTCGATCTATTGAAGTTAGATTTGAACCTGGATGATTCCGTCTCCATGGTTACGTACTATTTTGATCGAGGCATCGGAGAGGTTGATGAAGGTCGGTGTCACCTCACCGTCGTCACCGGCTGCGTCCAGTGCAGCGGCATCCCAGAGAGACAGGACCGTGCCGACGAGCTGAGCAAAGCATTCCATCCACTGTCGATCTGCGCATGGGCGCCCGTCTAGTTCCCCGTTAGCCAGGCGAGCTCCTTCACTCTGTCAGGGAAAGGCAGGCCGTACGTGTATCCAGGTCATTCAACTTCAGAAAGTACCCCTCCTGGTAGACCTTGTTGGCATGGGCATTCAGGTAGCTGAAGATGGGTTGCAACTCGGGCAACGTATCGTGCGCAATGTCGACGATGTGCGGTTGGTAGGTAAACACCATCGAGGCGGGCCGGGACATGTTCGTCCGCTCGATGCTCCGAATGGGAGTCTCCAGCATCCGCAGCTGCGAGTCGGCATCTTGCGGACTGGACGTCTCGCTGCCGGCGGCATTGGCATTGTCTTGGGACGGCTTCTCTGGGAACGGTTTCTGTTGGTGTCGGGAATCGGAGGAGAGGCCCCGGAGCGACTGGCTCCAGGACGAGATGAATGACAGGACTGATGCAAGGGGGGCAGCTGTCAGCGATCTGCTGCGAGATTCCGGGGTGTCTTGGAATGTGTTCCACGTACCACGCGGGCGGCCCATGGCTCGGAAGGCGACCTGGGATCACATCCAGGATCGCACGGCACTGGGGTCCCGGTCAAGCAGAGCACCGAGGGTTGGGTTGGGATGTGTCTCGGTGCGATTGGAGATGAAAGAAATGTCTTGAGATAAGTAACTAGTATGAAGATAACTAGTATTTAGTTTCAGTACTTCACCCCAGACAAGACAGTTCGGGACGCAGGCAAATACCGACTGGTCGGAATACTCGGGAACAAAAAAGGTCAGACCATGGAGCTCGAAAAAGGGGCAGCGGAACAGGGTTACAGAGCTGGAGAGGGAGGAGAGGGTTGACCGTGTCCGGCCACGAAAAAGAGAGATGACGTTGCCTTCGGGCCGGCCGCGCGGAGTATACCGATCACTACGAGTCCGTTAGGTTGATTAGACCCTAGGCCGTTGACCCTCACTACCCTCACTAAGTACGGAGTAGGTAAGGTAGGTTAACTAGATAGATTCTGAGATTTCTAGGCGTCAATCTCAACTAGTGACTTAGTTAAAATGCGGGCATTGGACAGGGGTTTGGAGCCTAAAACTCACCTAAAGTTAGTGCTGACACGTCCCTACGGATTCGGCTAGGCCTCTCTGAGTTAGGCTTGAGGTACGGGCAGGCCGGCAGGGTCCAGTCCTGCTTCCTTTCTTCTCTGAAGGGGAGATTATTACATTATTAAGTGAGTCCTTTCGGGACCACGTTTCCACCATCACGTCAATCATCCAGATATTAAATTGTCCCATCCTATCTCCCTGTAAACTCCTCCATGAATCCGTTTCGATCCACGACAAACGACCGTAGATAGCCATCCAAGACCGATCAACGATGCAACAACGCCAGCCAAGATCTTGGACTGCGCTGGGAATCCCTCCAATTCTACCGCAAGGTGGCGTCGGATTTTTCGTATGTCTCAGTTGGGTCTTCTTTTTTTGTCCATGTCTAGTTAACTTATCCACACACTCTCTCTCAGGCTCCGCGGACTATTGAACACTAAAACTTCGCCGACGGGGGGGTTTTGGTCCTGCACGTGCCGTTTGAGGGCCATGGCTGGTGACTCTTCCACATCTCAAAGTCGGGTTCTTTGAGACTTCTGATTCTTCAGCAAATTGAGAAGCACACAACCTAGGTAGGTTAGTTAATGTTTTTGATGGACGAGAGTTTCGATTGCTCCTTCCGCATGATCCGATCAACAGATCCTCCAGATCCCGTGATCTCCAAGTCCCGTGATTTGGAGCTGCGCCAAGACTTCCTTCCACTCTCCCACCTGCACCGCCACACCAAGAGGAGTTCCGCTGGCTTCCAAGTGGCTCCATCTGACGGGGTAAAAACCGGACTACGGAGTACGAGTACAGTCGTACTACGGAGTACGAGTACGTACCTATGTACTCAGTCCAGAGCAGGGAGACGGACAGTTACATGCAGTTTCAGAGCTCTGTCTGATTTTGCTCGGAAATCTCCACCACTGAAGATTCTCTCTGTATTTTTAATATAGCCTATTTCATCGACTCATGATCGGAAGTTTGTTACTCGTAAAGTCCGAAAATCACCCCTCCATCACCTGTGACAGGGCTGGGTCAACCATCATCTCCCCGGGCATCGTCGAAAACGTTGTCCCGACGGGTTGAGGATGGTCCTGGTCATCCATCAGGAACTCCATCTCCTTCATGGGCCCCCCCACATGATGGCTCCTGGCATGGCCCGGATCCCCAGAAGACGGTACTTCAGGGGCAACGACCCGCTCAGTCGGCTGGCTCGGCTCCCCCAACTCCCAGTCGACCCCGTGGAGACCAAACAGACCATCCTCACTTCCGTCCCCCGTCAGCGCCCGCTGCATAAACAGGGCCTGAATGTCCTCCTCCGAATGCCCATGCTTGCTGCGCATATGCACCCAGAGAT
This sequence comes from Thermomyces dupontii, assembly GCF_041956625.1. Classification (NCBI taxonomy): domain Eukaryota; kingdom Fungi; phylum Ascomycota; class Eurotiomycetes; order Eurotiales; family Trichocomaceae; genus Thermomyces; species Thermomyces dupontii. Next base: position 213,411 of record NW_027192316.1, on the reverse strand, counting down.
CGTAGTCCCGATGGAAACGATACGGACAATCAGACACAAAACAGGCAATCTGACGGCCCGTTTCCTCCGCGTAGCCTTCCCCAGTAAGGAGCGTCAAAGTCGACGGAGTAGGCCGGCTGCGACGCTGTGAGGCATCCATCCCCTGCCGCAGCCTGCGCTCTGTCTTCGTGTTGGGCAGTCCCAAGTGTGCCGTGCGCACGTGCTCCTCCAGGGCAAGCTTGCTGCCGTAGCGTTTCCCGCACCCGTCGCGGCCATCCCAGCCCTCGACGCGCTTCGAGCGCGAGAGATCGGTCTCACCGCAGACAAACCGCTTCTCGCCCTGGTGTACGGTCCGGATGTGAACCGTCAGGTTGCCGCTCTTGGTGAATCGGCGGTCACAGCCCGGCTCGGGACACGGGAACAGCCGTCGCTCATCCAGGCTCACATCACCGTGCACGATCTCCAGATGCCGCCGTAACTCCCGAGACGTCGAACAGACAACCGGGCACTGTGGACATTGCGGCGGGTGTTCTTCCCGGATATGCGCTTGGAGTTGAGCATACGTGGAGAAGCACACAACCCCCGCCTGATTCTCGGGTGATTGCTGCTTCGAGCACTCGCTACAGACAAACCGTGTCTGAGAATGCATGCGACTCTCGTGGGCCCGAAGATGGCCCGCAGTATCGAACGCCTGCGTACACTGCTGACCCGTCTCGGGGTCCATGCGAGTGCAGGGGAAGGGCTTCCGGTTTAAATGCACCATCATGACATGCCGATGGAGGGTCGAGTGTTTTCGGAACGTCTCATTACACGGCGGATATTCGGTACACCGATACTTTTCCCTGCCATCATGCGCTGCTAGGTGTCTTCGCAGGCGCGTACCGGTGACAAACGACTTCCCGCATCCGGGTCTGTCGCAAACGTAATCTCGGATCTGCGTATGTGCGCTCTTCACATGGTGGTTGAGATGAGATGCCCGCAAAAACGTCTTTTCACAACCATCGTATTGACACTTGAAAATGCGCTCATTTCGATGCGAGCGGATATGCTCTTGCAAACGGGCCGGTCGATTGAATGCCTTGGTGCAGCCCTCGAATGGACAGAGATGGGTCTTTAACTCCGAAGGGTACTTGGATGACGTTGTGGAGTATGGTGTTGCGGGTGTGTCATTGTTATTGTTGTTGTTCGCGTCACCGTCGCTCGACTCTGTTTCCGAAGCATAGCTGGCATCTGACCGGGCCTTTTCATGGATCCGATCTTCTAGGCATTAGACTTGTATCCAGTAAGGATCATCCGAGCTCACCTTGCGGATCTCCAGCGTATCTCGGGGCCTTCCATGGAGACACGCAGACTTCTGCGGATGCCTTGCGCTTCAAGGCCATGGCCTGCAAACCAATTGACGGAGAAAACAGGGGTTCATTTCATCAAAACAAGAGCTTCGAAATATTTTCTGCCGTCTGTGAAGGTGAGCTGTTGTGGTCGGGAAGGATATAATCTAGCCATATTTGGTTAGCGCACTATCAGCCATGCGACTTTTTCGGCCTCCCATTGTTGAAGGTCGAGCAGCTGCAAAATCTTTCCTCTGTCGATCGTGACTATAGATTCATCACTTCGTCATCATGTCTGACTACGGAGATCACGACGTCGAGGACACTGGGTGAGTATTTCCTCGGAGTTGCGTTCGATCCTCCCAGTACTGACGGTTTTTGCGCGCCCACAAGCTTCGACTACGAGCCAGCCGAGGTTTTCGATGAAAATGAACCCGAGGACTTTATCCCCGATGAAACCGAACAAGCCGAAGCCTATGAAGGCGGCGCCGAGGAGTCGTACGACCGTGGCGTGAACGGGAACAAAATTGTGGTGTCGGGGGATCCGAGTGCGGGCTACGGGGGCCCGGTGATGGAGCAGCACCGTGCGAAGAAGATTCCGAATGACCAGCGCACAACGACGCCATACATGACCAAGTATGAGCGCGCGCGTGTTCTCGGCACCCGGGCGCTTCAGATCAGGTGTGTGGATGCTTGGTATTCCATGTGGTGGTGATGGGACCCTCCCCTGCTAACGGGTTACAAGTATGAATGCTCCAGTTCTGGTTGAACTCGAAGGCGAGACGGATCCGCTGCAGATCGCCATCAAGGAGCTTAATCAGAAGAAGATCCCTCTGGTGATCAGGAGATACCTCCCCGATGGATCGTATGTGTTCCCAGTCTTAACTCCTTGTTGAATTCCTACTGACCTGAAGTCCCAGGTATGAGGACTGGACTTGTGAGGAACTTCTGTGATGTCTCATCTGGTTCGAGTGATGTCTTTTCCATGGGCGTTTGTTCTTTGCATTCGGCATAGCGTTTGGTGTTGGTGGATCTGGGTTCGGCTTGCGAATTGGTATTGCGTACAAATCTCAGGCAAAGACACGGACATAGATTAGATACCAGTTCGGTTCAATTGGGTTCATTATCTTGAAAACATCATCCACGTTCAAAACTTCAAGGTGCGTGTTCTGAATGCTAGTCACGTGTCAATGCTTGCCCTAGAAGTCATTCACCATTCACTGGCATTCAGTAGGCATCTCCCGGTAGTCCTACTCTTAAATTCGGCATCCAAAGGATCATTTCATTTATTAGACAATCTACTTCATGTTGTGATTTGAGTGCCCGCGAAGCTTCAATTGTCGAGGGAGACCCCTCAGTTGGAGCTGCTACAAGGGGTAGGCGTTGATGTTGCCGGGTTTCACGTCATCCGTGTCGATAGGATGATCGAATCATCGAGCGGCCGTTTCGGCGACAATTCCTTTATAGGTTCGATTCGAAAACTCTCTTATATTACTCCAAGATATCTTTTTTTCCTTTCACAACTCGTCGTCGGCCCGAGCATTCAACTTGAGACTCAATCGCATTGGGTGCAGAGACTTCTTAGAAATTGACCAGCTGGGTCTAGGGTGCCCTGCAGATCATCCAAATCTTCCTGTACGATCGACGAACGCGTTCTCGCGAGAAGCCAAGTAGGAGGTTATCTCGCAAGCCATCGACGGAGAACGCCCTCTTCCCGGTTCAGGCTTCCAGATGACAAGATATCAGATTAGATTCCGGATTCGACGAAGTAGACCCATAGGTCGAAAGCACGATGGAGAAATAGTTATGAGATCCTCTTTTGAATCGAACTCCTAGAGGAAATGCCGCCGTAAACCCGTTTGATCTCACATCGCACTCGGGTCCATGATGACGACGTGGCCGCCGTATCATATGAATGCGGCTGAGGACAATTTCCTGTTGTTGGAGGCCACTCGAGCACTGAACCGTTGCCAGTGACGACAGCTTAGAAATCAGATTTCAGAATTCAACCAAATTGGATCCTGAGGGCAGAGTGCCTGGAATATTAAAGAGGGGTAGTACGGAGTACAGTATTCAGAACCGAATTTCCAAGGGAACTGCCGCCGCGAGGCCGTTTAATCATCACATCGACGCAAGTGACGGGAAACCTTTCAAGATCACCTATCCTTGTGACGCAGGTCCCATTCGGAGAAACTCGGTCGTTGAAGAAGCCTCGCAGGCACACAAGTCACATTGTCCTGCATGATAAGTGGCAATTTGTTTGGAAAACACAACAAACCTTTAATATGCGCTTTATTGTTCATTGAAGTAGAATATTAATCCTATTAATAACTTCAAGGCATAAGCTGTAGTCACCACACCTGTATGGAGTACTCCGTACCCGTGCTCCAAGGATGCACCCACAGGTTTTCCGTGTCACCGCATCCACAGGATTTCCGTGGGTGCGTGATTGGAGCACGGGTACTGAACTAATGGTTAACAATACTTAAAGTATTGATGATCAAGTCAGCTTGCCTTGCTGACAGTCTGACACACACACACGAGAGTCAAGTACTATGTCGAGATGTTCGGCGAGTGAAAATAGGTTAAGTACTGTTTTTACGAAGAGAACTGATCCACTGAACGGATGTCAGCCGTCAGAACTCAGGACGTCGACAATCGTGATGTCGGTGGATTAGAACTTGGCCCGCAGAGAAGTCCGCAAAGGCGCAGATTCGACCGGTCTGCAATCAACGTTGACCTTCCGAAATTCCGGTCCACACGCAGATCCGCCTCGGGTCCTCGGCAGTTCGGCAGGAATCCCACAGAAAAAGGTTAACCAATTAGTAATTCCTCTGAGGCCAATCAGTTGCGGCATTGCACCCCAGCCGAGGGCCCCAAAGGGCCAAAAGCAACCCAGGACCCCAACTCTCACTAACTAATAGGAACCTTCCCTCAACAGTGACCAAAAATACGGAGTAGCCTCTGGACTGCAAGACAGCTCCTCTGTACGGAGTATAGGGTCTGCCAGTGTCAGGGGTTGCTACGTACCAATTTGCCATAGATGCCGAGAAAAGAGGCATTACGGAGGAGTCAACCAATCAGCCCGTAATTGATGTGATCGAAATGTTCTCTTATGAGGTATGGAATTAGGGCATAGGCCGAGAAAGCCCTGGTTCGGATTTGGTGCCGAAGCTCCTCAGACTCAAGCCAAAAAGTTTTAGGCTCGGAAACGAGGAAATATCTTCATCAAACCTATAATATAGAGACATGGGCTCATGGCCGTCAACCTCCTTCTCTCTTATCTCATTCTGCACGCAAGTCAACTCTCTCCCTCGGGCAGGGAGGTGAGCAGTGACGCAAAATGGGACGAGAAGATGGAATCAACCAGCAGAATGTCCACGCATCTGCCACGCCGGGAGCGGAGGAGTCTAAGATCTCACCCTCCAGCATGACCGCGACGGAGTACGGTCACGACAAGGCCGTAGAGTTTGATAAGGGCCTGAAAGCTTGGCTGCAGGTGTTGGGAGCGTTTTTCATGTACTTCAATTCATGGTATGACCCTAGCCATTCCCAAGTCGACAAAATGAAGGCTGGAAAAGAATTCTGACTGACTTGAGCAATATAGGGGCATCATCAACACGTTTGGCGTCTTCCAGACCTTCTACGAACAAGGCATGCTCTCGCACATGTCACCGTCGACCATCTCGTGGATCGGCTCTGTCGAGTCGTGCTTGCTGATGTGCGTCGGCGCGATCGCCGGCCCCCTGTTCGACGCAGGCTACTTCTCATCGCTGCTAATCGTGGGCAACATCATGGTGGCGTTTGGACTCATGATGACGAGCCTTGCAGACCAATACTACCAGATCCTCCTCGCCCAGGGCATTTGTCTCGGCATCGGCGCCGGGCTGCTCTTTACTCCCGCAGTCGCCATTCTGCCGCAGTACTTCCGGCGGAGACGTGCGCTGGTCAACGGCATCGCAGCCTCGGGCAGCAGCATCGGCGGTGTCGTCTTCCCCATCGTGTGGCGGCAGCTACAGCTGAAGATCGGGTTTGCCTGGGCGACGCGGGTCCTCGGCTTTGTCGCCCTGGCTACGGGGGCGGTGGCCGTGTCCGTCATGCGCATGCGTTTCCGCCCAACCGAGAAGCGCGGCCTGATCGATCTTTCCGCTTTTCGAGAAATTCAGTACGTGACCTTTTTGATCGGCGCCTTCCTGGGCTTCATGGGCTTCTACAATTTCGTCGTCTACGTGCAGCCCTTTGCCATCGAGAAGGGCATCGTTAATGACAATCTTGGCTTCTACCTCGTACCGATCCTCAATGCCGCGTCGGCCCTGGGCCGCATCGCTCCGAACATGATGGCTGATTACATAGGGGCTTACAATGTGCTGGTACCGTTGTGCACCATCACCTCCCTGCTGGCATTCTGCTGGATTGCCGTGCATAGTACCGCGGGCATCATTGTGCTCGCCGCGCTGTATGGCTTCTGGTCCGGCGGATTCGTCTCCCTCCCGCCGATCGCCATCATGACCGTGACCAAGGATTTCCGCAAGCTCGGCACGCGCATCGGCATGGCATTTTGCATCAATGCCGTCGCTTTGCTGATTGGCACGCCGATTGGTGGCGCGCTGCGGAACGCGACGGGGTCGTACCTCGGGCTTCAGCTGTTTTGTGCGTGTAGCTTGGCGGTCTGTACCGTGATTCTCGCGATACTGCGCTTTATGCGCTCGGGGCCCAAATTCCGATATCGGACCTGAGTGTGTTGATTCCAAACTTTGGCTACGGACTAATCTTGACGGCACTCTTATGTTACGTTGTAACTGCATTCGCATGATTGCATCATGGGTTTGGCCTGCATTGTGCATAGAAGGCGTTATCGGAACTTTTTTACTCATGATTCAACAAATTTACTGTCTATCCATGATCCCAGTATATTATACATACATCCAATGAATTGAATAAAACCCACCGTCTAGACAATCGATGCAAAAATATATGACATCATGAAACCCACTCCGGGCTAACGACGAAATTCTCGCCGTTCTCTCTAATATGTTCGAGGTTCTTATCTCGGCTGCACGGTTTCCGCATATCAAACGCGTCTTCACCTTCGGACTGGCCACTTGGGTCGTCCTGATAGTATCCAACGACACGGCGGAAGACAGAGTACCTTGTCATGCGTCAACTCCCGCCACTTTATATCATAGGGTGCGATTCAAAGGATAGAAAAAAAAAAAAAAAAAAAAAAAACTAACAACCCCCATCTTTTGTACATATCAACGGCAACCTTATTCTTCTCCCGCACATACAAGTCCACAAACCACGCATCGTTGATATCCGAGGCCTGCTCGAGGCTCTCGGTCAACCTCCGCGCAAAGCCCAACCGTCGCCATGCCGGCGCGACGGTCAGGACGGTGATGTGCCCGTGCCAGGGCGTGTAGTGTTCCGAGTGTCGCATGGACGGCGGCTGTTCTTCCAACTTGCCCATGACTATTGCATTGTCACTCACCCCCGGATTATCCCCGTTTCGGTCGATCATTAGCTCCCAGAGCATTGTAACCACATCATGCCTGATTACAGGACAAACTCACTGTAGCCGACGATTCCGGCATCTCGGTCCTGCACGACGCTGAACAGCGACGGCCATCGCATCAGGTAGTTGAGGTAGAAGCCGATGTCGTAGTTCTCGGTCAATGGGTCGAGGTTGGTGAGGTTGAGGGCGAGAAGGTCCATGGGACCTGCGCGGCGAATGAAGCTCATCTTGGCGATTGGAAGGGCATTCTTTTGCTCTCGTAAGTAGATTTTTTTTTTTTTACAGTATCAACCATGCGATTTTCTGAGACTGACGTCGCCGTCGTGGGGCATTCGTGGAACAGCAAAATTTCCTGCTGGTTAGCCTGGGTCAGGGACCCTCCCCGTGCCTGAAACCTGGGGCATCCGTCCGACGTCGATTAGTCATCCTCCTGAAACTGACCCTCCTTTTCAGTATAATGACAACACGGGGTCATCTCACTCACGTCCGCTTCGTCTGGCACGAACTGACGAATCGAATCGATGACTGGATTCTCTAGCTCTGTGCGAAACCATTGATATTTCTGAAATTTACTCACGGTCCGACACCATGTCGATACCATCCTCACCCTCTTCAAATAGACATCGCCGCCATCCGTCCAGCCTGGATCTAACTCCGAGCACCTACACCGACAATGCATACTACTACCCGCAGACACCGCAGTCCCCCAACCCCTGGGGCCTGCGACCAGAGAACGCCGGGCAGACGCTCAACGGGGAGCGGCGCATGTCGGAGGATTACATGAGCAACGTCGGTGACGGCGGGGGCGGGGGCCTGGGTAATCTCGCGGACGAGCTGGCCGACGCCTGGGCCGACGAAGACGGGTACGAGGACGCATCGGGTATCGAAGTCGGCCAACCACCGGCGGACGGGGATTCGACAGCAGGTGACGACGAACCGGGTGGTCGCCGCCGGACCGGGGAGGGCAACGATGAAGAGGGTGATGTTTCACAGGACGAACAAGAGCAGCACAACAACCGTCTATCGCTGCCGAGGCCGAAATCGATGCATTTGCAGCACCGGCACCGCCGGACGGAATCGCAGTATGACGGCTCGGATTACGGCAATGACTCGGACTTGGAGGAAGCCGCGGATATCCCGCCGAGTCTGGAGGCGCGCATGGCCGCAATCGAGAGCCTGGCGCGTCGCGGAACAGGCGACGTGCCGGGGGCAAACGATCAAGTTACAAATCGACTGATTGAGAGCCTTCAGAATTTGGGGGCGCAGACGGGGATTGAGAACGGCGCTGCTAGGTACAAAACCACCACACTAATAAGCATAGCATAAGTAGACGGAGACTAACTCACTCTTTAGACTCATCACTGCACACGCATCCATCACATCACATCTAACGCACCAGACGCGGGCCATCCAGGCACTGATCCACCCGCTTCTCTTCTCGCAGTTTCCTCTGCTCACCCCCGAAGCCATTGACGATCTGATCCCGATGATCGACGAGGGTCTCCTCCCCAGCTTGCCTGTTCCTTTCCCAACCGCGCAGCAGCAGCAGCAGCAGCAGCAGCCCGCATCCCCAACACCGTCCTCTCCACCCACATCTCCCTCCTTCCGACCTACATCCTCTTCCTCTTCCACCTCCAAGGCCCACAACAACAACAACTCCTCCGCAACTACGGACCCGCTCACCTCCCTCCAATCCCTCCTCACGCAAACCGACGACCTCACTCTCGCCCTGCGCACCCTCAGTGACACCCTCCACGAATCCCGCCAGCTCACCTCAACGGCCTCGCGCCGGTTGCGCTCCGCGCGCGACCTCGTCGCGGAGCTGCGCCGCGAGGACCAGGACCGCGAGGAAGGCCTCCGCTTCATCGAGCGCGGCGAGTGGGACCGGCGCCTGCGTGAGCGCGAAGCCGGCCGCGTCTGCGGCGAGGTCGTCAGCGGGTTCGAGCAGGTGTGCTGCGAGTGGCGGAGGAAGCTGTTTGGATCGGCGGGCGAAGTTACTGCATAGGCTTTTCTTTTTCTTGATAAGTTCGTCCTGTTGCGTTTTGATACCCTTTTTGTGCGTTCTGATAAAAAGTGTCGACGAGTCGGCATGAAAGTTAGACATATTCACAACAGGAGATATCATTATTGCGTGTCATGTATGTTAGATGCAGTAGAGATAGTATTTCTTACTGGTAAGTAATGCCTTGAATGAAAAAGATTGATACCAATACAACACATCCTCCCTATGAGAAAGTCGACTCCCGTCCTTTCGTCGCATGAACTACAAGCAGCAGAACAGTATATACCATTTGAAAAGATTTTCATTCTCATGACATTTCTCATGTCGAACCTCATCCCGTTCAAACATTAAGAAAAAAAGAACATCACAAAACACATCTGACCCTCTCAAACATCTTGACTACCTCCTACCCACCCTCGTCAAGAAAAGAGAAAACATAGAAAGGTGGACAAGATATATGGCATGATCAATGGCATGACGAGTCGAGTTACAACGTTGTACACATGCAGGCGGACAGGAACAAACAAACAGGAAGAGAGCAAGGTTTTCATTTTTTTTTTTTTTTTAATTTTCATATTTTTTTTTCTCAAAAGACGGACGTAGAGAAATAGAGTGCAGAGTTACTGGCGGTTGCGTTTCCAGCTCGGTACCCACACCCCCGGCTTGTCGCCGCCACCTGACGCATTCGCCGAGTTCGACGAGGACGCTGCCGGGGGTGGTGGTGTCCGGCCGGGAGGCGGGGTGGCGCCGGCGGAGCCCGACTCGCCGCGCCGTGCGGGCGGAACGTATTTCCCGGGAGCGGGAGCGGGAGCGGCGGCCGGAGCCGCAGCAGGAGCCGGAGCGGCGTGGCCGCCGTTGGCCGGGGCGGGGGTAGGGCCCGGGGACGGGGACGAGGCCGGTGGCGGGGTTGCAGGGGTGGCCTGGCTGTCGCCCTTGTTGCGCAAGTGCGGCGGCACGTAACTGTTGGGGTTCCGTGGCAAAGTGGAGGTCGTCTCCTTGTCGGTTCCGGCCGCGTTGGCTGCGGCGGGCGGAGTCCCGACCGTGCGTGGAAGCAGGTTGAGACGCGGACGCTCGCGCTCTGCCTTGCGCGCCGCTCTGCGGGCAGCGGCCTCCTCCTCGCGTTCCCTCTGCTTGGCTGCAATTTCGTCCAATTTCCTGTACAAAAGAATCAGTGACACGCTCGGTCAATGATGTCTCGGGCTGAACGTACCTGCGCTGCTCTTCCCGCTGAGCCTTCTCCTCCGCAAGGATCCGTCGCTGCTCTTCCTCGCGCTTCCTCTGCTCCTCTTCCTCCCGACGACGCCGCTCTTCCTCTTCTTGTCGGTGACGCTCCTCGGCCTCGCGCTCGGCCTTCTCGCGACGACGTCGTTCTTGGACCTCCTTGATCCGCTGTCGTTTCTTCGCCTCGAACTCCCGCTCGGCAGCCTTGCGCCGCTTCTCGAACTCCTCGTGCCGTTTCTCGGTGACCATGGCACGGAATTCGTTGAAGTACGGCACAAGGCGGCTCAACCGGTGCTTGAGCGCCACCGCTTCCTTGTGCTTGCGCTGCGCTTCCTTGAGCTTCTGCTCCTTTTGGCGTTCGTACACCTCCAAATCGTGCTTCTTTTGCCTCTCGTAATCCTCCGCAATGTACTTGAGCTCCTCCCGGCGGTATGCCCGCTCCAGGTGGTCGATTCGCTTGCCAGTGATCCGGATGCGGTCGTTGAGTTCGTTCTTCTCCTTCTCCAACTGGGCGAGCTTGATCGCACGGATGCTGTTGGTGTCCAGGTTCTCAATGTCCAGCTCGCTGACGTCCAAGCCCTTCACGCCGTGCTTCAGTTCCTCCAGTTGCTTCTTGATCTCTTGTTGCCGAATGCGATTCTGCTCGTCCTTAATTCTCTTCTTCTCGCGCTCGCGGTGCTCATCGAGCAGCCGCTGCTTCTCCGCCTCCTGCAGCTGCTGAGTGCGGATGCGCTTGCGGGTCTCTTCTTCGCGCTGCTTGCGCTGCAGAGACTCCGTGGCTGCCTCCTTCTTCTTCTCGATGATCACGCGACGAGCTAGCGTCTCCTCGTGTTCCTTGGCAGCACCCTCACGGGCGCGAGCCAGAGCGGCCTGTTTGGCCTCCAGTCGAGCCGCCGTGTACGACGGGTCGACGTACATGCAGGTGATGTGAAGCGTCTTGGCCAGGCGGGTGAGCTGAGAGCGTGCAATCTCGGCTGGCGTGCTCTGCAGACGCTGGACGGAGCCAACCTCGCTCTCCGCCGAGCCCGCAGCACTGCCAGGGTGCAATGCTTTGGCGGAGGAGAAGATGTCCGAGTCAAAGGTGAGGACGCCCGCGACGTGATCGACGCGAATCGCCAGATCACCCTTCTTGCAGCCATTCATGATGAACTTCTCGATCATCGCCGGCGTCACCTGGAACGGATCAGGGAACTGAGCAAGCTCGTAGACGAACTTGAGTTCGACCGTCTCGTAGACCTGGGACAGTTGCTGGAATAGCCGAGTGAGGATGACCTGCTGTAGAGGCTGGACGTATTTCTCCATCTCCGGATCCGCCCCGATTTGCTTGAGGATCGGAGTGATCCTCTTGCAGATCGACAGGGGATGGAACTCAACCTCCAGAATGTTGTACAGCTCACGGATCTCCGGCCGAGCGCGTTTGAGCAGATCCTTGTTTAGGATATCCTTGAACAGACCAGCCCGTGTGGGTGGCTGGGCCATGCCGAGGAGGTTCGTAAGGCGAGCATTCTTGTTCTTCCGCACCTCGTCGATATCGACAAGAGCACTGCGCGAGCGCGACGTGCTGATGACGGGGATCGAAAGCGCCGAAAGCAGCACAAAGGATGCGGCCTTGGTCATATCCGCCTCTGCGACCGGCGGATTGTCCTTCTTCGATCCTTGGCCGGCGGCCAGAGCGGTGGCCGACTGGCGAAGGAGGTTGTAGTAGCGGTTCCAGGCAGCTGCGTGGAACAGATAGTTTTCGCTGACGAGGAAAATGCGAGCCAGCTTCTCATAGTAGTTGGCCATCATGATGTTCTTCGGCGGGCGCTTGCTGAGGCTGAGAAGGGTATGGATGTCCTCGACACTCCGGAAAGCCTCCTGCCACAGTTCCAGCTCCACGGCAACGTTGAGCTGCTGGAATCGAGTATCAAGATGACGCTGCAGGGTATCGGGATCGCTCAGGTTGATGGCATGCATCTGGCCGGAGTACTTGGCCGCAGTCTGGACATGGTTGCGCAACAGCTCGCACAGGCGCCGGAACTCGGTTTTGCGGGTGTACTTCAAGCAGAACTGGAAGGCCTGCAGAGCCGTGGACTGGTACATGACCTCGAGACGGGCATTGTTCTTGAGGATCTCCAGCACGGTCCGGTACGTTTCCCACAGGAACTTCAACCACGGGGTGACGACAGCACGGTCGGTACGGTCTCGTGATTGATCTCCGGACACGGTCGCAAGCAAGATGGTCTCTGGAGTCTCGATGGCTTCCAGATCCTCCACGTTGGCGGACGGGGCGCCGGACTCGATCGAAGATTGAATCTCATCGGCCTTTATTTGCGCCTCGGTGACCTTCTTCTCGGCCAGTTCGATGAAGTGTTTGAGAACAGTCTACAAGCGCAAACAACGGTTAGCATGGTCAATTGAGCTCGCTGAGTACGGGATTGGCTCACCTCAATTGTGCCGACATTGGCGTTTTGAGCAATGTTCTTGTATTGGTACAGACCATCCTTTGCGGATTTTCCTTTTCGCAGATCGACGCAGAGCTCCACAAACAAGAGCATCACTGGCTCGAGCGAGGCGACAGGCGTGCTGCGAGTGCGCTTCGAGGTGACATGTTCGTGCAGAACCGTGAGGGCGGCCGGAGCCTGGCCCACGGCGATGAGTTCTTGAGCCCTCTATTATCAATGACAAGTGGTCAGCCAACAGCTCTCCCAACAGATTTTGAATCGCATTCGTCCTTCCTGGGCGGACAACAGCACGCGCTTCGTACCTTGAGGACATTTTCGGGCTTAATGTGAGGTGGAGGAGGCATGGTGGGCGACCTGCCCCAAGGGCGACAATGGGGATAGTTTTGTTCTGTTTTAGGGGGTGACCACGACCGGGCAACAGAGGCGAAAGACTTGTCCGAGACAGAGAGAGGAAGAACTCGGGCAGCGGTCGAGTTCTGGCGATGTCCACGGTGGACAGAGCCGATCGGACCTTGCAGAAAAAAAGTCGTTGTGGGCGATGCACGCAGTGAACGGCAAAATCCCGGCGTCCGCCTAAGCGATGAGTCACGTGATCTGGCCGCTGCCTCAGGCCGTCTGAGGCTCCCTACGGACTCGGGTAGCTACGCGTACGAGTACGAATACGGAATGTCCATCGAGCTCGAGCAAAAGTGGCAAACGACAGCAGGAGTGATGTCAACAAGCGTTCTCCCAAGTCTCTAGCCCTATCGTCCCGCGAGTCCCAAATCCCAATTCCTCTGCACAGTTACGTTCAATTTTGAATGCTGCGGATCTTTTATTATTCCGCACTCCGAGGCAGGGACAGAAACCTAAAATCTGGACCGCTGCAACACTATTCACGTGATCTCACGTGACAGATTGGGAGGTGAGCTCCGCGAGTCCGCGACGGTGTAAAAGGCCCGCCCTGCTTCTCTTGCGCGGTGTGGAGAGAGTGGTGAGGTTCAGTTAGGTTATCGATCTCTCGAGTCTATCACTTGCCATCGTGCCAGCCGTTTGACTGTTCTTTCTCACTTCCATATTGCCGTCATTTCTGCGATCCCACCACAACGGGTCAAGGGGCTCACTAAATAAACATCCCGGAATCCCTCGGGCCATTCAACTCCGGGTTGTGGACCCAACAGGAATCGCTAGAGTAAGTTGGCTTGTTATTTCCCCCCTGGTTCAACCCAAGAGCCTCTGAGGAAAAGGGAGAAGCCTGAGGAGGGTTTGGGAGTTGCTGCTGCTGCTGCTGGTCCCTAAGTGCGCTGCCGTCTCTGACTCTCCACCAAACCCAAAGCTCTCCCTATCTCCCCCCTTTCGTCTTCCTCATCCCCCGTCAGAGTCAGACCCTCTTTCCCCCTCCCCCTTCCATTCTCTTTTCAACTGCCTATCATTTTCGCTCACTGCTTTTTTTTTCTTGTTTTTTCTTGTTTCTATTTTTTCAGATAATAACTCAATTCCTTGAAGGATCCCTAGCGGCACAGCGTGCGCGTTCGATTTCCTCCTATTCCCCGTCCTTTCTGTCGCGACGACTCTTCGGATCAGACCATCCCACGAATAATCCGACAAGATGCCGGCTTACGAACTGCGCTCCGTCGGCGATGGCAGGGCCAAGAAGCAGAGCATGGCCGATCTCAAATATCGCCGCTTGATGGAATTGAACAGCCGACTGAAGGAGGATTTGGATCGGCCACGTGTGAAGGTGTCGGAGGCCGCGTTGTCGTACGTGATGATGCATCTTTTCGATTGCGCGCGATATGCTAATTTCATGCGCAGCCTCATCAATTACTGCAATAACACCCGGGACTTCATGGTCCCGTCGGTATGGGGACAAGTGAGTCGCGACGAGAACTCAGGGACATTTCCCGTCACTAACGATAGCGCAGGTTGATAAGCGAGAGGATCCATATGCGCCAACACAAAGCGGCGGCTGCTGTACCATCATGTAATGGCGATTACGATCCGCATGGGATGGATGTCCCAGTGAAACCTTTTTTTCCCCTTTTTCAACTGCGCGTGTAGGGCGTGCATCGGTTCATTGCATAATTTTTGGCCACGACCTTTTCGACATTGTCTCCTATTTCCGGTGTTTGGATGGGGGGTTATTGTGTATCTGGAGCAAATGGAGCAGACCGGCGGAGATACGCGATCGGAAGAATCGACAAACGCCTCTTCAAGTCTTTGTCGGCTTGTCACACTGATCTCACAATGTATACATCAACGAATCCGAGTCGATGCGCCTTTTCCCCTCGACCTGTGTTTACCTCGCCGCCTGCATTCATCCTGGTCATTTCTCTTCTCATTCGTCTCGTACTCTGATTTTTTTTTTTTTATGTTGATGCCCTGTATTGATCACAGCGGTGGGAGGTTCGGATACCGAAAAGATGAAACAGGAAAAAAACGGAATCATCTAAACCACATCTGCGGTTGATCTGCTCTGACCCTAGTTCATTTTTTTTCTCCATCTGTTTTTCCTTTTTTTTTTTTTCCTTGTGTGTGAAATGACCTGGATTTGCCATTTCCTGTATCATAGATTTGGCATTGTTCAGCTAGGTTGTTTAGTTGAACGATGATGGGTTTGACTGTTTAGGCTTTCTCTTATGATCGTTATTGAAGCTATCTGCAGGCAATTGTCTTTCGGTGGCTGCAAGCATTGACGATGTAGGTACTCCGTACAATGTACTCGTATATCCACGACGATACTGTTGGTGTGCGAGCAGAGACCGCGTTCTATCATGATTGTGATTATCTCCTAAACCTCCTTACTCGTAGCCTGTAAGCACGCATTACCAGCCTTGTTCGCAGTAAGTCCACGAACAGAGCTGTGATGATCGAATGAATCCGAATGGTGTACTCGTACGGAGTACTTGTAACAGAAGGTACCTAAGACCAGCAATCGTTTCAGGAAAAAAAAAAAAAAAAAAAAAAAGGGAAACGCGATGAACAGCATCTCCATGCAGTCTGTCCGCAACCACATCTCTGAGGACATTACGATCTGTCCAGTGGCGACTGAATGGGTCTTTCAACCAACTTGTCCTTCTACCCCTTGTCTTGCCGATTGTCAATTATTACATCTCCAAAGACAAGAATTCGACAAAGAAAAATCAAGAAAGAAAAAAAGAAGAATACATGCAACAGCTGGGATTCGCTGGTGGTCACCCACCCAACTACTAACCAGCCGGCGTGTGGCTTAAGTACGGCTGAGCGGACGGGAAGCCCTGTTTTCCACACCCTATGGTCGCATGTACTTATCCTTGCCATGCAAGGGGGTTATATGCACCCCCTTTGCTGGTTGACTTGAATGCAACTTTTGTGCAGGTTGGACATACTTGTAGTTATTGGAGTATTCAATCTGTGGCTGTGACCCTGGTCTCTTTGAATTGTTCTGCAGCTACAGCTATAATCATATATTGAATGGTTTAACATGGTTAATTGGGGGGGGTTCGAAAATACTGTACCATTGGGGCGATTGCTGCCTCAGGCAAGATGTCACAGCAACTCAATGTCGATGACGCCCTCGTCATTTCCTCCCATCAATAATATACAACTCCCTTGGTTATTTCATCATCACCACACTCAACCTCTTCAATAATCCCCCAAGCAAAGGTCAACACAATATGACCGACCAAACATCTTCAATCCAAACCCACCCCGTCGAGGCGGACACATCCATCCACCTCCCCCGAATCACAATCCACTACTGCACGCAATGTAAATGGATGCTGCGCGCTGCATACGTATGTCCCTACCTCAACAGAAGAAATTGTCCATTAGCCAACCCTCAATTGATATTAGTAACAATGGAGAATTTTACTAAGTAGAGAGGAAAAAAAATTTTTATATTATAGTTTGCTCAGGAACTCCTCTCCACCTTCTCAACCTCCCTCGGCGAGGTGGCCCTCGTTCCGACCACGGGCGGCGTGTTCACGGTGCGGGTGTATACTCGATCGGAAGACGGGACGGGTCTTCAGGAGACGGTGCTATGGGATCGGAAGACGAATGGCGGGTTTCCTGGTACGTGTGTTGTCTTCTCCTCACAAAGGGATGGATATATCTTTGTTCTGGTGGATGGGTTGTGCTGATGAGAGTTTGGGGGAATGGAAAATGGGTGTAGAGGTCAAAATGCTCAAGTCCCTCGTACGCAACATCGTCGATCCGGCGCGTGATCTGGGACATGTGGATCGGGCGTTGAAGCAGTCTGCCGCTGGACGGGATCCCTCTGGCTCGAAGAAGGAAGAAGAGCAAGGTCAAGAACGTCAGCCTACATGCGAGGATTGTCGGTGAAATGGGGAAATAGGGACATGCTGAAAGAAAGGAATAAAGGGATTGATTGATATTCACCCCCAACTCGCAGTCACTTTCTCTATAGTTATACTACACGGGGAATCTCCACACATGTACAATCCCACAACCCGGAGAATCCAAAAACCTCGTCAAAACCGAAACGCCCTTATCCCCATGATGTATGCAAGCCAAAGAAGATCCTTATCCGTAATTATTCCCCCAACTCACAGAATTAGTCTCATGCCATGCAAATAGTCCTGGTCCAATATACCGAAATGACATCGCACGTAAAACCGTTCTTCAGCTCGTAAAGAAGGAGAGAAGGAGAGATTGTCAACGTCAATTGCTCATCTGCGTCGGCGGCCGGCGCCTCCAAAACGCCAGCCGCAGCCGACTCTTCTTCCTCGTGAGCCCCCGCGCAACCGACACCGCGCGCTCCGTCGACCGCGCCCGCCGCGTCGTCGTCGTCGTCGTCGTCGTCGCCGCTTCGCGGCCAATGTGCGACTTGTCATTCTCCACCGGCGACGAGCCCGCGCTGCTGAGCCCGCTGCTGACGAACGCCGTCATCACGTGGTAGCTCTTAGTCACATCGTCGTCGATGCGCCGTGTCGCCAGGCCGTCGTAGGCTGATGTGCCGCCGCCGCCCCCGTGTTGGCCCCCCCGCACCACATAGACGTCCGACGACGGTGGCCGCGAGACGTCCACGCTGGTCTCCACCTCGCTGTGGCTGCTGAACACGCAGCCCTCATCGTCGCCGGCATCGTCGTCGCTGTCGTCATCCAGGCTAACGACGCTCGTGGCTTTGGTGACCGGCGAGGCAGGCGTTCCGACGGTGCGTGTATCTGTGCTGGCGCTCTGTGTCCTCCTCTCAAGACTACCTCCGCGGGGTATCGACGGTAACGAGTCGCGGCTCGAGAAAGGATGCACGCGGCCGGTAGACGGTTGAGGACTCGATCCGTTCTCCAGGCTGCGCCGTGGCGAACCCTGCTTGTTGGCGGATTCATCGACCATGATGGTGATCTTGTTCGGACCGGCGTGGTGTTTTCCCGCCTCCGGACTGACCGGCCGGGACGAGCGCGAGTCCCGCGGACGAGATCGCCGCTTCTCCCGATCGGCCAAATCCTGCCAGATGGACCGGTTTGATTGGATCTGCTGCACAGCAAAGGAAAGCTGAGGACACAGCTCCGCGACGCCTTCAAACAGCGGCAGAGCAAACACCGCCATGAAGCTGATCTGGCCTGTCGCCAGCTTGAGCAGATTGCCCAGCTCGGGTGGCCCGCCAAAGAGCGCCGTCTCCATGCCCACTTCCTTTTCCATTTCCCCTTGTCGGGCAAATTCTTCCTGCAAGATGTTGGTCCACCGTTCAGCGATTTGCCAGGGGCGAGACTAGCAAAAGCATCAGCTTTCATCCTCTTGTGATCAAGGCATGCACATCTACTCACCACATTGCTAATGTCGGCGCACTTGATAAGCAGCCCGCAAAGAAGCGTCCGATAGTTGTCCTGATCCTGAGCGCTCCAGTCGCTCACGTTGCTCGACTCGCGGTACTTCTTCTGCAGCTCCGCCATGCGCTCAATGAACTTGAAGTGCACGCCCATGTCGGTGGCGAGGATCGAACTGATGAGGAGTTTCCGCAGTCGGGTATCCCTGAAGGCGGCGGGCCAGTGCCGACGTAGGATCTGAGAAAAGGCAGCGCAGTGAAACGCTTCCAGGACGGAATTGTCGTTGTAGAGCTGCGCGAGGGGAGCGTTCAACTTGGTCAGGAAGAGGTTGTTCACACCGGGATGGCCCACATCGTGGCCAATCGCCGATATCAACAAGGCAAGGGCATCAAAGGACGTGAGCAGAGAGGCAATTGGGGACGGAGAAACAGGGGCCGAGGGGATGCATCCATATGGAGGGAGAGCGCCGATATGGAGAAGCATGCTGAACACGGACTGTAGAACATCGACAGCATGGCGAAAGTTGTGGTAGAGGACAAAGGAATTGTAGGCAGCTCTGCTGGCGAGCAAGAATATGCGCAACTCGCCTGAAGAAGTCAGTCGTCAAACTTACGACTACGAAACGAAGAACGTACCATCGGTTAGTCGCCATGGAGCAACTTCAGGAACGCTCATGGCATGTTTGAGCATGGCGCATGCCGCATACATCAACTCATCGTCGGAGAAGTCATGAGCAGAAAAGTCCCAATCCCCGAGCTTTCGGTCTATCAAGAGCCGACGTTCGTCGGAGACGTGGAGTTCCCTAAACAAAAAACGCCGCATGAGCATCAGGTCATGGAAACTCCTCATTCACAACATACCGATCCTGAAACTCATCAATGACGTCTTCCGGGTTGCAGATGGACTTCATGAGTTTGGAGACCCTGGAAGCGTCAGTCATGTTCGTTTCTGCTTCGGGGAAGGTGAAAAAAAAAAAAAAAAAAAAAAAAAAAAAAAAAAAACAAAAATAACATCGCCTCCCGCAGATACGCATACGGCTCGCTATCTACACCAACCCAGGACTGCTTTCGCGATTTCTTGATCCCCATGAAACGATTGCGCTCCTTTTGAGCAGCCCGACGGACGCGATAGGCATGCACCGTGAGCGCCTGGACTCTGGAGCGATCCACCGGATGCTTGAGCACATCCACGGCGCCGGCATCGACGCATCGGGCGAGCGCCGCTTCCATGCACGCCGTCCATTTCCCACAGTCGTGCAAATGGGGAGTACTGCTGGTCTTGGACACGGCGTGATGGGCCGGTCGCAAAATGGCCACCGGGATGGTGAGTTTCGCATCCTCCTGGATTTGCAGGTCTGACGCTACGTGTGCGAGCAGCTGCACACCATGGATATCCTCTGCATCGGCTGATGCCGGGTGCGATGAAGCGATCGAGTCCCGCGGTTGAAGGCCGTGACCTGCCGGCGCTTCCGGGTCGAACACGACATCGACAAAGGCGAAAATCGGGGCGCAGTGCGACCCGTTCTCGTTCTGCTCATTCAGGTCGGCCAATGTGGCCAGGAACGACTTTGCCGAGCGGCAGAGGTAGACTAGACAAATCGCGCCGGTCAGCTTTCTTACTTTTTCCCCGTATTCTTGATCCCAAGTCGGGAAGGTGGGCAGCGTACTCTGATGGCAAACTCCCAGCAGCAGCTCGACGGACTCCTTCAGGGTGGCGGTCTCGTCTGGCGCGCCGGCGAAGGGATCGGCGGTGAGATCGAGGGAGCGACGCCGAACCCAGCGTTCTGTCTGGACACGATCATCGATATAGACGGCGGAAACATATCCGGGGTGGGCCATGATGCTTGAGCCGGCCAATACCACGGACCACGCCCGGGGCGACGCGACGAGACGGAGAAATCGCAGACACGACCAGCGTCGGTCATTCAGGTGTCGAGTGAGCAATTCCTCGCGGCGGTCGGAACGGACGGATTCAGTTCATTGTCGCGGAACAGACGGCAATGAATGGATTCACGAAGCACAGAGATTCCGGAGATGCCGCGCGAGCGGAAGGGAATGTTTGAGAGAGATGTCCAGGGGAGAGGCAAGGAGAAAAACCAAGCGAATGAAGCGACTAGAGGCCAAGGAACGCAGAACCTGCGAGGCGGGATCGGGCAGAGGAGGAGAAGATCAATCACCACCAGGCGAGATGGAGCGATGCGTGGGGAATAAGCTTAAGAGAGAAAATAAAAAAAAAGGTAGCAGACTTCGAGGGGCCAAGCGGCCAAAAGTGTCGAGGGTTCGCAGGGCGCTGATTGGCTGGTGAATTCTGCTGGGATTGGAAGGATTTGTTCCGTTGGGCTTCCAGAAGCTCCAGAACAGGTTGTGGGTCAGGCGCTGCTGTTGGCGGCATTGGCCAACTCGGGTCATCGCCAGCCAATCCGCATGCAAGGATTTCCATACAGATTCCGAAGGAGCATAGCGCGTAATTTAACCCGCTGACTAACGATTCCGGGCACTTTTCTGGCCTGTCATTGGTTCGGCGGTTCTTGATTCCGCGCTTCCATGGAGGGGCTGTTCCGCTGTCACATTACGCTTACGGCTGTTTACTCCGTACATTACGGCCAAGCCGGTGGGTCGGATCGAGGAGTGGATTTTGTGGAGTGGAGAGAGTGTGAATTTCCAGAAGAGTCAGTGGTTTTCTCACTAACCGTTTTCGTCATAGTCATAGAACCTAACTTACGGAGGAAGTGAGGAACTCCGCCGGCCTCGCTTTTTCGTATTCGTAGTTAGTTAACTATTGCCGGGGCTTTGTCTCTGCGCCTTCCAGGGGCCAAATGGACTCCGCCCGAGGACAGACAGTTCATCTAGTTATGATAGTTTCACGATATACTACTATTTTATTGCTGTCCCTGATCAAAGGAATCAGCAGTCGGACTCCGCTCCGTCATGCATGGTCTGACGCCCACGCAGATCCCGTCACCTCGCTTATGGAGATTAAGCCAACCCAAATGGATTCCTATCGTGCATGGTCAAGTCAACTGGGACACTAGCCGGAGTTGGGATCCCGATTTGGCTACATACAGTTCAAGAATAGAGTGTTGAGAGGACTTCTCGTCTCATGAATGATGCCTTCAGTTCTGAAGTTCTTCGGGACATGAATGGCTGACAGCGGAGTCCAAAGCGGAGCGATCGCAGCTCACTAAACCTCGCTTATCGAGGGCTGAACTTTAACGACGTTAGCTTCGTGATGGGATTTCTTCGTTGGGATAAGTCTCTCCTCTCTGCTCTCCCCCCAGGATGGACGGAAACAACTTATCTGCCAGGATACGGAGTACAAGATCCAAACCGATGCCGAAGACAAAGAGACGCGCACACGCCGCACAGACACCCAACCAATGCGAGTATTACATACTGTACGGAGTGTATATAACCTATGTATACGAGTTCTCGTCAGTTTCAAATCCACTGTCCAGCTTATGCCGGTTCAGATCTGCCACGTGACTCTGACTCGACCCAATCTGGTTGGATGGACTTTTGAGGGGTTTCTGGTCCAGAATCCAGAAAAAATCGAGAAACACGTTTTCTTGTTCGACCCTGGAGATCTGTCCTGCTGACGGTATGTACCACTACTACTACAGTATGTATCAATATGTCGGAATCCAAATTCACCAGTTAAGCTATTTAAACTTTCGTCTAACCTTGGCCGTCGGTTGTCGATCTCTCTCGGGTCTGGGGTAACCCGCTCCGAATACTGTACTGTACTCGTAAGTTTAATGGCTGGATGGTTTCCCGTCTCTTCTCTCGCACTTTGTTCGAAAAAGAAAAGGTGCTCTCGGTGGGAAAATGTGGGATCAATCTGTCATTGTACATCATGTGGAGCAAGATCTCAAGCAATCATCAATAACGATGGAGTACCATTGCTTGATATCGCCACGACTAACTAATCTGAACCACTCAATATATATATAACCAGGGTGTGGACTGTGGAATGCTTCCTCGGAGTCCTGGTCGAAGAGCTAAAGACCAGACCCTGAACTCATCATCAAAATCATTCTCCGAGAAGAAGGTTATCGACATTAAGACTCATTCATGCAGTGTACTACAGTATGTAGTCCTCTCGGTTTGAAGAGATCGGTCACATCCGCTGCATGATTGACTGATCGATTCTGTAATTCATAGTTTCATACCGTAGTTTGTCGTTTAGTTCCCGAGTCTCCTTTTCCACTACCTAGCCTAAGCCTCCGGTACGATCATGCATTAGTTCAAAGTCCCTAGTTATGTGTCAACTGGCGAATCCTACCGACAAGATCAGCAAAGGGTCCAACGGTCCAAAGTTAGGCCCAGATCCAGGGATCCTTCTCTGCCAATTCCGTGGGCTCAAGTGAGTCAAGTCGGAAAAAAAAAAAAGATTTGAATCATTCCGGATATTTTACCAGATCCGGTCTTAGGTCGAGGACTGGCATGACAGCTGAATTTTGAGGCTTGACTGCAGGTTAATCTCAGTCAAGTAAAGTACAGTTGTAGGTATACTCCGTACTGGACGAATCGTTCTGGCCCCAGATAAAAGCATCATTGATTGCGTAGGTATGGTATGGTCCAGTTATCTCTGACATTATCTTTGAAACCATCAATCATGTTCATTGTCTATCATCTTGCTCATCACGTAGAATGATGGCATCTGTATCAAATTGCACTCCCTTCTAACCGCTGTAACTCCAAAATCTCCCATCGAATCGACAACCCCCAGGGAAGAAAAACCAGACTCCAACACAACGTAACAAACAAAGCAAGCAATGACCACCACAAACAAAAATCAAGCCAATAGAAGAAATCAACCCATGGTACATCATGAAAGCAAGTTCTTCAAGGACGGACTCGCGCTCGCCCCGGATCCCGTGTTCGTCCCATTCGTCGACGCGTGCCGCCCACCACTCTGACTCGTGGTCCCAGCGTCATCCGACGAGATCCCCGGTTCAACGCTGCCGCCCGTTTTTGACGGCGTCGTCTGGCTCTGCGTGCTCACGATCCGTTCCACCGAGTACGACCGCGGCGGCGCCGACGCCGCCAGCGCGTGCGGCGACGAATGTCGTACCAGGTTGGTCGGCACTTCGGGCCGTGAAATGGGGGCCGGATATGGAGGCGCGGGCGATGGATGCGAACCGTGCCCGGCAACCGGAGCCCCATACGTAACCTGCGGACCCCCAAAGCTGTGCGGCGGCGGCGGCGGTGGTGGTTGCGGCGGCGGCGCCCCTGGAGGACCGCTGGTATAATGTGGCGGAGGTGGCAGCGGATGCGATGGCGCTCCCGGAGGGTTGGGATGAAGCGGCGCCGCACCGTAGCCATTGATCGGAGGCGGCGGACTTCCGCCATACGGCCCAGCGGGCTTATACCCATTGGGCTGCGATGCCGGCATGCCATGGCGGTACGAATCCGCATATTCACCCGGTCGGTGTGGCATTTCATAGCTCGAATACCACTCAGGACCCGGCCGACCGAGGACACTAGGCGGAGCCGGCGGCGCGTGGGTGCCAAACGACGGTCCGTACTCGGGCCCCCGTGGCGCAGACAGGATGGGCCCGCGGGAGCTGGGGAACGGGCGCCGAGAGTCGGCCGACGTCGGCGGTTGATTTTTTCGGACATGACACTTGTGGCACTCCAGAGACCCTGCAGCGCCCGCAGAGGTGTTGCCCGACTGACCCCCGCTACCGTTGACGTCGACCGATGCCGACCGAGCCGGCTCCTCGGCCGGCCACCATTTGGGGCTGAACGTCGTGCGGCACCGAACACAGAACTTGCTCGGCGAAGACCCGACCGCTGATACCCCGGTCTGACCCTTCTCCGCATCGTTACTGTCCGGGCCCTGTTTTGCGCTGGCGCCATTGACGGCGGACGCGCGTCGCTCATGATGGCCGCCGTGCATAACCGACCCTGCAGACTGTTGGACATGGGCCGCTTTGCGGACGGTTCCCGTCAAGGTAAGGTCCGCCTGCTTGTAGGACTCCGCGTAGAGCTGTAATGCCGTGCGTCCATCCTTCCCGGCAGGTTCGTTCATTTTATGCACAATCGTCTGGATCGGATGGCTTGGACACCAGATGCACGGTGTTACCAACCCAGACTCGTCGCCCATCTTGAGCGTCGTGATGGAATCCCGCCTGGAGCTCTTGACGGGCGTCACATCGAACCCAAATACGTAACCGGCTTGGAACGCACATCCCACATGGAACTTGACGTTGCACCCGGCGTGATGGCACGAGACACAAGCGCCTTTGTTCGTCTTGCAGAGCTTGCAGGTTTCGGCATACCGCTCCGCCGGGATCAGACCAAAGCCTTCGGCCGGTTCCAGTTCCTTGGCATTGCCAAACTTGATTTCGGCGTTCCACAATGCGCAGGTGACGTGAACCCAGTTGTTGCCCGCCGTCCGCTTCAGCGGCTCTCGCGGCCCGGTTGGCTTCCCCGCTGCTTCCTGACGCTGCCGATACAGCTTGATTGCCTCGGCCACCATTTCCTTTTCCAGCCGCTCCTTTTCTCGGTCACGCTCGGTTTTCTTCTTGTTGTTGGACGGCCGCGGCGGTTCCATCAATTCATGCTCGGTGTACGTCACGGGACAGAGCACGCACTCGTACCGCGTCGACACCATCGGGTCGCGGTCGTTGTCGCACATGTCGCACATCCACTTGGTGCACACCTCGTCCGACCGGACTCCATAGCAGCGGCGGTGAACCGTAAGGCGACAATCCCGACAGGACACAAGTTCATCGGCAAACGGCTCGTAGTTCGTGCACACCGCACACGGCAGCGGTCGCGCGCGCGGAGGCTCGGGAACGATTGGCGGTGGCTCCGCGGGTTTCTCCGCGGGTTTCTCGGCCGGTTTCTCGGCGGCTTTCTTCTTCGTTGGCGGCGCCGGCTCGGCCGACGTGCGAGCGGACGTCGCCGCGCTATCCTTGTCCGGCGCCGTCCGGGCCTTCTTCTTCGCGGGCTCGCCTTGACTCTGGCTGTGACTGTCAGCAAAGTGCGCCGCACAGCTGAGCCCCAGCGAGGTCGCCGTCGCGATCGCCTTCTCGTCAACCTCCTGTGCGGACTCTTCCGCCGCCAGCATCTGCGCATAGAGCTCCTCATCCAGCTTCCGGCGCCACGACTTGTTTCCACTGGTTGCCAACTTCTTGGCCAGCTCCTCCGCATCCTTGTATTCAATCGCATACTTCCTCCACAGAATGGCACAACGGTGGCAGAGAGCGACATGGACAATCGTCCCCTTGTCGCCTTTCTTGGCGTCGACCCGCGTGGTGGCGCCCGGCACCGTGTTGGGCGCTCGGCGCCAATGTGGTGAAGATCGCGTGAAGCAGAATTTGCACTGAAAGCCGCGCTTCTTCTCCGAAGCCTTCTCCGAGTCAAAGGCCGAGTCGTCCTGGTCATCGGCCAGGTCATCAGCCAGCTTGGACGAGTCGGCCCGCTTCGACTCTTTCTTCCCTCGCCGACCTTCGTAGTTGCCCCAGATCTCGCGACCCCGTTTCGTTTTTTTCCACATGTAGTAGAACCGCACCACGTGGCGATGCTCGATGTTGCCAATGTGGCGCCGGACGCTGCCCAACTCGGATCCGTACTTGGCCACGCCTTCCTCAAAGAGTTTGACCTGCTCCGGGGTGAGTTTCGGCTCGCGAATGTCTTTGTACTTGTCGGCACGCTTGAGCCGAGCCAGGGCGGCCTCGACGTTGAAGTTTTCCGCGTAGAGATACTCCAGAGCCTTGTCCAGGAAATTTGTGTTGTATGTCTGCAGGCCCTTTTCGGGGGCAAGCTTCTTGGCGCGCTCCATGTAGTCATCGATGAATTTCTCCCGCTCTTCCGGACTCATCTCCGAGCCGGGTGCGTCGTCTTCCCCGCGCCCAGAGGACGGGATCTGATTGGGTTCGGGCATCTTGAACAGCAGCTGACTGGTTCGGACCTCCTTCCCATTGACCAGCACGGGCTCATCCTCGCCACGACGGATATACCCCCGGGGCTCGTCGACAATCCATTTCGGCCGAGCCAGGCGTGCCTGTCGTTCCGCCTCGGCGGCCGCCTGTGCTTCCTTGGACATTTTACTCTTGGACTTCTTTTTGATGTCGGACGGTTTGACGTACTGCACAGGGCGTCCGTACCATGGGCTGACGACGGCCTGGTGGCGAGTGCCCAGGCGGGAGCTGGCGCGGGGGTAGATGCGATCGTCGTAGTCCAAGGCGTCTTCCAGTTGACAGTGGATTCCGAAATACCGATAGGGCCACATTTTGGCCTGCGCGATCTGGGCCGCCGTTGCCGGACGCGGCTCGGGGAACTTGTCTTCTGCGGGACTGCTACGACCGGTGGGGACGACTTGGCTGGACGGCTCCTCCTCCTCGTCTTCCTCCTCGGCGAATTCATCATTGGCCTCCTCCGAGGCTGCTTGGGCAGCATCGCCAATGATGGGAGTGTTGCGCGCCTCCAATTTTCGCTCTTGCGCACGGCTGCAGGCAGCGCACGCCCAGGCAAATCCGCGAGCGGGTTTCTTGGTCAAGACCGGACGCACACATCCCATGTGATAGGTGCTGTGGCAGACAGCACAGTCGACGGAGTCCGTACTAGCTGCGTACAGTCCACATCGTTTACATGTCTTGACAGCCCCCGTGAGCTCCTTTCTCCGCGCCGGTTCGCACAAGATAAACTTCCAGCACTCATCCAGCACCTTCTTAACATTGGCAGGCACGTTGATCACATCTTTGGTGGGTACCACTTCGTAGTATCGATGCATGTAACGATCGAACAATTTGTCGTACCAGAAGGTGTCCCTCTGTTTACGGAACTCGTCCAAATTTTCAATCTCTGAGATGTGCGAAATCGTGCACTTGCCTCGAAGAGACGACAGAGGGCATGTGTCCGAGTGCATCGAGGCAAAGACGAGCCGGGAGTCAGGCACTCGGCGCTGAATGTCCTTGGGCCGATAGTACCAGTTGATCCGGATCGTGTCCACGCGGCCGGATGGATTATCCTTGGCCGGTAGAAACTCCATGATACGACCCAGATAGTACGGCTCGCCCGGGGGTTCACAGATCAAGTACACGTGATCTAGGGATAGTTAGGGATAGTCAGCAAGAAATAAAAAAAAAGAAAAAAAAAAAAACAACGGAACAAGAAGATTCCCTACCATTAACTGAGAGAACGCTTCCATCGTCGGCGTGGAGTTGACCGTTCTTGAGTTTGGCGCCCGATTTTTCAAAGGTCATCATGTTCGAGTAGCGAATGTCACGACGCCGTTTGGTGGATGACGACGATGAAGACGTTGTTGAAGTTGGGCCGTTGGTGTTACTGGCCGCTCCGGAACCTTGCTTCCGCTTCCGCGAAGCGGACCCGGAACCCGTGGTGAATGCAGAGGTTCCAGGGATGGAGTCTTTGTCTTTGGCGCTGGACTGCGTCCCGTTTACGGAGGAGTGGCCGCGGCGGGTACTGGCCGCTGGGCCCTTGTCATGCTCGGTGGCGGATGAAGATGATGCATTCTTTCTGCTGGACGACTTTGGTGGCGGCGCTGGAGGTGCGATGTCGGAGTCAGATTCACCAGCGTCTTCCGCGTAGTTTGGCCGCGTAGCACCCGTTCGACCTCGAGACCGGGTCCCATACGGGGCGACAACGGCTGGTTCGGAGGCTGAAGGAGCCTCCGATAATGATGAAGTCGATGCGGATGACTTTGTGGATGTCATTGGCACCGACTGAGGGTCATCCGACGCAACGGCGTCGTCAGAGGTGGATGACGCCGCCTGCCGCTTTGACCGAGGGGCCGACCCGTTGCTCTGAGCTGCCGACTGGGACGACCTGTCCTCGGACATTTAGGAATGCCAAAGGGAGATCACTCCGATGAGCAAATCATATAGCACTGTTACTCTTGTTAATCTAATCGAGTCGGAATCATGACGTGGCCAACAGGTCAAGCCCTCTAGAGGAGTTGGGTACAGGGGAAAATCACGGGGGGGTTGGGAATCATCAGAGGGAAGAAGATACAGCAAGGTTGAGCGGGAAGCGCTGCACACCGTTGATGGGGGATGGGGACTAAGTGGCGAATGACCCACGACCAAGAGAATGGTAGGGACTGGGAACGTAAAAAAGACGCTGGAGAGGGGGGTGTTCGGATAGAGGGCGGCAGCAGGAAAATTGCTCGGAGAAAATGAAGAGACGAGAAAACGCAGAAGAAAAAAAATAATAAAATCCTCACCTGAAGAGAACAGCCGGAGATGGTGGAATAGGCTGTGCCAGCCGGTCGAGTGTCGGCGCGTGTTGAGCGGAGACGCGGCCAATGCAGGGCCCCAAGAATGGAGAGGATGGGGAGAGTGAGTGATATCAAAGTGGAAGACGGAGAGGGGACCGGGTTGAACACGGAGCAAAAGGGCTAAATGGAGTGCAGCTGGGGAGGAATGTATTCTGGATTATTGATAGGGAACCTTGAGTCCTTGAATTGGGAATAACGTCTTGGAGAGCAGCAGCCCAAGAATGAGGGCGACGGTGTGGATGTAAAGGAGGATGGAGGAAAGGAGAGGGAATTAGTGCCAGCCCCGGCGGGTAGAGTAAGTACCAAGTCAAATCCGGGGAAAAAAAAAAGACGGGAGAATGGGAATGGGGGAAAGGGAGAGAGAGAGAAGAAAGATGAAAGTCGAAGAGGAAGTCCCGAAGAGGAGATAAATAATAAAAGAGAAGAGAAGAAAAGAGAAGAGAACAGGCATCGAGTCTAGACGAATAATTGCCTTCGTTGGATCCGGCCAGCAAAGAAACATCGGCCGGCCAAGGGGTCTGTCTGTGTCTGTCTGTCTGTCTGTCCGGTTTGGTTTTGGTTCCGAGCATCAGGTTGTTGGATCAAGTACTAAAGCTACCTAGGTATTATTACTGTTTGTGTATGGAGAATCCCTTGCTCCGATCGCGGGATGGCATCTATGCATAACTTGGTCGGAACTCTTCTGAATCGTCCTTCTTATGAAAAGAGGTTCGTTCCAACATGAGTCCCTTGAATGGAGTGCCTTCGCGAGGGACTGGCGGCATGACGCACAAAGCGTCCCGTTGCGGTTTCTTTTTTTTTTTTTTTCTTCTGCCTTGGAATTTTCCCGCACATGACATCTACTATTCAAGCTGGTTGCTTGCCTGCCTGAGCTATTCTAACAACAGGACTGCCATAATGGATTACTGAGCAACCATCCCGTTGGCGATCCCGAGGATGACAAGGCTCCCAATCCACACACACACCACCCCCCTCCCCGTCACAACGTCTCCGCCACTGCAGAACAGAACAGCCCGGGGCTTGGCTGGGACAACCTCCAGACAAAACGGGTTTCCCAATCGCTTTGACTGCGGGACCATTGGCAAGCCTCTCGCTGCCCCGAGCATCAGGAACCCTCTTCCGGAGACGTTGGCCGGGTTCGCTGCACACTGTGACCGAAGACAGGGTGCGATCAGAAAGAAGCAAGGGTCGATGGTTGTCCTTTAGGCGGATGATGTCCACGAGCCAAAAGCCAACCAGTCAATCAATCATGGCGCACAGGTGGATCGGATTGAGACCCTCCAAAGAACGCGAAATTTTCCCATCCCGCCGGCTCCAAAAAGGCTTGGCAGTCATCATGCCATGCCAGAAATGGGGAACACTTACGGATACACATTTCAATATGTACATGCAATACAATGACGGCACAACGGCAAGCCAACCTCAACGGCTTTGTCGATGCCTCAATGAGATGCCACAAAGAGGTCACAAACACGCGGAAAAGGCGCAGAGTTTGGGCACAGTCGACATGCCGTCAGGGAACCAGCGGAGTCGGCCGAGCGCCATGATCAGAACCCAAAAATGCTGCTAACCGGCGCTCGGGCGCCATCCACAGCGCCTCTCTCCGGGCACCCTTTTGGTTGAGTCAAATCCTCTGCCCCGCGAACAACGTTGACGCGAACCGCAGCGTCAAACCTCGAATCTGACGCAAAAAGTCCCTTTTCTTTGCCCCAAAACGCTCCCGGCGCTTTGCATGGGGAGGCGTCGACTGTCATTTGTGTCGAACCAACGGCTGGTGGGTCGGCTGCTCCGGGCGGTCATTGGCCGGCTGGGCGGCTCCAGCAAACTTCAGGAACGTGATCCGAATGTCACGTGACTTATCGGTGTCGACCGAGCACTCGACGCCGGCCAGCGACCCGGATGACGGAGCCTCTCAGTGACTACCCTATTACCAGTACAGAGTACGAGTACGAGTACTCTCTGTGCATGAAGGAAACTTTGTACGGTTCATCCTGTACGAGTGTTCCCGAGAACAGTACTGCAATCAAAGAACACTGATTCATTGTCATGAGCCCGAAACCCAACTGAGATCTCCGTGTTTCCATCCTGCAGAAGCACCCACAAGGCTAAGCATGAAACTGCGAGCAGTTGCACAGCAGTCGGAATGGCATTGGATGGGACTTGTTCCTTCAATTGGACATTCGGAAGCATGCCGAGCTGATGCTTTGTGTGTTGTTCATCATTGCAGCAGTACGGAGTACTATTATTACTGCTCCTTGACACATCTGGAAAAGGCGGTTCAAATCGATGAGTGTATGAGCCGTTCTGTGTGGAGACGAAACGGAGGTTTGAGCTGCAGAATCTGTGCTAACTACTTACTGTACTCGTAGATTACGAGTAATTAGTAAGTAGATTGCTCATCGGGGAGTGCAGATATTATTACGCTTTACCGAATACGGAATAGCGCAGTTTCCAGTTTCCACTGGCCGCGAATTTCAGGCCAGTCCATTTTGGCCTTCTCTCGAACCACGTCCCGTCACGGAACTTTCAATCGGTGGCAACGTTGAATTTTGCCAGTACTATTAATCATGATGCACATCATGCACTCATCTTTCCTTCCCACATGGTCCCGCCTTCGGTGCTTGATGACCATTGCGGGCTGCTAATCGACGATTATCGGCAGTTGGGTCCGTCGGGAGTTCCGCCATTCAAGGGTTCACCAAGGACTCTTGACTATCTGTCGAGGCTATGTGTCAGGGTAAGTTCACCGAATAGGCACCGCGGACAAGTAAGTATCTGCGATTTCAACCTCTGATCTTCCAATGCAAAACGGAGATCGTCATTGCAAGCCTAGTTTCTTCCAAAGTACAAGTAGACAACCTTGACCAACTTTACGAGTATTGTTTCAATAGATGACAGCATTCTTACAGAGTTCAACTAATCAAAAATCATTCAATGGATGTTGAACTGGTCGACATATCAAGTACTATGTACTATGTAGACAGAGGTACTCCGTACATCTTCCATTCCATGCCCCTCGGTTTCCGATGGGCCAAAGCAGCTCGCAGCAGTGATGCCTGAGGCAAGCGAGGCAACTCATCGAGCTAACCTAACCAGGGTTGACGAGTTTGTACTACTCCGTCCGCTTGATCCACTCTCCCCAGAGCACGTGACTACACATCGCTCAATGGTCACGTGATTCAATTGACGCGGAAAATGCAGGTGTCTCGGCAGAGCCGACGCGTCGCGTCTCGTCTACCAACGAATAGTGAAGCATTGTCCATTGATCAGCGCTGCCTCCCTGGTTCCTTGCAGAATATAGATGACTGCTGCCTACAAAAGGCAGATCGGATAACAGTGTGTTTCGACCATAGGAAAAGTCATCTCAGTGGGCTGTATAACAAGCTAACAGCTATTCAATCCTCTGACAATTCCGGGAAACCCAATTTGGATTCCAGGACGGCTCTGCTGAAAGAAAAATGTACTGGTAGATAGAATTGACCATAATCTCACAGTCCGGAAATGGCCGCTCCCTTCCAGAGCCATGGCTTCCAAACCTCGGTTGACCAGGCTCGCCAACAGACCTACGCGGTCCAGACATCGGTTCGGACATCTGCCGTGTCAAATGGAGCAAAGCGCCCCCGCCAGGACAGCGACCCCTCAACAGCGGCCAAGTCCAAACATAACGGCCGTTTTGGCAATAGAGTGGACTTTGTGCGCGCGTCTACTGCCTCTTCTCAAGGCCAGCGACTCGTTGCGAGTGAGATCCGGCTGGCTTCGGGCGCTGCGGAGGCAGACGCTTCCGTGAACCGTTGGGGATCACAACCCTCCGCTCCAAGTGCGACCCAGAACTCGCTGTTATCCTTGCAGCATCCTCGATACGGTCTGCCGCCCGCTCTGGTCGCCAACTTCGCCGCCATCGGCATTGATCGCATCTATCCATGGCAGGCCTCGTGTCTGCTGGGCCGCGGCCACTTGTCCGGCGAGAAGAACCTGCTCTACACCGCGCCCACCGGCGGTGGCAAATCCCTCGTCGCTGATGTCTTGATGCTGAAGCGGGTCATCGAAAACCCCCATAGCAAGGCCATCCTCGTGCTGCCCTACGTCGCGCTGGTTCAGGAGAAGCTCAAGGCGCTTCGCCGACTGGTGCAGGATGTTGAGAAGAATGTGCCTGAACCGGGGGATGACGTTCGGCCCCGGAAACAGCTGAACAAGTCCGTGCGAGTAACTGGCTTCTTCGGTGGCAGTAAGTCACGCTCGACATGGGCCGATACAGACATTGCAGTATGTACGATAGAAAAGGTCCGTATCTCGAGCTGGCACGATGGGCCGCCATTGTATTAATGGCTTTCTAATGCAATGCAGGCAAACTCTTTGATCAATACGGCGATTGAGGAGTGCACGATTAATGACCTTGGTATCGTGGTATTGGATGAAATTCATATGCTTGACGATCAAGGCCGTGGCTACATATTGGAGTTGATCGTTTCCAAATTGCTTTGTCTGCTACCGAACGCCGTTCAGATTGTGGGCATGAGTGCCACTCTCTCTGTATGCATTCCCGCGTCTGGTTAAACGATTCCATGCTGATGCATCATACCAGAACACGGAATTGCTGGCTCAATGGCTGGGAGCAATTTTGCATGTGTCCAACCATCGGCCCGTTCCGATTGAGGAATATCTGGTCTACGACAACGCCATCTACCCGGCCGTGAACTCCAAGGCCTTTTTTGAGACAGCATCAAAGCTTAGTTCGTCGGAGCTGCACAGTGCAGTTTCTCCGCATCGATTGATTGCTTCATCGTCGTTTCGAGAATTGTCAAACCCAGCCAACAATGCCTTGGTCTCCCTGGCTGTCGAGACCGCAACGGCTGGGTACGGCGCGTTGGTGTTTTGTAGCAGCCGGCAGGCGTGTCAGTCCAATGCAATGTTGATCAGTGCAGCCATGCCGGATCCGTCTCAGGTCGAGCCGGATATCTTGGAGAAGCGATTGGATGTGCTGGCTGAACTGGAAAGCCTGCCCTGCGGGTTGGATCCAGTGTTGCAGAAGACCATTGTCAAAGGGGTTGCATTTCACCGTGAGTTCACCCCGTTCATTCCTCGGATCATGTCAGCGCTGACGTTTCTCAGATGCTGGTTTGACCACCGAGGAACGGGATATAGTGGCGAACGCGTATGACCAAGGCATCGTCAAAGTCATCGTCGCCACGTGCAGTCTCGCTGCGGGGGTCAACCTGCCCGCCCGACGGGTGATCATTCAAGGTGCCCGGATGGGTCGTGATCTCGTCGGTCCAGCATTGCTGTATGTGATGTGATGTTCGTGATCTGTGACCGATGCTGACAACTGCAGTCGACAGATGAGAGGCCGGGCTGGTCGAAAGGGCAAAGACGTTTTGGGCGAGACGTACTTGATCTGTCAAAAGACCGACTTGGAAGCCATTTCTGGAATATGGGAAGCGGAGACACCGGCCATTGAGAGCTGCTTGGGCCAGGATGGCAAAGCGGTTCAGCGGTACGCTGTTCCAGTTGTTTGCAGTATTGAATTTTCTAACGACCGAAGGGCTTTATTGGAAGCTATTGCAACCAAGATGGCATCAGGCCGTGAGGCGATACTAGATTACATGAAATGCACCCTTCTGTATCGGACGCACCCAGAAGAGGAGATTATGAAACTCATCGACGCAGCTCTACAAGAATTAACCGAGACCGAGCTCGTTGTTGAACGTGTCGATGGAGGTTACGAGCCCACGAAACTAGGCTCTGCCATTGTCGCCTCGTCGTTTGCTCCCGAGGATGGGATCTTTGTGTACCATGAACTCAAGCGTGCCCTGCAAGCGTTTGTCATGGATGGGGAAATGCACGTCTTTTACATGTTCACTCCCATCCAGGTGGCTATGAACACGACGATCGACTGGCCGACATTTCGCGATCAGCTTGACAGTCTTGATGAGAGCGGCCTTCGTGCGCTGCAATTTGTGGGGGTGCAGCCGGGATTTGTAAATAACATGTTAGTCTAGAGTCTGCCACGGGGAGATGCTGCCTTTTACTGATCCAAGACAGGGTGCAATCTGGACGGACGCTGTCAGAAAACAACCCCGCGCACGCAGAGCTGATCCGGATCTATCGCCGGGCATATGCGGCGTTCCAGCTTCGGGATCTCAGCAACGAAGTGCCCCTTACGACCATCGCGCAGCGGTACCACACGCCTCGGGGTGTTGTCCAGACCCTTGCGCAGACCTGTCATGGATTCGCGGCCGGGATGGTCAAGTTCTGTCAGCGGATGGGCTGGGGCATGCTCGCCGTGGTCCTGGACCATATGCGGGATCGGCTCCAAGCGGGCGCGCGCGACGATCTCTTGGAAATGGCTCAGGTTGCGTACGTGAAGAGTTGGACCGCACGGCTACTGTGGGAGAACGGATTCCGCAGCGTCCGGGCCCTCGCGCAGGCGGATCCTAAAGAGCTTGTGCCGGTGCTGATGATGGTACGTCGGTCTGAAGGGTCAATTGAAGGTCGACGTGATCTCATGCTGACGATCACAGGCGCGACCACGACGAGACCAGAAAATGCAGAATCCGGAAGACGCGAAACGATATGTCGCCAAGATCAACAGCAAGGCCGAGGCAATCGTGGCGTCTGCAGCCAAGATATACGGTGAGTGTAGTTAGTTTGTGAGATTAAGAACAGCGCGCTGACAAGCCGTAGAACGGCAAGTACAAGTCGAAATGGACGAGATGGAAGAATAGGGCCTGGAAATTCCTATTTGCATGTGTAATTCTATAATTGGAGCAAATGGGAGATAGAAGTTACAATCGATTGAGCTGGTCTTGCGCAAGCAGACCCTCGCCCACCTCCACAAAGTCCAAGAGCACGAAATTCGGCGGCCGCTGATAAAGTTGCCAACACGTCTCAACCTGCGCCCCGATACTCCCTTCACCGTTCGCGGCGTTTGTGCGCGGGGCATTGACACGATCGGGCACCAAAATCCCGTCGATGATTTCGACGTTCAGGAAATGATTCATCAAAAACATGAGCCCGTCGGGGCTTGCGCCGGGCGGTCGATCCAGGCTGCAGTCGGGGAAATTAGGGTCGGTGATGCCGTACTTGGTTTCGAAGACGTAGTCGAATTCGGGAAGGATATAGGGGACTTTGGAGGTATCTGCGCCGTAGTCTACACGATTTTTGTTTTTTTTTTTTGGTTTCCCGGATCGATTCCTCAATTCCAAAGCGACAGGAAGAAAGAGGGAAACGGGGGAAACTTACCCAGGAAGAGCACCAGACGCTGATTCGAACTGATCATCTCCTCCAAGGTCGGCCACTGGTTCGTATCCAACTTGCCCGACGGAGTAAACACGTAGTCCTTGGCCCCGCTCTCGTTCACCACGGAATCGAAAACTGAGATGTCGACATTATCCCCATTCGTCAGGAGCACGGTGACGACTTCATCCGGATTGTTGTCGAGAAATGTCTTGACGGTGGCCAGGTACTCGGCCACGGGGCCCGCGTCGCGCAGCAGGCAGTCCGTGTGGCACATATGCAAGACCCCGGGATTTTCAACGTCATACTTGTCGATGTGCGTCTGACCCTGCAGGAACCGGTACCCGCGCTGGAGTTGCTCTGTGACGGAGATGCCTTGGTTGTCGGATGGCAAGAGTCCCACGAAGGGCGAGTCGTGTGCACCGACGAAGCTGATGTTGGAGTAGCGTCGGGTGCAGAGTTCGGCATGGCCATTGCAGATTCGTTGTGCTTGTGTAGCTGGGATGAGGAGGACTGAGATGGTGAGGAGTGTTAGGGTTAAAAAAGGGTGTTGGTGTAGCATGGTGATGCGATCATTTATCATTTGCCTACAGGTGTGGACTCTCGCTCGAGGGAAGTAGATGAAATAAATAAATATATAGCATGGCTGTATGGTTACGATTCCACAAAAGATTCATGGAATTCAACCGCGCCTTCAGTCAGCACTGGTCCAGGTACGGCACGCACGACGATCACATTCCTGCATGTAACTGTAGCAAATTCCATGCGTGATGGGCGCTTGGCCACATCAAATAGGCACCGCGGACAAGTAAGTATCTGCGATTTCAACCTCTGATCTTCCAATGCAAAACGGAGATCGTCATTGCAAGCCTAGTTTCTTCCAAAGTACAAGTAGACAACCTTGACCAACTTTACGAGTATTGTTTCAATAGATGACAGCATTCTTACAGAGTTCAACTAATCAAAAATCATTCAATGGATGTTGAACTGGTCGACATATCAAGTACTATGTACTATGTAGACAGAGGTACTCCGTACATCTTCCATTCCATGCCCCTCGGTTTCCGATGGGCCAAAGCAGCTCGCAGCAGTGATGCCTGAGGCAAGCGAGGCAACTCATCGAGCTAACCTAACCAGGGTTGACGAGTTTGCTTTTTTTTTTTTTTTTTTTTTTTTTTTTTTTTTTTTTTTTTTTTTTTTGATAGTTCACGGCCAAGGAGCAGATGATCAGCATTGGTCGTACTGAACTACTGATCCTATTCTCTCTTGTCCTACGGCGTGCGATGGTCAGGGGAACAATCTGAATATATTAATGCCAGTCATTTGATTGTGCTAGACGGACAGTGGTACAATTTCGAGCAGTGCTACCGGGATTAGAACACAGCCTAATACAGGCATGCTGGATGATGCCCTGACTGTTGACAACAATATATTCTAGCACTGCTGAGCTGTTGGAAGAATAAATTGAGACAAGCTAATCAAAGTGAGCCAAATCCAAGAGCAGCATGACCCAATCCCACTGTCTCCAGGGCTTCGAATGGGACGGCGTGCCTATGGGGCACGTCGGCCATCTCGCCAACCACGACGTCTACATTACCGGCGACAACCCAGACGCCGCCATCCTGTTCATCACCGACCTTCTGGGCTGGAAGTTCAAAAACGCGCGCCTCCTGGCGGACCATTTCGCGCGCGAGACGCCGGCCACCGTCTATATCCCAGACTTCTTCGGCGGCGAGACCTTACCGCAGGACCTGATTCTGGCCGAGAAATTCGACCAGGTTGATCTTTCCGGCTTTCTTGCCAGAAACAGTCGCGCCATCCGCGAGCCGGAGATTCTCGCATGTGCCAGAGCACTGCGAGGCCGGTATTCAAAGGTCGGCGCCGTGGGGTACTGCTACGGCGGCTGGGCCGTGATGCGGCTCGGCGCAAAAGAAGATGGCCGTGACGCTGCCGCACCATTGGTGGATGCCGTCGTCACGGCGCATCCATCGTTGCTCGCCCGGGATGACATCAACCGGATAGTCGCCCCGGTCCAGCTGCTCGCGCCCGAAATCGATCCCACGTTCACGCCGGACCTGAAGCTATTAACTTTCGAAACCCTCCAGAAGCATGCCGTGCCGTTTGATTATCAGCATCTGCCGGGAGTCAAACATGGCTGTCTCTCGCGGGCCGATCCGAGCCGGCCTGGAGAGCGGGAGGCCATGGTCCGAGGAAAGAATGCTGCTGTGAGCTGGTTCCGACAGTTTCTGCACAGTGTTTAACGCGGTGCACACCGTCTTGGTTTCATTTAGAGATAGTCGAATGAAACGGTACATGAAACACACTGTTGTCGGAGGTGATGTCTGAGAAGAAAGTTGTAACTCATCGTTCCCGAAGCAATTGTGCCGATTGTCGCCTGTCCAATTATGTACACCCAGACTAACCGCAAGTATTGTCCAAAGTCCGTAGTAATCTGCAGATACTGTACTACCTTGATCGGGTAGCGGGACTCGATTGTTCGGTAAGAACTTTGGGGTAGACGGACTCCCCGAGACGATTGGCCAT
Source organism: Thermomyces dupontii (assembly GCF_041956625.1). Taxonomy (NCBI): domain Eukaryota; kingdom Fungi; phylum Ascomycota; class Eurotiomycetes; order Eurotiales; family Trichocomaceae; genus Thermomyces; species Thermomyces dupontii. The sequence continues at coordinate 175,156 of NW_027192316.1, read as the reverse complement.
GCGACTTGCCAGTGAAATGGTTACGCCAGTTGTCGACCAAAAATTGGCGGTCAGAAGCGGCAAAATGGCAGCTTGCGTCGACTGGCGTAGGTTAACTGGCGGCAGTGCTGCGCAGCTGATTACGGCCTAGCAGCACCATTGTCGCGGTGTCCATCGAGGTCCTGCTCCAGCCGTGTGGTTGTACGTCCGGACTGCATGCGGTGTCCGGGTGTTGCCCGTCTGAATAGCTTGCGCCAGCCACTGATCAACTTCTGAAGACGGAAACCCAGAATCCAGCCCCGTTCGAAGCAATGACTACTATTCGACTGTCCCTGGGATTGTTTTGCTGATGAGGTCCACGAACACGGGGAGTGACGATGGCGCGCGCGCGGACGAACTCGATCTGGGCCAGGAGAATGGCGCCCTCGGTGCCCGCACCAATGCGCACGTCCCCGACGTAGATGACCCTGGGAATCGCATCGCCCTCAACGAACAACCGGATGACCAATTGATCCAGAACGATGCGCCCGTCGCTCTCGCAGCAAGTTCAGATGGGAATCAGGCGGCTTCAACTGCAGACGGCGCATCCCAGCGGCCCGCGGCGGCCGCCGAAGACTCGTCTTCGGTTCCTGATGATACGCCGTCTCTACATGTACGTATTACTCTGATCTGTTTGATATGCGTCGTGAATGCTGACCCTGTGCAGGATTCCCTGCATTCATTTCCCAGTAGCAGCGCGATCGCATTTCGCGGCTCGCCCGGCCTCAGCCCGGGTCCCGCCCACCGTCCGTTCGACCTGCGCTTCCAGTCCCGATTGTCGTCCTCGTCGCTCAACAGTCCCCGGTCGCCGTCGCCGTTCCTCGCACCGGGTCATTCCCGTCATTCGTCCCTTGCGAGCCGAGCTCGCTCGGCGACGCCGGAGATCGAGTCCGACCCGTCCCAGGCTCCCTGGGAAGTTGTGCGATGGACCAAGCTGCGCAAGATTACGGGGCAGGGGTTTTCGGAGGCTGGTCGTCGAAACTGGGGCCATCCGACATGCATGGTCATCTCAACGGTCATAGTACTCGGCACCTCCCGGGGCATCATTCTGGTGTTTGATTACCAGCAAAACCTCAAGACTATCATTGGCCCAGGCACAAAGGGTATGTCAGAGGTTCTGTGGTTGACATTCGTTCTCTCTAATTCAAAGCAGCGGTCGAATGCGGTGCGGTCATGTCGCTCGCGACCTCGGCAGATCATACGGTGGTCGGTGCTGGTTACGCTTCTGGCGATATCTTCACATGGGAGATATCGCGAGCTGCCCGGCCATTCCTCCATATCCCTCCCGCATCTATGCAGCAACGGGCTGCCAGTGGCTCCGATGGCCACATCTCGGGAGTCTCCGTCATCCACGTTGGTTTCCTCGGTATGCGACGCACTGCTCTTGTGTCGGCCGATGACCGCGGCATGGCTTTCTCCCACCTGGCAACAAGAGGAATGGGCGCGGTCGGAAGAACAGTGAAGACGACGAGGCTACTCGGGCGGTACCCAGAGCTTATCCCCAATCCTGCTCGTCCTCGCAAGCCAAGCTCGGTGCTGGCCTTCTCTCCCCTCCCTTTGGGCAACGTCGATCAGCCGACGGATGGCCTGGGCTTGGTGGCCATGTTGACGCCATATCTCTTGGTGGTTGTCTCGACAACCCCGATCGCTCAAACTCAGTTCAAGACTCCCCGTCCAAAGGAGGTCGTGTCGCACGGCGTCAGAACCGGCGCGCTGGCCTGGTTTCCCGCAATCAAGCTGAAGGGGAAAGACGACACATCCCGGACCAAGCTGGTATATTGTTGGTCGAACGTGTTGACGGTACTGGACGTCTCGGAGGCGGAGCCGGATAGCGATACCAATCGAGACCGTCCACCAGTTCTCGAGTTTCGGCCCCGAAGTCGGTGGAGGGCAAAGGAGGCTATTGTTGCCGTTCAATGGCTGAGCCGCTCTGTTCTTGCAGTGCTCACCGTGACACAGCAGCTGCTGATTCTCGAAGATCCGAGTCTGCGAGTGACGGATTCCTTTGACCTTCTTCACAAACACATCTACCATGTTGATTTGTTTTCCTCGCAGCTCCAAGCTCTGGTAGAGCAATACGACGAGGAAGACCCATCGATGCACGGGGTCGTGGGAGATGCTTTTTACCAGAGTTTTCGCGCCTACAAGGGTCGCTTATTCCTCCTCGGCCACAACGACATCTCTGTCGGTAGCTTGTCCAACTGGGCGGACCGTCTCCTGGCTTACATCGAGGTTGGAGATTTTGTCGCCGCGATTCGTTTGGCAAACTCCTACTACAGTGGCGACGCCGAGAAACTTACGATAGGCCTTCCGGAGGAAGATGACCTGCGACATGCGATGGTGCAGGAAAAGCTGCTGGAGATGATTTCGGCGTCGCTCAAGTATGCTTTTGGCCGGAACCAAGAGGCCGGCTCGGAGCGCTTGGATCGTTCACAACTCGAGGACCTGGCCGACGCATCCATCGAAGCGTGCGTACGAATGCAAAACTACGATTTTCTGTGGGATCAAGTGTACAATTGGTATGAAGAACATGAGTCTGAGAGCATCTTTCTTGATACGCTCGAGTCGTACATCAGCGATGGATCTGTTCGATCATTGCCCCCGACCGCGCTCAAGGCACTGATCAACCATTATTCAACCACACACACGTCCAGCAGGCTTGAGGAGATCATCTGTTCGCTTGACCCGACAACGATGGATATCGAACAGGTGACTACGCTGTGCAAGCAGCATAACTTGTACGACGCCTTCATTTATGTTTGGAACCGCGTGGTCGGGGATTATATCGGGCCGCTCGAGGAGCTGTTGAACCTCGCCGCCCGAGCGATGCGATCTCTTGCGAATGGTGCCGGCACTGACGTGGAAAACGCTGGCTATGACTATACCAACGCCAGCAAGATGTTTCCTTATTTGTCATTCGTCCTGACCGGGCGTGTGTATCCCACCGGTGATGAGATGGACGAGGACGAAGCTTCGAAAGCGAAGACCTCGCTGTACACCTACCTTTTTGGGGGATCCGGTTCCGGGAGATCATCGTTCGCAACTCTTCGAGCGATTCTCAAGTTTGACGCGTCGGCATTTATGAGCATGCTGAACGAGGCATTCGAGGACAGCTACCTGAATGACTCGTCTGACCTGGTCAATCTTGAGTCCACCCACGGTTCGGCTGCCAAGGGCATGGTGATCAACCGGCAGTACCTGGTCAGTATCCTGCTGGAAGTGATGAGCTCGCCGGAGTTCGGGCCAGTAGAGACCATATATTTGGACATGTTTCTGGCCCGGAATCTGCCCAAATATCCGCAGTATCTGCTTCTCTCGGGCACCACTCTGCATCAGATCCTCACGCGGCTTTGCCGATTCCCCAGTGACGACATGGCGGACGACTGCGAACTGAGCGTGGAGTATCTCCTGTCGGTGTATCACCCACCTGACATCCAGAGCCTGATACCTCTATTCCGGGAGGCTCGATTCTTCCGGGTTCTGAAATCCACATACCATGCCGAGAAGCAGTATGCGGACTGGATTTTGACATACCTTGAGGACCCGAGCGAGCGGGAAACCGTTTTTCGATGTCTCCACGAATGCCTGCGGCCCAGTTCCGCCCTGAATGCGAAACAGCGCCGCGACGTCATTCGAGCAGTCAAGGACCGTGCTGGGGAGTTTGCTCGCATCAATGTATCCAGAGCCGCACGAACCGTCCATGCCTTGGTCCCGTCTCTACATGAATCGTTCTTGGACGCGCTCGAAGAGGATGAATACAAGCAATATCATTACCTCGGGACATTGCTGGAGCCAGAGATCCATTTCCCAGAGAAGCATGTGCAGCCAGCAAAGTTGGAAGGCTGGATGGTCGAGCGTTACATGCGATTGCTCTGCCGCTACAATCCTTCTCACGTTGCAGACTTTGCAGACAGTCTTGGGGTCGGTGATATCCAGTTGGAAGAAGTGCTACCTTGGATGGAGGAAAGCGGAGTGGTCGATGCTGCCGTGATTCTATTAGCCCGCCAAGGGCAAGTGCGGAAAGCCATGGATAGGCTGCTCGCCCACTTGAGCACTCTCGAATCGGGTCTGGCAGGAATTCTTCGCAATGCGCAAGACACACCGGATTCTGCCAACACGGTGGAAGCGATCGACGACCTCCTGCAGAGCCTGGAGAAATTCTCCGGTATCGGAAGCTGGCTATGTCTGGAGCAGATGCGGTCCGGCCCGGGCGCGCGACATGAGGTTACAACTGGAGGGAGAAGATCAGCGGCGGCCTTGCACCAGCCTTTGTCGTTTGAGGAAACTCTATGGCTGGACATGATCGACGCGGTCGTGCGAATCGCGCGCAACGTCTCATCGCTCGCGCAGGAAGCCTCTTTTGGGCAGTCCAGGACGCCCGCTGGGTTGCAGCCGGCCGACGAGGAGCAGCCGGGCGGCTCGAAGCTAACGGGCGCTGTTCGACGGCTGGTGCAAAGAGCATTTACCGCATTGCTCGAAAGCACTACACCGGCAGGAGCGGGGCCTTCTTCTTTCTCTAGCCGCGGAGACGTTTCGTTTCTGCGAATCCTGCGCGCGTTCCTGTCGCGCGCGGCGAAATGGTCCCCGTCACTGTCAGAACTACGGGAGGTACTGGCGTCCATCTTCTCGGCATATACCTACGAGGAATCCCTGCTAGGCTTGGCCAACGGGATGTTGGATCGGGACTTGTTTGTCCATATCGACGAAGTCACACGGCTCCGACAGCGGGGATGGCGACCGCGGGGACAAGTCTGCGAAATCTGCCGACAACGAGTGTGGGGTCCCGGTGCCGGCGCCGATGTGTGGAGTGCGTGGGAGCGACGTCAGGCAGAAGAGCAGCAGCAGCGTCGCGCCAATAATGCGCCGGTAGACCAGCAGGCCCAAGACCGAAGAAAAGGCAAAGGGAAGAGCAAGCGGGTCAGCACCCATGCCCGAACGGACACCGCCGGTTCCGAGGCCGACGTTGCAGGACATTTCCGCGCGGGGCCCGTCGTGGTGTTTGCATGCCGGCACTTGTGCCATCGAGATTGCATTTTGATGAAGCCGGCGGCTGCTGCTGCAGGGTCCGACAGAGAGCTGGATCCCTTGGACAGGGGGGTGTTTCAAGAAGGGAAACCGAGATGTCCGGTTTGTAAATAGCCAAAATACTTTGCATTATTCTCAATCTCGTTCCATTGATTCTTCTGAATGGAGTAATTAGATACATAGTATGTACTCGGGAGTACTCCGTACCTACATGATGAGATGAATAAATCTATCTATCCATCTGCTATCCACCGGAGTATTTTGATCCCACCTCGAAAATCCTCAACGATTAGTTCGTACTATGTACATACATTCTCCATTCCCAGTCCGCCCAAAGCTGCCTAAATACTCACTGTTGATATCAATTCCCGAGAACCCAAATCCACCGAAGTCACCATGTCCTGGAGAGAACGTGACGATGGCTTGTGGCATAAAGCTTCGATACGCCATTGAACAATTACCGGCAACCAAACCACCAATCAGATCACAAATGCCAAGGCAAATATTGTAACGTTGCCCACTCCCCGAACCGGGGTTACAGATGCCGTAACCGTTGAGGTTCGAAGAAAAAAAAAAAAAAAGCCCATAACTATGCTCAAAACGTTCGTGAACTGGTCTTTATTCGTACTGTCATTGGCCGTGTCCATGCATGTCAGTATATCCGTCTCCTTAGCGTAATGCTGAAGTTACTTAGTTAACCAACTAGCAAGCTATCAGGTGTAGTTAATTCTGGATCTCTCGTTTCTCTCGCATCATGAAACGGCACAACCGCTCTCCTGTCTGCCGAGCCTTTTGTGCATTCCTAGTGGGTGGCTTTTTCCCGCTGCAAATCATGCGGGGAAAAACGGAGATCTACGGAGTACAAAAGAACTGAATCTGATGTATGCTTTGCCTTTCTCGGTTAAGCGTTGTGAAGCTTTATCCGGCGACATAAAAAAAAAAAAGAGTTCTGGCCAGACCCACGTGACTCGGTTGGAACTGGCCGTCTGCGACGACGAACTCGTGGTCTGTGGATGTTTGGATGAATCAGGTCAGGGGATGATTTCAGTAAATAGTACTACTGTCATTTAGGACCTCCATATGAAGGAATTTCTGCGTTCTGGGTGGGAATGAGAGGTACGATTCGTTTGCAGCAATCCTCTCATAGCTACTAGCAGGTATAGATTGATCTCCACGTGGGCAATGTGGCACTGGTTGCGTGCTCTCAACAGCCTGTCAGTTTTACTCATGCGGTTAGGGTTTCTTTTTGGGCATGATCTGGTCATGGGAAGGGAAGTCGGTGTATGCCTGATGAGATGTAGGTAGTAGTGAAAGATGAAAGAAGAGCAAGTAGGTACTAGAGATGGCATGTGAAGATGCGCTTTTCCCCTCTCTTTCTCATTCTCATTCCATTCATCTACTTCAAACCATGCTGTACAATTCCCAGTTCCGATGCAACGTATTCGGTGATTGGAGAGATAACCTACGTGTGGACTTATACTATGCTCCAGTCACCACTTACCCATCAGCACATGAAGCATTGAAAGATTTTATATCCAGCATGTTTAGCGTCTTATGAATTGCTTGTCTCCGGTGAACATCCACAGTAAAGGTACTGTACCTGGGACTTTTACCGGATCCTCCTTGGTTACCTATTCCGGTTTTGACAGCTGACATGAGCCCTGACATTCTACTGAATCTGGGGAAGGGGAAAAATTTGGTCCAGGGGTAGGAAAATTCCTTGGGGTACACTTGTAGACAGGGATCTTTTGACCAATTCAAGATCGATCCTTCACTTTCCCATCGCGGTCTCCAGAGATCCTCGTACATCAGAGCCCTAAAGTAACGAATGCGATATTGGACAAGAAGATCACCCACGTTAGACATCCATTCTCACGAGCATCATCTCCCACAGTCACGTCCATGCCCACTGTGGTTTAGGCGAGCGGGTCTCTTTTGACCTTAGGGTTGTAGTTGTAATGTGCCTTTCCCGAGCCCTTTTGCGGTAATAGATTAGCTTATCTTGTGATGGTGCCTGGCTTGAGAAAAGATCTGCGCTTCTGGTTGCAGGAGATGGACTGCACGCGTGGGAGGCACATTCAATTGCAAGTCACATTGATGGGCCAAATGGACCATCCGCCTCCTGTCCATAGGTGAATCTGCATTTGGGGGGTTCCAGGCACGGATGTGACCGTGAATAAGGGGACAACGTGCTTCGGCGGATTAACAGTTACGGGGGACACATGTGCACTATATAAGCAGTCGTTTTCCTCCCCCTCTTCCCTTCATTGCTGCTGAAGTCAACAGGAGACGAAGGGAATTGACGACGACTACTCCCTGCCTTTCGGCCTGGTGCTCTCCCGTGTGCATCACTTCGCTGCTTCGAAGTGTTTTGACTTGGTCGCTCCTTGATTGCGGACAAGATGCGTTCCCTTCCCATCCTTTTCGCCGGTTTGGCCTCTCAACTGGCCGCGGCGTATCATCTTGTTGACGACTACGGCCGGGGCAATGGCTTCTTCGACAAGTTCAACTTCTTCACCGTATGTTTTCTGCTCCCCAGGGTCGTTCGTTCGTTCAGTCATTGACCGAGATTATCCAGGGCGACGATCCCACCCATGGGTACGTCGACTATGTGAGCCGGGATGTGGCTGCAGGCGCCGGCCTCATCGGTGAGCGCGACGGTCGCACATACATGGGTGTCGACTTCACCAATCCCGCTTCGGGCCGTGGCCGGCGGAGCGTGCGATTGGAGAGCAAGAACACGTATGAGCACGGCCTGATTGTGATCGATCTTGCTCATATGCCAGGCTCGGTCTGCGGCACCTGGCCGGCCTTGTAAGTTCCTGTTCTTTTTTCCTCGTCATCCGTGTCTAAGATTCGGCTCTGACATGAGAGCTAAACAGCTGGACCCTGGGCACCGGTGACTGGCCGTACGGCGGGGAGATTGACATCATTGAGGGTGTCAACGACAATACCTTCAACCACATGGTGCTCCACACCAGCGATGGTTGCACCATCGATAACGACGGCTTCACGGGCAATCTGAAGACGTCCAACTGCTACGTGTACGCCCCCGGCCAGGACGCCAACGCCGGCTGTGGCATTGAGGCTACCGACCCGAATTCCTACGGCAAAGGTTTCAACAGCATTGGCGGCGGCATCTACGCCACGGAGATCACCCCCAACGGGATCAGCATCTGGTTCTTCCCTCGTGGCTCCGAGCCCGGTGACGTCCTCGGCGACAACCCGAACCCGGCGAACTGGGGCACGCCCGCTGCCAAGTTCGCGGGAGGTGGCTGCGACTGGGAGGGCAAGTTCAACGCCCAGAGACTGGTAGGTTCTCTTGAGCAATTTCCTGGAGTTGGAAACGTGCTGATGATAGGTAGATCTTTGACGTCACCTTCTGCGGCGATTGGGCCGGCAATGTTTGGGGCATTGGTGGCTGCGCCAGCCGTGCGGCCAACTGCGTGGACTTCGTTCGCGATAACCCGTCCGCCTTCGCCGAGTCTTACTGGCTGGTGAACTCGCTCCGCGTGTACGCACCCTAAGGCGGATGCTGGTCATGTATACTTAAATGCTTCTTCTCGGGGTGCTCAGTTGCGCTGTTTTCCTTCGTGTCCATAGTTTTTGTGTTGATGTTCAATCTTTCGGGTTTTGCCATGCCAAGTACATATGTAACCCAGAATGGCTGAATGATAACGATCAATGATGCTATTGGAACTGGTGATGAGAATTCCAATGTTTCCACGGACTCTCGGGTTATGCACTCGATTTGCCTTCTGGCAGAAGGTCCTTCCTTCGAGCATGTGGGTTGATCTCACAAATGGTTATTTGGTGCCGTCTGTCAGGGATAATCCCTCAAAGTACAAAATACTAAGTAATACAAGAGTATTTGCTCCAGGTACGGAGTACCAGGTACCTTGACATCACGAAATTACTGCAAGAAAACATAGTATAGAGATAGAGACAGAGTCAATTTTCTACACACTCTTCTTTCCAATTTGCATTAGTACACGCAGGTCCCTGCTCTCTTGTACATTTCAGTGTTCTGTCATTACACCATTACTAGGTTCGTAACACTGAGTTAACGCACAGTTAAGAGCCCGGATTGCTAAACAAGTTCCTGTGAGCTTTCGAGTGATAACCCTGTGATTGGCCACATTCGACATTGTCCACCGAACTCGACAGCGAGAAAACCAACTCACGTGCCCACCAAAGCCCTACCTCTTCGACACAAGCGAATCACCATGGCTGGACGTTCCGACGCCACCATCGCCCTTACGGGAAGCACTGTGTCATCATGACCTGGGGTTCGCCAGGCTCACGTGATAGCTTACGTGAGCTGATTAGGCGAGTTCGCTCTTCTAGTTCGCGCACAAGCTTCTGTGTTTCAATCTTTCCTTTGTATTTGGAATCCTCGTCTAAAGCTACCCTAGAGAATGCAAAAGGTCTGAGAACCTGGCAACCTAGATAGTAGCGTCTGACATAATTCCAAATACCCTCCTTCAGAGGTCCTGGGTGGAGTAGAGGCACCGTTCTGTCTGCTCTGCTCTGTCCGTCTGGTTGACGCCCTTGCGGGTCAACACCTCTGTATCTCTGTCTGTTCTGTCTGTGCGTGATCGCTAAAGCTGCTTGGGCCTTCTATAGACGCTGTGTCATACGGCGATCGCCAGACATTAGCAGTTTCGCCGCCCGCCAGATCCGCGTCTTCTGCTCTGTATTTTTCTGACTCCGATCTGGCCTTGCTCTCTGTGACCAACTTTTCAAGCTTCCATTTTTCCTATCTGTCCGGTTTATTTTTTTGTTGTCGTGATGGACCTTCTTCACCAAACTTTCCGCTCTGAAGTTGAGCAGGCCGTGAGAGTCCTGAGAGATGAGATTGACGAGTTGAAGAAGTAGCCTTCTCGTCGTCCAAGGCCTTCTTTGCCAGACCCCGAGAAGTTTACCGGCCAAGCATTCAAGTTCGACACTTGGCTCCCCGCAATCAAGGCAAAACTCGCAATTGATGCCGAAGCTATGTGACGATACTATGGCGCAGTTCTACTACGTGTATCTGAACCTAGATTCGTCTGTCCAGACTATCGTTCTGCCACAACTTGTGTACGCCCAGGAAACGAACTCCTGGGACTATAACGAGATCCTGAACCAGCTGTCGCGCGTGTATGACAACCCAAACAAAACCCAGGAAGCTGAGGATAGAATGCTGTCCGTCAAGCAAACCACCAATGAGTCCTCGGCTGCCTATGTTGCGAAGTTTGAACGCGTCATCTAGAAGCCCGCGCTCAGTCCTGGCCTGACGCCGCAAAGATCTCTGCCTTTCCGCAGAGGCCTAAACCCTACCCTCCGGAACCGGTTCAACCAGCAACTAAACCTGCCTCGCGATTACCCATCCTTTCTGGGAACAGTTCAACGCCTGGCAGGTCAACCTCAGGGCCAAAATACTCCATCTCCGTCTGCTCCCGGAACGCCAGCGCCGCGCTCAAAGACCTCCGACGCGATGGACCTGAGTGCCCTTGAAGCCGAGCTCCCTATCACTAGCACTGGTCTCCCTGTCAAAGTCGACTACCACACCACAGGCCGATGCTACCGTTGGGGCTCCCCCGAGCATAGAGTTCGCGACTGCAAACTCCCACTACCTCCGAAGAAGCAGGTTGGGAAACGTGTGCTTTGGGATGATGACGATTCTGAGTGAGAGAATCACGGCTCAGGGTCGAGCCTTATTGAAGAAGGGGGGGGGCGCGGTGGTGTTATGACCTGGGGTTCGCCAGGCTCATGCCGAAACTTTCTGAGTTCAGGAACTACGAAGTGCGGAAGACTCGGACAACCCAAACGGGCACCGAGGAACCTGAACAGCGCAGCCGACTTGAGCACGAGAGGCCTCCAACTATGGAAGGCAGACCATGAGATGTTCAAGGAACGGAAAGAATGGTACAAGCTCCAGAGGGATTCTGTCACGTGAGAAAGTCAGTCCCAGATTACCTTCTCAATTCAGCATGCAACCCGAGGGAGGAGATCCACGTGTGGTATGCGAACTTGAAGAGGTCGGTCGGAGCCGACTCGGAGCTGCACCGACAACTCGTCAAAGAGCAGTATCTGAAGGCGATCATGGCCCCACGCAAGAACACGGACCCTATCGCCTGGGTGCGACAATGAGAACGTGTGATGACCTCGGCAAAGGAATGCAATCTCGCGCAAGTGGCATACGCGGGTGACTGGATGCAAGACTTCGGGAAGGCTATAAAAGGCCATGGGATACGGCATCTGGTACGAGTCCAACAAGGCTGTGTTCAGAACACGGATCTCAGACAACACGTTGAGCTTCTAAGAGGTGGCCAACCTCTTCCACGCATCCGTGCGCGAGGACGGACTGGCAAACACGGGACCGAGGTCAATCATGAAAGGGGCGTTTGTATCATTCGATGGCGCAGTTCCCAGTGATGATGACCCCAAGTGGTGATGAGTCGGTCAGTGAGAGAAAGCGGAAACGGTCGCCGACGCCACCGAGGCGATCGAAGAAGAAGAAACTGGAGTGTGAGGCATGCAGAGGGAGGTCTCACAAGGTGGAAAACTGCTACTACCTGTTCCCAGAGGAGGCGCCTGGTGACTTCCGGTTCAACGAGCGAGTTAAGAAGGAAGTTGATAAGCGTCTAAAGACCAATAAGAAGTTGCGGCAAGAAGTGGAGAAGATGAAGCGCCGCAAGGAGAAAGAGAAAGGAAGCGGAGCACATTGACTAGCCGACCAACCCGGAAGGTGTCGAGGAAAGGTGGTCATCCTGAGCGCGGCTATTTTCCATGTCATCGACTATCCGCTGCGACGTTCGGCAATATTGGATTCCGGAGCGACAATGCACCTCTTTAAAATGCGCGAGAACGATTCATCAACTTCCGGAACGCAGGCAAAGGAGACCATGTCATCGCGGGGGATCGCCGGCTGCCAATACGCGGTTATGGAGACGTCAAGATTGCGGTCGCCTGCCCAAAGGGAAAGGAAGGGTTTCTGAAACTCACCAACGTAGGGTACTACAAAAGAACTACCCACGAATCTTGTTTCTCTGGCTCAGTTGATGGACCGAGGCATCAGCTGGGATACGGTGCCAACACAGACGGGACAGACCCGACTGAGAACTGACAAGGGTCGAATCTTGTGCACTGTTACCCGGAAGTATGATTAATTTGTACTAGAAGATGTACCTGAGGGTGACAAAAACCCCAATGAGACTGCATTCATACATTACCACGGGCGACACAAGCATAACAGCTGGACAAAGAGAAAACCTAGCCGCGTGAAAGCAGAAACCTGGCACCTGAGACTAGGACACCCAGGACCGGATGCGCTTGAACACCTGGTTGAAGGAGTAATGGGAGCCAGGGTGGAAGGGGTACCGACAACCAAATGCGACGCCTGCGCAATGGCCAAGATGAAGAGGCAAATTCGTCGCACACCTCGAGACCTGGCAGAATACCGGGTGGGAGAGAAGATGGCGGCTGACTTCCACGACTTCCCGGAGGACAAGGATGGCTACTCGAGCGTGGTTCTGATCACCGATCGCATCTCACAAATGATATGGGACTATTACCTGAAAGATCGACGATCCGACTCGATAGCCACGGCACTCAAAAGCCACCTGCAAATCCTCGAGAGACAATACGGGATATATGTGAAGGCCATAGAGTGCGACAATGAAATCTACCAGAGGAGAAAGGATGTGAGGAAGTACCTCGAAGACCTGGGAATCAAGCTGGAGCCTTCAGCCGCATACACGCAGTCTCAAAAATGGAGCGGCAGAACGCTCGGGGGGTGTGTTCAAGGAGAAAATCAGCGCAATGAGGAAAAGCGCAAACTTCCCAGAAGCCCTTTGGACGGAGATAGGGAAAGCGGCGGTTTACCTCTTGAACAGGACCCCCAGAATATGGGCTGAGGTGGAGAACGCCGTACGAAGTGCTCCACACACGACCAGGACAAGAACCACGGCGTCCAGACGTCGCGCATCTACGCGTGTATGGTGTAAGGCCTACGCCATGACGACCGAGGCCATGAGAAGGAGAAACGTCTCCGACGATTCAACCCGAAAGCTTGGATTGGGTACCTAGTCGGATACAGATCGTCCAACATCTACCGCATTTGGGTACCAGACGAGAAGAAAGTAATATCGAAGCGAGACGTGATTTTCGACGAGGACACAAGGTTCGACGGGAAACTCGAAACAATGAAGGACGATGTCAAGGAGAGAACCCTTGAAGAAGTCGGGGCTTGTTATGACCTCAGTACTAGGCACAGCTACAAGGGTCGGCCGTCAATCTAGCGCAGGTCTTTATTCAAGACACTAAGGATGGAGAAGAAACATGCGTCCTAGGGAGGACGAAAACTATGTACACTAGTAGTCATATTCCTCTTAACTAAATTTATGAAAGTTCACGTGATCATGAGAAACTACATCAGCCTAACCGAAACTATACTAGCGTGATAAGAATCAATAAGCCAGTTGATCAAACCCTGTAGACAGGGTTGGTGCGCAGCGACTGTGTCTGTATATATGGTAGATTTGCGCTTGCATAGCAGGGCGTTTGGGTTTGTTTTAGGTTGGATGTTTGTTCCAGTGTCTATTATACTGACATCGCCACTCTTGGTTACGGGTAAGAGTCTTGTATATAGCGAGAATAATTCATCTCTGTGGAGGGCCTACGACTTTGGTGATCCGGTGCATGGATTGAAAGCAGACATGGCACTTCCACACGCGCTGCGCTGCCCCCAAATCACGTGAGTTGTGGCTTGAGTCAGTCCGGGAACTTGGGAGAAGAGAAGTTCCCTCTCGAACCAGTCCAACTGAAGCGCTATTAAGGGCAAGGTGCGACGCTTGGTCTCGGTCGAATGATCATCCATTCGAGACTCCGAGAAGAACTCCGGCGCAAATATGACGCGCTGCTCAGATCTCAATCTCGAAGCGTCATGACAGATGATCCGCGGAAACGCGTGAAAAAAAAAAAATATAAGCCTTTTCTGTCTCGCTACCCGGCCGAATCGGTGCGCCTAGTCAATCTCAAGTCCGGTACCATTGCCTGCCGCTCAGCAGAGGGCTGCTCCTCCTCTGGCTGCTACCACGAGAACCTGCGCGGCTCGGGCGCAGAGCCAGAATCGACAGCAGCAACCTCGTAAGACATCATCCGCGGCGAGACGACGGGGGTCGCAGCGAGTAGTAATCTATCCTGATGGACGGGGTAACCGCCTATGGACATCCACCGTTCGTCAAGCGCTATGAGAACAAATTCTTGGGGTCTCGGGCCTTGGAACTCCTGATTGACTTCTACGAGGGTAAGTTCACAAACCTCGACGAAGACTTGCCCGAGACCACGGAGGAGATGGTCCGCGTGACCGACGAGGAGCTCGAGAACGCCAACCTGCTGGACGACAACATCCACGTCCGCGACATCCGGTCCATGCCGCCGCTGTTCCAAAAGCTGTCGGAGCGACGGCCGGACAGCCTGGACTATGTCGGCGTCAGTTACGGGCTGACCCCCCAGCTTCACAAGTTCTGGAAACGAGCCCAGTTCGCGCCGGTCTACCTGCGGCAGACCCCCAACGAGTTGACAGGCGAGCATTCCTGTGTCATGCTCCGCGCGCTCTCGTCGGGCACTAGCGATACCAGCTGGCTGGGCGCCTTCACGCGGGACTTCCACAAGCGCTTCCTGTCGCTTCTCTCGTATCAATTCCGACAATTCCCTTCTGTCCTGTCTCTGAGCATCTGCGAGTCCGCGATGGCGGGCTCCAAATCCGACCCGTCCTATTCACCAACCCCTCTGACGAAATCTGCGCTCGACGCGGCCTTCTCCCCGTTCGATCTCAAGCGTCTAGACAGCTACGCGAACAACATGCTCGACTACCACGTCATCCTCGACATGGTTCCGACCATCGCCTTCTTCTACTTTACCGGCCAGCTGCAGGGCAAGGTGAACCTGTCCGGCGTGCAGCAATCCATCCTCTTGGCCGTTGGTCTCCAGCGCAAGAACATCGAGGACCTGGAGAAGGAGCTCAACGTGCAGTCATCCCAGCTGCTCGCCATGTTCATCAAGATCATCCGCAAGGTCTCGACGCACTTCCGCAGCCTCGTCGAGGGTGCCGTGTCCGAGACCATGCCGCCCGAACGGCCCGTGGGCGTGGAACCGGCCGGTGCCCACGACGAAGATGCCGTGGACAAGCGCTTCCAGCCTCTGGCGGAGGATCTTAACGAGGAACTGCGCGAGGGTGGCGAACAGGTTGACGAAGAGCTGCGAGAAAAGCAGCGAGCGTTGATCGATGCTCTTCCTTTGGAACAGTCAGTTTCCCTGCCCCCTGTCAAGTATAACCCCCGCAACTAGTACCACTTATCAAAGTTCCTGGATCGAAGGCTCTCAGTACTCCCGTCCGTCAAAGCCACAATATGATAGGACTTACGGCGGTGGGTGCTGGCGATAGCGCCTTCTGTATTCCGAGACGGCATCCTCCAGGCTTGCGCTGGTACTAACTTGTTTTGCATACGCTTCATACTGCTGCCGACCGTTGAGGAGGAGCTGGTCTATTGGCAGCGTGTCAGACGTGTTGGTCCCCAGGAAGGTCATTATCAACCCAATCGCAGCCACGACCGCAGTCGTTCCCAGCGCATAACGCCTGACAGCTGGAGGCAGAATAGAGTCATTTTCAGAGATTGTGTCCGCCAGAACGAACACAACTGCAGCTACAGCGATTGCAAGTACGGCAGCAATTGTCCATGGAATCGGAATTGTGGGGAATGGGTGCCGTCCAGCCCTAATGAACATTGAGAGGCGCATCGAAACAATAATGAACTCCGCAAGCAAGGACAGTTTCAAGATGCCATATCTTGGATCAGTGATGCAAATCACGTGAATTTTCATAAATTTTAAGAGGAATATGACTACTAGTGCACTCCGGGCCAGGGCCTGCAAGAGTCAGATGTGCCTGACCTGAAATGCTGGAATGCTTGAAAGAATGAACCTGGCTTACTGCGGCTCACATCTTTGCAACATCTCAAGATATGACTACATTAGTAGCCGTATGTGCAAGAAGACGATCTGATTAACTCTACGGATCCGCCGGATGGTTTCCGTGTCGGAGCCTTCCTTTCTCCGACAACAGGGACTGTGCCCACTGGCACATAACATCACTTCTAACAATGACTTGCGTTCATTGGTCTCACTGGACACATGTGCCTAGAGTATCTGAAATAAATCGCTCCCAAAGTTTCTTTTATATCAGTTGCTTTTCTTGGTGCCAGCCTGAAGGTTGTCCTCAAGGAAATTGGATCTTTGATGATGCTTGAAAGTCGGCCGGAGAATGGCTGGAATACTGTTGCAGTATTCCTTGATCGTCTAGTTACGCTTTGACGGGAGCTCTGATAGTATGAGTTCCAACTAGTAGGGTGAGTAACCCAGCATTTTGGATGATTTCGAACGTGAAGTTGACTGTAAATCGGATAAATCCCACCATGGTTCAGTTCTTGAGACGCTTCGTCCACACAACCCTAAAATACTCCGAAGAGCTGCTCCACGCTACGCCGACTCATTCGTGGCGAATTTCCTGGAGTTCTCAGGACATCAAGAGACGTTTCATGTTTGAAGTTTGGGTCCCAGAAAGTTTCTTCGCTTCATGCCCACCTGGGTTTAGCAACTTGAATTCAACGTCAATCGGGGCAGTCCTATTATTTGCTTCAGTCCATGTCCATTGGCCCCAGCTTTGATCCTGTGATGTCCGTTGCTAAGAGCGGACTGTATCTCCGATGGATCAACCCAATGAACTGATGCCCTCTTCTCAGTGTGTTGTAAAATCCTACCTTCAGAAGAGCCATTACTTAAACGGCGCATCCTCTCCCTGTAGGCACCATGTCCGGGTCCAATTGCGCACTTCGTCCTTGCCCGGTGCTCTGATCTTGCTGTGCGTCTTCCTCCTCTGCATTGCACCACTCGTTTGGCCAGGTCTACTCCGTGCTTTAAGTGCACCTACCATGCGTTCCACTCCCATCCTTTGCGCCTTGGCTAGTCTGGCTCAACTGGCCTCGGCAGCGTACCGCCTGCTTGATGACTACGGATCGGGCGACGCATTCTTTGACAAGTTCACCTTCTTCACCGTAGGTTCCCCTGGTGATGATATCGAGTAACCGATTGATCTGTCAGGACAACGACCCTACCAAAGGGTACGTCGACTATGTCAGCCGTGAGGTAGCTTCCCAGGCCGGCTACATCGGCGTCCAAAACGGGGCAACATACATCGGCCTCGACCATTCCAGGATTGCCTCTGGCCGCGGCCGGCAGAGCGTGCGCATCGAGAGCAAGTCGCACTACAAGAACGCCCTGATCGTTCTTGATCTGGCGCATATGCCAGCATCTGTCTGTGGCTCCTGGCCGGCCTTGTAAGATCCCTTTCCATGCGTTTGTTTTTGGGCCACTTTGATCTGAACCTTGAAAAGCTGGACTCTCGGAATCAGCAACTGGGACTACGAAGGCGAGTACCCCGGGGAAATCGACATTATTGAGGGCGTGAATGAGCAGTCCAGAAACATCATGGCCGTTCACACCAGCAACGGGTGCACCATCGACGGCCAGGGTTTCTCCGGCTCCCTGCTGGCCTCCAACTGCTACATCTATGCCCCCAACCAGGACGCCAACGGCTGCGCCATCGAGGTAGCCGATCAGAACTCCTACGGCACCAGCTTCAACGAAAACGGCGGCGGGATCTATGCCACCGAGATCAGCAGCCAGGGAGTCAATATCTGGTTCTTCCCTGCTGGCACCGAGCCCGCGGATATCCGAAGTGAGAATCCGGATCCGTCGTCTTGGGGCATGCCCGCCGGCAGATTTGGTGGAAGTGGCTGTGATTGGGAGAAACGTTTGAATCCTCAGTATATTGTGAGTTTCCTCCTCTCCCTATCTGCCTTTTTACATGGACGACCCCAATCCGATTCTTCGATCTTGAATGCGCTGACAGCAGTAGATCTTTGACGTCACCTTCTGTGGGACCTGGGCAGGAAATGTTTGGCATCTTGAAAACTGTGCCAGCCGCGCCAACTCCTGTGTGGACTTTGTCCGGGATAACCCGTCCGAGTTCAAGGAGTCTTACTGGTTGATCAATTCGCTACGCGTGTACGAACCGTTCTGAACATTTCTCTTGTAACAAGATCTTTGAATTGTCTGTTGGATAACAATCAAAGACATGGCTGTTGAATTGGTACGCACATGGCGAGTCTGCTCGATGTAGATGTCTTGAGAACTGCCGTTAGATCGAACGAGTCCCAGAAACCATAGTAATCATCCACATCAATTAGTGTATTGTAGTGTCGTAAACAAAACATTAATATATACCGTTTCGTAAGTCTATATCATGAACCCAATCGTGTCTCGATCATCATCCGTTAGCCGACCCCATTCCAGAAGCAAGCGGAAGAAATAAATCTCCATGTCTTCTTTGCGTAGGACCTTTTGCGCCCATTCTCGACCCTGCTCAGCGATCCGCTCTCCTTCATCGTGGTGTGGCTCCATGAGCGTGCCTCCCGAGCCATCCTTAACCCCGGCAAAGTACCCCAGTGTCGACCAAACATCATGCAGTCGGAGGTCCTGAGGCACGAAATGATACCACGCTGTGAGTCGAGAATCCATCCATGTTCGAAACAGGGCCGTCCGGAACGGGAGGCTCCGACTTTGGAGGAAAGGGAGGAATCGTCCGCTGAACCCCGCACCGTCCAGGTCGAACAAGAACCGGCTGCGCCAGTGATCTTGGAAATCTATGGTGGTGTCTGTCACGTTCAATTCCACCTCTTGGACCTGACAGTCCGAGCACCGGTCGACCGGCTTGCCGATACTCACGTTTACCTTGAGACCGTAGCGCTCTCGCGGTTCCACTCCATTGAGAACTTGATAACTGTAGCTTTTATCTTTCGCCGCCTTTCGCAGCAACATCGTCACCGATCCCTGTTGGTTATTTGTCATCAAATGTGCCAGCCGCTGTCGCGCCATGCCCTGCCATTCTCCGGAAATGCTGTATCCTTCCGTTGTCCTGCCGAGCCAGAATAATTCCTTCTCTTTGTCCATGTATGGCGCATCGGGACGCTCCTCGGAAGGGTCGTAGGTCACTTTGTCCACGTAGTTCCATGGACTAGGGAAGAGGATATCCGCGAAACCCTGCACCTTGCTTTGACTGAACACCGGAAGAAGCCGGGTAGACAGCTCCGCGTCTGACGGACTGATGAAAAAGCCATGGAGGTGCTGTAGATCGGGCTGATGACAAATGTCCCCAGCCGCCGTCCAATTGGACACAAATTGGCCTAGAGAATGTGGCCATATGCAGCCCAGGCACAGACGATGTTTGATCCAGAAGCTTCGGCTTCGCGCCGGCGAAGATGGAGGGCAGATTTGCCTGACGGCATCCCACGTTGAGGACTTCGAGTAATCTTTGAAGAGCTGGTCCCGGTTCTGGTCCGGGGGTTCGATCGATTTCCAGCCAGCTTCTCGACGAACGGACCACCTATTTTGAACGACCGTTTTATCGGGCATCTTAAACGAGCTGGCTGTTTCTCTCAAATGCAATAATGTCTCCCACGGGACAGCTAGTCGGGGTTCGTCATTCAGGTTAAACACCAGGTCCATGTCTGGCAGGTGTTTCACGAACGGTTCCATCATCTTGACTGCACCTTCAATCATCCATCTGTGTGTTGGTCGAGTGTCTTCCTGTATATGTGCCTTCCCATGTCGTATGCTGATAGCGCCGACGTCGTTGGATGGATTTGTCGCAAGCGTATGCGTGAGTTCTCTGAGATGCGCTGGAGAGATTGCCCGGAACGGCAGCAAATCGGAGTAGATTTGATCGAAATCGTCAATGATGACAGAATTTCTACTCGTTGCAAACTCGTACCACTTATCAAAGTTCCTGGATCGAAGGCTCTCAGTACTCCCGTCCGTCAAAGCCACAATATGATAGGACTTACGGCGGTGGGTGCTGGCGATAGCGCCTTCTGTATTCCGAGACGGCATCCTCCAGGCTTGCGCTGGTACTAACTTGTTTTGCATACGCTTCATACTGCTGCCGACCGTTGAGGAGGAGCTGGTCTATTGGCAGCGTGTCAGACGTGTTGGTCCCCAGGAAGGTCATTATCAACCCAATCGCAGCCACGACCGCAGTCGTTCCCAGCGCATAACGCCTGACAGCTGGAGGCAGAATAGAGTCATTTTCAGAGATTGTGTCCGCCAGAACGAACACAACTGCAGCTACAGCGATTGCAAGTACGGCAGCAATTGTCCATGGAATCGGAATTGTGGGGAATGGGTGCCGTCCAGCCCTAATGAACATTGAGAGGCGCATCGAAACAATAATGAACTCCGCAAGCAAGGACAGTTTCAAGATGCCATATCTGGGAATCTGTGCTCGAAATTCAGTATGTTATCTTGCGTGATCAAAGTGCAGAGACTTACTGTAAGGGCCATGGTCACACATAGGGTGACAATCGAAGCCGCCACCGAAAGAACGGATTGGTAGTAATCCCAGTGAGTTGACAGTGACGGTAAACGCAATACTAAGCCAGCCGTCATCTGAATACCCCAAACGGCACCGACAACCTGAACAAAGACACCTTAGTAAGTGCTCGATGCTAGTTGGTCGCATATCGGCATGTCATCATACCAGTAGTGTCCCACCCCAGTGCAACAGAGCCTCATTGGCCCGGCCAGCCTCAGATTTGGCAAGCAAGATTTCTGTTGCACATACAATCAAGACAACATCCAGAAGTAGACTGACAATTTGCAAAACTTGCATGCGAAGGACCCCGCTGGCCACAGGGAAGCAGATGTACGTGGTTGAGCGGCCTTCATTGAGGAACGAGGTCAAATAGCCAGCCAGGAACAGCAAGGCGGCAGAAATGGCGAGCTGTCTATTTCCCTCTGGAGTGGATTGCACCGCCGGAAGGAGCGCCTCAAGCCGAGACTGCATTTTCCCTCCCGGCCGTTGCCATCGTTGTCGCACATGATTGTAGGCTGCAATCAAGAGAGGAATCGCATGCTGATAGGATAGTCAGCCAAATCGTCATCTTGCCTCCGGCAACGATTCAATCTTACATCGGTTTCGGACCGCACGCATTGATTGCTGAGGGTAATATGCCGCAGCAATGCTACCCGAATCAGCAGTAATAGGCCGATCGCTCTCGACCGAGTTAGGGTGAGCAAAATGCGATATCCCCTGGCCCGCACACTGAAGTATTCCTGCGTTGGGCGGCTGCTGGAGGAACTGCTGGACGACGTATTCGGGAGTTCGGCGAGGGGCACTTCGCTATCCTCACTCGATTGAAAAACCGGACCGAAGACCCGGATACCGAGCCTGCCCAGCAGCACAAGGACGGCCCCAGCTATGAGGCACGACAGAAGCGTTGACTGCAGTGGACGATCTCTCGAGCAGTTAGCGACGGCCTTATTGAGAATCAACCTCCGCTCGCTCACCAAAGGCAAAGGTGGTATCATGGGATTTCACTGCCCACAACACTTGCAGCAGATACAGTCTGACCACAAGTCTTGTCAGCGCATGGGTTGAGCAAACGTATAGATTACATCGTTCTCTCGACTGACCCGACAACGGATCGCAGCATGGCCTTGCGAGGCAAGGCTGGCGATCCGGTTGATATGAGGGCTGGGAAACGCATGGTATGCCAGAGCGATCTTGCGACTCTTGCTACAGCATGGCTGGAATGCAAGCATCGAGCTTGCGTGGCAGCGGGCTGTCAGAGTGGTTCAGCGCTGTGGATCGAGGGTTTGTTTCCAGTATTAAGATC
Organism: Thermomyces dupontii; assembly: GCF_041956625.1. Classification (NCBI taxonomy): domain Eukaryota; kingdom Fungi; phylum Ascomycota; class Eurotiomycetes; order Eurotiales; family Trichocomaceae; genus Thermomyces; species Thermomyces dupontii. The sequence continues at coordinate 153,338 of NW_027192316.1, read as the reverse complement.
GACAAGTAGTACTCCGTACTACTAAGTACTGTAACTGAGGAAAGACTGTCAATACACCCTCGAGACCTGGTCGCCGACTGCAGCAGCCTCGGAATATGTATTGATTGATTACATTTTTACTGATTCCTGACTTGTTTCCATCACTTGTCAGCATCTTCGACCTCCGCAGCTGGGCACTTTTATTCATCCTGGTTGATGTCATTCGCCCGTCTCCAGAACGGGAAGGCGTCTTTCCTTGTTTGGTAATCCTAAGACCTGGACAGCAGCTTGCCAAGACACGCCAAACGTTGGTGGCGCTATCAGCCTATCATCTACGGTATTTAACCGTTCTGTTACTGTACTCCGTACCGGAGTACTCCGTAAGTATGAGAACAAATCAGTCTGCGAGGACTCGAGGAGCTCGATTCGCAATCGCCAGAATGGACTGGGCATGCCTGTATATATATAGCCTTACGATCAACCTACTCCGTACTGTAGACTAGGGCTTTTGAATTGGTGATTTCTTCAAGTGGTGTCGTCACAAAAAGTGAATTCTCCTGAATCGTCTTCGATCAGCTATTCCGGCCAGACACTTTGTGAAGCGATCGAATCTGTCCAATCGCTCGTTCTTCTTCACGCGCTCGTCTCATAGCACGTACAGTACTCCGTACCGTACTCCGTACAGCACGTTGAATTGATATGGATTGCTTGCCAACCGCTCTGACTGCTCCAACTCATCCACTCAATACATAATGGCAACGCTTGTCGTCAACTTCCAACCAATGAGATTTCAGACTAATGTATGAGAGACTGCCCAATCACAGTGCGTCATTTGTAGGCGGTCAACGGCCAGAGGCGGTGACAGTCGGCAATATGAGAGAAAGAAAAAAATATGATAGCTACCAACGTCGAGGGCACTTCGAGCTGCAATCGTCCGGAACGAGCGAGCCAGAAGGATGCCTCGGAAAGCGATTGACTCGCGCATTCCGGCCTTGATTCGGAATGGCGTCCAAGAGAAGAAGCGCAGCTTCTTCGTCATCGTCGGGGACCGGGCAAAGGACGCCATTGTGCATCTGCACTGGATCCTGACGGGCGCAGACGTCAAGCAGAACAAATCCGTCCTTTGGGCCTATAAGAAAGACCTTCTCGGATTCAGCAGTCATCGCAAGAAGCGCGAAGCCAAGATCAAAAAGGAAATCAAGCGAGGTCTCCGCGAGCCCAACGAAGAAGACCCGTTCGAGCTCTTCATTAGCTTAAATCAGATCCGCTATGTCTATTACAAAGAGACCGACAAGATTCTCGGAAACACCTATGGCATGTGCATCTTGCAAGACTTTGAAGCGCTCACTCCGAACCTCCTCGCGCGCACGATAGAAACGGTGGAGGGCGGCGGACTTGTATTGCTGCTGCTGAAAGGAATGAAGAGTTTGAAGCAGCTATATACCCTTTCGATGGACATTCACTCGCGATACCGCACGGAAGCTCATGGTGATGTGGTAGCGCGGTTCAACGAACGGTTCATCCTGTCACTGGGAAGCTGTGAATCATGCCTGGTGGTTGACGACGAGTTGAATGTGCTGCCCATCTCCGGTGGTAAAAACGTCAAGCCACTGCCCCCGCCCGAGTCAGCCGTGGATGCGAAATCGCCGGCCCAGAAGGAGCTGGAGGAGATCAAGCAGAGCTTGGCGGATTCTCAGCCGGTGGGGTCGTTGATAACCCTAGCCAAGACGGTTGATCAGGCCAAGGCACTCTTGACCTTTGTCGATGCAATCGCGGAGAAGACTCTGCGAAGCACCGTCACTCTGACAGCGGCGCGTGGACGAGGCAAGTCGGCAGCATTGGGTGTTGCCGTGGCCGCTGCGATTGCCCATGGCTACAGCAACATCTTCATTACATCTCCTAGCCCCGAGAACTTGAAAACGCTATTTGAGTTTGTGTTCAAGGGTTTCGACGCACTTGGCTATCTAGATCATGTTGATTACACGATCCTCCAATCAACAAATCCTGCATTCAACAAGGCCATCGTCCGCGTCAATGTCCACCGACATCACCGCCAGACAATCCAGTACATCCAACCTCAGGACGCATACGCCCTGGGGCAAGCAGAACTCCTGGTCATTGACGAGGCAGCTGCTATCCCACTGCCTCTGGTCCGAAAGCTGCTCGGGCCATACCTCGTCTTCATGGCCTCCACCATCAACGGATACGAAGGCACGGGGCGGTCGCTCTCACTGAAACTGATCCAGCAACTGCGCGAGCAATCCCGGGGCGCTAAAAACGTGCAGGAAGACACCGACATCGCGGACCGGTCAACGGGCAAGCCGGCCAAAGCAGTTGAGAAGGCCCCTGGCGGTCGGACGTTGAGGGAAATCACATTGTCTGAGCCGATCCGATACGCGCCCGGCGATCCCGTTGAAAAGTGGTTGAATAAACTCCTTTGTTTGGATGCTACGTTGCCAAAATCGAAGATGAACACGCAGGGCTGCCCACATCCATCGCAATGTCAGCTCCTTCAGGTGAACCGGGACACACTATTCTCTTTCCATCCGGTTTCCGAAAAGTTTCTGCAGCAAATGATGGCTCTATACGTGGCCAGCCACTACAAGAACTCGCCAAACGACTTGCAGCTGATGAGCGATGCCCCGGCGCACCAACTGTTCGTTCTGGTACCCCCGATCGATGAAGATGCCACAAAACTTCCGGAGCCGCTGTGCGTGATCCAGGTCGCTCTCGAGGGTCGCATCAGCCGGGAAAGTGTCTTGAACAGTCTGAGCCGCGGCCACCGCGCTGGTGGCGACTTGATTCCGTGGTTGGTCAGTCAGCAATTCCAGGACGAGGAGTTTGCCAGCTTGTCCGGCGCTCGAATCGTTCGCATTGCAACTAATCCCGAATATCTTAACATGGGTTATGGGTCTCGGGCCTTGGAACTCCTGATTGACTTCTACGAGGGTAAGTTCACAAACCTCGACGAAGACTTGCCCGAGACCACGGAGGAGATGGTCCGCGTGACCGACGAGGAGCTCGAGAACGCCAACCTGCTGGACGACAACATCCACGTCCGCGACATCCGGTCCATGCCGCCGCTGTTCCAAAAGCTGTCGGAGCGACGGCCGGACAGCCTGGACTATGTCGGCGTCAGTTACGGGCTGACGCCGCAGCTGCACAAGTTCTGGAAACGAGCCCAGTTCGCGCCGGTCTACCTGCGGCAGACCCCCAACGAGTTGACAGGCGAGCATTCCTGTGTCATGCTCCGCGCGCTCTCGTCGGGCACTAGCGATACCAGCTGGCTGGGCGCCTTCACGCGGGACTTCCACAAGCGCTTCCTGTCGCTTCTCTCGTATCAATTCCGACAATTCCCTTCTGTCCTGTCTCTGAGCATCTGCGAGTCCGCGATGGCGGGCTCCAAATCCGACCCGTCCTATTCACCAACCCCTCTGACGAAATCTGCGCTCGACGCGGCCTTCTCCCCGTTCGATCTCAAGCGTCTAGACAGCTACGCGAACAACATGCTCGACTACCACGTCATCCTCGACATGGTTCCGACCATCGCCTTCTTCTACTTTACCGGCCAGCTGCAGGGCAAGGTGAACCTGTCCGGCGTGCAGCAATCCATCCTCTTGGCCGTTGGTCTCCAGCGCAAGAACATCGAGGACCTGGAGAAGGAGCTCAACGTGCAGTCATCCCAGCTGCTCGCCATGTTCATCAAGATCATCCGCAAGGTCTCGACGCACTTCCGCAGCCTCGTCGAGGGTGCCGTGTCCGAGACCATGCCGCCCGAACGGCCCGTGGGCGTGGAACCGGCCGGTGCCCACGACGAAGATGCCGTGGACAAGCGCTTCCAGCCTCTGGCGGAGGATCTTAACGAGGAACTGCGCGAGGGTGGCGAACAGGTTGACGAAGAGCTGCGAGAAAAGCAGCGAGCGTTGATCGATGCTCTTCCTTTGGAACAGTCAGTTTCCCTGCCCCCTGTCAAGTATAACCCCCGCAACTAACCACAAATCTCTAGATACGAAATCAGTAACGGCGCTGCCGGCTGGGAAGAAGCCGAGAAACAGATCCGACAAGGCGGTGCATCGACCGTCAGTATCAAGAGCAACAAGCCCCTCAAGCGCAAACCGGGCGAGACGGCGCGGGAGATCTACGAGAAGGAAATTGAGTCCAAGATTCGGAAGAAGATTAAAAAGGGTACAGAGGGACGGAGGAAGTAATAAAAAAGCAAGAGTGTCTTGTTTTGTCGTTGCTATGACTGCATTCGGGGTCGGGCGTTTTTTTTTTTTTTTTTCTTTTCGTTTCCTTGGAATGCTACTCTCATAGAAAAAAAGTTGGACGAGCATTTCGGAATACCCCAAGGCGGATTCTAGTGTACATGTGTAGCTAGCAATGTGAAGATGTCGGCATTTTCTACCCTTGAAATGACCTAGCCCATTTGATATCAATACATTGTGAATAGATTAGACAAGCACACCCATCAAAACTCCAAATCACCAAAAAAAAAAAAAAGTGTTGTACAAAATGTATACTCATAGCTCATCATGCATCGTTTCTGCGTCTTCCGCATGCGTCTCCCTCTCTACCTTCGCCTCTTCTGTCTCGGTAGACTCCGCCCCCGCCGTTGACGCAGTGCTGCCTTCATCCATGACAACACCCTCGGGCAACTTACTCTTTGCCCCCTCACCCAATCGAATCGCATCAATCCACGCCTCGACATGCGCAACGGCAAAATCACCCTGCTCGGCGGGTTGGTACCGTCTCCACCAGCCCCGTCGGCCATTGACGGCGATCAGCTCGGTGTCGGCCTCCCCTTTCTGAAGGCCGAGCTTGTCACGGAGGACACCGGCGTGGGTGTTGGTAGACGGCACGCTGTAGAAAGGCAGACCATGGCTTGCGAGCTTGTGGGAGAGTTCGGCAATGGTGGAGAGGGCCTGTTTGGCGGAAGCGGAGAGCTCCTCCGCGTCGGACGATCGATGTGGCAGTAGGGCTAAGACACAGGTGCCAGACTTGGGACTCAGGCATGCGGACTGCAGGGCCTCGGGAGTCGCCAGCTCGTCGACCTTGGCAGATTTTGCAGCCGGTGCCGGGCTGGATGCTTCATTTTCCACCGACTCGGCCGACGTACTCTCCTTGGCCGTCGAAGTCGTCTTCGGACTAGACTTCTTGGTAGATTTCGCCTTGCTCTTCTTGTTTTCGACCGACGCAGGATCCGGATTTGGCTGTGCCACCTGGGAGAGAAATTCCACCATCGGCTGCTTCTTCAACTCACCATCATACCTAATGGGCTCGGCCGTCTCGCCGCCAGGGAAGAGAAGCAACGTCGGGAAAGATGTGATTCCGAACTTGTTGACCGCGGCCGACTCCTTACTGCGGATCTGCGCGACTCGGATCTTCCCCAAAAAGTCAATCGCCAGCGCCCGAAGGAGGGCACTCGTGGTGCCCTTCTCCGTAAACAAGATCGCCTTGGGCGACGCGCTGTTCGACGACAACCATTCCTCATAATCCTTGTCCGTCAGCCGTTTGACGTGATTCGGGATCCGCTCTACCACGGCGTCCGCGATGGCCTTTGCGCTCCGTGGCCCTTGATAGTCCTCGACACGTGGCCTTCCGGGCTTGCTACCCGGCACGACGATCTTCAGGGTCGGGAAACCTTGCACCCCCATCCGCCCGCAAAAGGGCTTGTTGGCGTCATCGTCGCAATTGACTGCGGCTACTTTGGCCAGGCCTTCAAGGTTCTTGGCTACTTTTTCGTACGCGGGTTTGAGGTTCTGGCAGTGACCGCACCATGGGGCGAAGAATCTGGATATCACGGCATTTTTAGCAACAAGACCCAAGCAAGAGCTGGCCATGATAAGGGCGACAACATACTCTACAATCTAAAGACCTCTCGTTAGTCCGATCGACGATCTCCAAAGATCGAACCAAGCTGCTTACTGATGTGTAGTTGGACTTGGCAATGAGCGAGTCATAGGTTTTATGATCAACTTGCAGAACTGGCGAGTTCTTTGTATACAGGCTTGCGTCGACACCTGCGGGAAGGACTCCCAGCAAGGATGCGAGGAGAGCTAGAGCTATATTGCTGCGCATTCCGAAGCAATGGTCTGTCCCGTCGACGGCTAAAGTCCAGTAGAGTACATGAGCATAGTTGCTGTTATGACGGGCTGGATCCTCAAGTTGTACTCCGTAGAGGTATTCGTGTCCTTTAAAAATGAGGCCGAAACAAGGATTTCCTTGCTGAGAATGAAGCTCTTGGCATGACGAATCGGGTGATCCCTTTTTACTAAATACAGTTACGGATAGTGTGGAGATCCTTCGTCGCCTAGAACGGTTAGTCACACCTATTTTGGAAGTAACATTAACTGCCGCCCTGCACAACGGTTCCTGCCGTTTTGCCTTGTGAGGTCAAGGGATTATCAATCCAGTTGACGATTTATCGCTCCCAGCAGTAAATAGTCCGTCTACCCTAAAGATTCAGTATCTGAATAAGGAACAAAGACCTCACCCGACAGGCGGCAGAACTCGTAGACACTGGATTTTCTAATGGTAGAGCGGCCATTGAACCCTGCACATCTCAGAGCATTGATGAATAGAAGACTAGGGTAGAAACAGTTGTTCACAAACATAGTACAATGCATTCACCGAACATGATCGGCAATCTCGGAGTTGATCTTGCCGACCACCTGATACTTGCAGCTGGCACATGCCCTCGTACCACATGTTGGACAGACAAGGGTGTAAATGGGAAGCCACATGTTGCAAGCGTCACACTCCTGCTTGTGAAACGACTTAATCCAGGGGCCCAGGTGGCGGCAGTGAGACGACTTGTCCACAATAGCAATGTCAGTACGCAGAAAGTCAGAAAGTCCGCGCCGCTGCTCTTCCAGCAAGCCCTGGAGGGATTCGAGAATCACACCCGTGATCTCCTTGCACAAGCTTTTGCGATCGTAGCGGCCATTCGCATTGGCGAGTTTGTAATGGAAGAAATGCGCCAGGGTAGAGTGGGGTCTCATTCCAGGGCTTGCTGGTCGCTTTGGTTGCACAGTCGAACCAGTTTGCCCGCGCGGCGATGGAGTAGAGCCGTCTCTTGCCGACCGCTGATCGTCCAAGTCAATAAGCGGCGTCTCCGCATCATCGAGATCAATGAGCGGAACATCGTCTTGATCAGAGGAGTCGGATGCATCAAGTACTGAAGTAGATGGATGCTGCCTGGCCGTGTCAATCAAACCAGGCAGGCAACTTCCAAGGCAACTGTGGCTCGCGATGCTGTCAACATCATCAGCCGGCTCGAAGAATACCGCGTCCTCGCCATCGGGATCATCACTCCAGCACTGATTGTATGCCACAACTTCCGGCTCGCTGTGTTCCTCGCCTTCCTCATAGTCCTCCTCTTGGTAAAGGCAAGACTCCATCATCGTAGCCCGTTCTGCCTGCTGGTAAGCCCTCCACTGGCGTTCTGCCTCCAACTGTTCCTGCAAGCGTCGTTCTTCCTCCTCTTCGCGCTGTTGTTCCTCACGCTCCCGACATTCCCGCTCTTCTCTGTGCCGCTCGTCTTCTGCCCAGGCCTCTTCCCAGGCTGGCCAGCCGTCGGGGACAGTTTCATACACAGGCTCTTCCTCGGGCACATAGGGAGCGTCCCAGCGGCGTCTGTTGAGAAAACAATCGTGTTCTGCCCGTCGAAGAGGATCACGCAGAACTTCGACAGCCTCCTGGATCTGTCGTAGAGCTGATTAGTTTCTCGGTCAACCGGGAAACGGCAAGGCGAGCGGGAATCTTATCAAGCTGACCTTTCTAAACTCTGCCAATGATGCAGATCCATTGTCGGCCTTGTCAGGATGATATCTCAGAGCAAGCTTCTTGTACGCAGAGTTGATTTCTTTGAGACTGGCATTGCAAGACACACCCAGGACCTTGTAGTAGTCCATCTCGTGTGCTGGAGAGGGTTGATCTGATGTGAGTTGATGGAGGGGGGAAGTTTCTGGACAGAAAAAAGGGAAGGTGCAATGATGAACAAATGTGGCAGGTGCAGGGAGAACGAGGCACCTTCCTTGGGATCATAGATTCTCGACTTCGTGCCCAAGACGAAGAATGAAGTCGTGAATGAAGCAGAGCGTGTGAAGAAATAGAAGAAAATGGCCAGCAAGTGGCACATTCAAACAGTGAATCAGACTGTAGCCATGCACAACACACTGTTCAGTCAAGAGGTATGCGAATGTCAGTGTGTTTGCAGAGGTCAGCTATCAGGATCAAACGATCAATACCTTGCCAATGGACGAGGAAATACTCCGTCAGTAGTATGAAAACTAGGTCAGACTCAAAGAAATTGAACGATTGAAGTAGGTAAGACACATAACATTGAAGCTGTTGTACATCCTCAACGGTCTAAGAGTTGTATATGCACATGGCAGTCACCATCCCAACTGAGTCTACATTTCAGAGCTGGCAGTGGCACCAGTGATAATCTCCACCAGTTCACCAGTAATGGCGGCCTGGCGCTGTCGGTTGTACAGGATCTGGAACCTGCAAGGAAGTCAGCAGCTGGATGGCAAGGAAATCAACACACCACATACTTGTTGATCATCTCGCCGGCATTCTTCGAAGCGTTCTGCAAACGAGTTAGTGAATCAAACCTCACGACAGCCTACTAAGAAATACTTGCCTCCATGGCGTTGCGACGAGCCTAAATCCATGGTCAGCGATATGGCTTCGATAACATGAGTCCGGGTGGAGCAGTCTTACCGAGATCTCGCACGCGTGTCCCTCAGCCAGAGCCCAGAACAAGCTGTTGGCCATCGCGTATTCACGCAGGTTGGCCAGGACGTCATCACCAACCTCGAACGCATGGATGTTGGCTAGTAGCATCAGGGTTCAGCATCAGGACATGAAACCTATGCACATTGACTTACGGGAGTTGGTGATGGCTTCCTCCGAGTATGCCTCCACGATGGCAGGCTCATAGCTCTGAGCGTTGACGAACCGGTTGTAGATAATCTTGACGCTGGCGTAATCGGTGGGCAGCAAGGAAATCTGGTCCGCAATCGCCTGAGCATCGGTGAAGGTAGGGATGTCCTTGCAGACATTGGAGAAGCTCAGGACAATGTTGTTGGCGTTGGTACGGCTGAGCTGAGCTTTGGCCTTCTCGCCGAGGACGACAACATCGGCATTGGGGTTCTCGCTCAGGATGCGACGGGTGGCCTTGCTCAAGCCGGAATGGATACCACCGCAGAGACCCTTGTCGGAGCTAGCAACCACGAGAAGGGTTTTCTTGCCATCCAATGCCTTCGTCTCCGCCTTCTCGAACACCGTGTTGGAAGTCTTCCCGTAGACGCGAGAGTCTTCCATAGCCTTTTGAGCACGAGTCAACCGGGTGGACGCGACAATTTTCATTGTGTTGGTGATCTTCTCAATGTTCTTGATGGACTTGAGACGACCCTCGATTTCACGAAGCGTCGCGAAATTGGCCGCATTGGCAGGAGCCGTGCTTCGCACATCAGCAATTGCATTCCGAACAATTCATCGCATGTACTGGACCTGCAACATGGCAAGCTCCAGCGACGTCAGAGACTTACCGAACAACGGCAGCACTGCCGGCCTTCAAGGCCGGGCGAGCGGCGCGGGAGAACATGGCGACAGAGAGGGGAGAGACCCGGAAGAGAGAATATCCTTAACGGAGGCTGCAAAGACGGTAGCAGCTGGCTCAATTGCTGACGCCTCGCGAACGAGAGAGAGGGGGAGTGTGTCCTCAATGGCTGGAGCAAGTCCCTGTGGTGGTTTCGCAGGATCCGGCACAGACGACTACGGCGGGCGAAAACGCCAGAAGTGTAGTCACGTGATCTAGTATTATTGCCGAGAGATTTTCGTGGGCTGCGAAAACCGGAGAAGTCGGATGAAGAAAGGCCAAGCGCCAAGGAATTCGCTGGGCGGCTGGGCCTTGTGAACCGCAGGACACGCTAAACTCTTTTTGAGATACCCAAGCTGCAAGAAATGGGAATGCCGACCAGGAAAATCAGGCAACAAGGCATCCAACCCGCAGGAAGTGACCGAAGAAATCAGATCCCCAATAAGATCTCAGTTCCTGGGCTGAAGACCCAGTGCTATCCAATTTCCTCTCTCTTTATCTCTCTCATACGCACCCTCCTTCAGCAGCCTATTGTCCATAGTCCTTTCATTCTCAGTGGCCCGTTCCTTGAACCCGCGATCCGCCTCTTCCTCTTAACCGCTCCCGGTGCGCCCTCAGCCAGAGTGCTCTCTAGATTGCCCTCTACTTTGACTCTCCTCTCCAGTGCTCGATGCGCTCTGCCTGAGAACGCGCTGGTTTACAACGGGCTTAAACTCTCCCTTGTTGCCGGTCGTACTTCATCACGGTCCTTACCTACTCTCCGTCAGATATCCATCCCTCGACCTCGAGTTCAGGCCATGAGTTCCTCGGAAGACGATACTCCCCTCATCAAGACAAACGGCCGCGCTGCGAGTGAGTCCCCTGCCTCTCCCTCGCGTGTAGTCCTCGAAAATAAATACTCTCCAGCGGGCAACTTTACGGACTCTGGAAAAAGTCTTTGCGCATGCTTGGTATACTGACTCTGTTTCCCGTAGAGCAGGCGCTTTCCGAGCCGGTCGTCTCCGAAGCAACGGACAAGGCGATGGAAAATGGAACGACGGGTGATGTCGCGTCGGGGATTTCTCGCCGTTTCGGCCCCGTCGACGGCGACGTGGAGATGAAAGACGTGGAGGAGGGTGTGAACGGGAGTGGTAAAAGGAAGGCACGGACTAGTACTGGAAGGCCATCATACGCCGAGCCTGAGAGCAGCGAAGACGATAAGCCATTGGTATGATATCAGTTTCGTGGTTGTATACCCCCGCGTACTAACTGTTCGATCAGAGCAAGCGCAGGAAAACCGCAGCTAAGAAGCAGCCGGAGTCGGACTCTGACGATGATGTACCACTTGCTCAAAAAGCCAACGGTTCCAAACTGCCAAAGGCTTCGGAAACCGCGATAGACAAGGAGTCGGATTCGGATAGCCCAATAGAGCGGAAGCTCGCCAAGAAGAAATCACAAATCGAGCAGGAAGCCGCAAAGGAGGCGAAGGCCATCCGCAAAGCCGAGTCCACCTCGGCGGCAACCAAAGGGAAGGCCAAGTCGGACAACGCAACGACGAAAGTCAAGAAAGCGAACGGAGTTAAGAAGGAACCCAGTGACGATGAGGCCGCCACCAAGGCCACTTCAAAGAAGTCCGCTCGATCTACCAAGTCCGAATCAGAAACATCGGCGAAGAAAGGCAAGAGCAAAGGCAAATCCAGAGAGTCATCGGTGAAAGAGGAGACTGAGGAGCCCGAAGGTGAAGAAGAGGAGGAAGAGGAGGAAGAGTATCGCTGGTGGGAAGACCCCAGCAAGACTGATGGGACAATCAAGTGGAGGACTCTCGAGCACAATGGCGTTATGTTCCCTCCCCCATACGAGCCTCTTCCGGAGCATGTCAAGTTGATATACGACGGTATTCCCGTTACGCTGCACCCAGAGGCCGAAGAGGTGGCGGGATTTTTCGGTTCTATGTTGAACTCGACTCACAACGTCGAGAACCCGACTTTCCAGAAGAATTTCTTTGGTGACTTCCGTGCCGTCTTGGAGAGGACTGGTGGGGCAAAGGATCCCCAAGGAAATCCTGTGGACATCAAAGAGTTCTCCAAGTGTGACTTTCGGAAGATTTTCGAGTACTATGAACAGAAACGTGAGGAGAAACGGAACCTACCACCCGCGGAAAAGAAGGCGCTCAAGGCCAAGAAAGAGGCAGAAGAGGCGCCGTACATGTACTGTCTGTGGGATGGACGCAAACAGAAAGTCGGCAACTTCCGCGTGGAACCTCCCGGCCTGTTCCGTGGGCGTGGCGAGCATCCAAAGACCGGAAAAGTGAAGGCTCGTGTGCAACCCGAGCAGATTACGATCAACATTGGCAAGGAAGCCAAGGTTCCAGATCCACCGCCAGGCCATCGTTGGAAGGAGGTGCGGCACGACCAAGAGAGCACTTGGCTCGCGATGTGGCAGGAAAACATCAACGGCAATTACAAGTATGTCATGCTGGCGGCGAACTCGGACATCAAGGGCCAGAGCGATTACAGGAAGTTTGAAAAGGCCCGGGAGTTGAAGAAGCACATTGACCGGATCCGCAAGGACTATTACAAGGGCTTAAAGTCGGAGATGATGGTAGAGCGTCAGCGAGCGACCGCGATGTATCTGATTGACAAGTTCGCTCTCCGTGCTGGCAACGAGAAGGGCGAAGATGAAGCAGACACGGTTGGCTGCTGCTCACTAAAGTATGAGCACGTCACGTTGAAGCCGCCGAATACGGTGATTTTTGATTTCTTGGGTAAGGACAGTATCCGGTACTATGATGAGGTGACGGTGGACCCCCTTGTGTTCAAGAACCTGAAGATCTTCAAGAAGCCGCCAAAGAAGCCCGGAGACGAAATCTTTGACCGATTAACGGTAAGTTTCCTGGGCAGTTATGTTCCGCACACGGCAAACTAAACAATCAGACCACGGCGTTAAACAAGCACCTGCAAACGTACATGCCGGGCTTGACCGCCAAAGTGTTCCGCACCTACAATGCGTCGTACACGTTCGCGAGGCTGCTGAAGGACATGAAGCCGGGCGGCAGTGTGGCGGAAATGGTCAAGGCTTACAACGATGCGAATCGCGAAGTGGCCATTCTCTGCAACCACAAGCGGACCGTCACGGCCAGTCACGCTGGACAGATGGAGAAACTTGGTGAGAGGGTCTGTATATTCGAGCATATACCCTTGCGAGCGACGAATCTGGGCTGACGCTGTTCTAGATCAAGGGCTGTCGATATCAAAGATGGCGGGTCAAGCAGATGATGCTAAGCCTGGACCCGAGTCTCAAGAAGAAGAAAGGAGAGGACTACTTCAAGCGCGACGAAGATTTGACAGACGAGTGGGTCAAGGAACATCAGGAGTTTCTGATCGAAGAGCAACAGCAAAAGATCACGAAGAAGTTCGAGAAGGAGAACGAGAAACGGGCAGCCGAGGGTGAGAAGGAGCTGAAGCCGGAGGTACTTGAGGAGCGCTTGAAGGTCCTCGATGAGATGCGGAAGAAGTTCGAGAGGGAGAACAAGACGGGAAAAGTGGAGGTGGAAGGACGAGGGCAGACGCTCGAGAAGCTGGAGAACAACGTCCTGAAACTGGAGCAGCGCATCGAGACCATGAAGCTCCAGGCGGAGGACAAGGAGAACAACAAGGAGGTTGCGCTGGGCACCTCCAAGATTGTACGTTTCCGATCTCTCTCTCTCTCTCCCCATCTGGGGCGACAACTAACCGAGAGACAGAACTACATCGACCCGCGACTGACGGTGGTGTTCTCGAAGCGTTTCAACGTGCCGATTGAGAAGTTCTTCTCCAAGACCCTCCGCGAGAAATTCGATTGGGCCATCAAGTCGGTGGATGAGAATTGGGAATTTTAGTTGCAGTGCATTCGTTTGTACTTTTTGTTTATTTCTTTGGTCAAGCACAGTGATGGATGATTGTTCAGCGTTTGATTTTTATGTTCTTTTGCATAGCTGAGAAAGGTTGTGGTTTCCATCAATTTCTCGGTGTTTGTTCTGCTTTCGTTGTTGGAAATGATGCATTGACTTTGACGTCGTTTCAAGAGGTGGATGATGATCGAAAGCGGAGGTGCATATTGCATGAGTCAGTGGCGTTTGTATGATATTGTGGAAGAGCGAGGTGAATATTAAGAACAGCAAAAGATACAAATAAAAATTCAATATTCCATTCACCGGTTATTAACTACTCGAAGCCAGTAATAATAATGTATCGAGCAGGACATGTGAGAAGATTCGATGCATCTTGATTCACACCACACAAACCGTTTGCCATGCACACCACTATAATAAAGCGAACTAAGAATCAAAGTCAATATCGACAAAGAATCGAACAGAGGTAATATCAACAGAACTGTGCCAAAGGTAATGGTACAAGAGTGTCTTGTTTCTTGAAGCATCCATGGATCAAGCCAATATTTAATTATTGCATCCCATCGTACAAGTAGGTATAATGCCGCGGGGAATCCAAGAGCGATGGTTGAGGTCAGAAAGTGAAGGACGGATGGTGAACCAAGGGAGGGAGGAAAGGGAGGGGAGGACGAGTAGAGAGAAAAGACAGAGGACAAGAAGAGAATTTTTTTTTTTTTTTTTATTTATTATTATCATTTTGGCCACCAGCCCATACGCTCGTAACTGGCAATCATTTCGCGGATGGCGTCGGCATTGAAGGTGGGTCGCTCGAGTTTGAAGCCCGTGGTTTTCATGAACAGGGAACCGTCGAGGCAGAGGTCCTTTGCGTTGAAGAGGTCGCGCTCGATGAACGGGTTGATGGGGCCCGGGCGGGTGATTTGCTTTTCGGCGAGGAGGTCGGCCCAGCCCTGGAGGGAGACCTCGTTCATGTCGTCGATGATCTCGTCCAGGGTGAGCTTGGCAAGCATGGTGGCCAGGGAGCCGGTGAAGGTGACCTTGATGTTGAAGATGGACGTGAGGGCGTCGGCGAGGTGGCCCTGGGTGGTGTCGGTGGCGTCGACGACATTGAACAGGAAGGGCTCGTTGCCGGGCCCCTGTTTGGCGCGCCACTCCGCGGCGGTCCACAGCGCGCGCGCCGCGTCCAGGACATGCAGCGTATTGATCTTCAGGTCCTTGGTATCCAGCATCTCAAAGTCGTTGCCGAGATACTCGTTCGTGCGGGCCAGGCACACTGCGATGGCCACCAGCCGCCGGTCGTACTCGCCATAGACGTACGGGAAGCGCAGCGCCACCGCGTTCAGGTTCGGGATCTTCCGCAGCTCCTTCTCCGCTTCCTGCTTGTATTCCGCCAGCTTGCCCCACGGCTGCTCCTTATCCGTCTCCTTGCACGGGGTCGAGCTGTTCTTGTAGATGAGGGCCGTCGATGCCTCCACGAAAGCTTTGACCCCTCGCTTCGCCGCTTCTTTTCCTAGCGTGGTGCTCAGACTCAGGTTTTGCATCTTATACACCTGCGCATCTAATGACGATCGGTTGTTCCCTGCGCAGTTGAACACGTAGTCGAATTGCTGACCATTTTCCCGGTCGAAGATCCGCGACATTGATTCTGTCTTGGTCAGCGACGAACGGCTGCAGGCTCCGAAAAATGAAATTTTGTTTTTATTCTTCAATGCTTACGCTCGCGACTGGCATCCGCCTGGATAAACCGATCCTTGCAGGCCTCTTCAAATTCCGGCGCCAAATAGGCCAATTGCGGGAGCACCTTGTCGACGATGCGCATTTCGGAGGCGAGGCCATTTTCATGGATATACCGGGCCAAATTACGGCCGATGAAGCCTGACATCAATCAGCAGCCTGCGGGGGTGTCGCTTTTATTCCAGCGGGCGCATACCGAGACCGCCGACAATCAGCACGGCCGGCTTGGAGTCCTCCGCAGCCATGCTCAGTCAAAGCAATTCGGGCAACCGTTTCCACTGACCAGCAGTAGCAGTCTCAATGGCAATTCTCAGCGCCCGGTTGAGCTGGATTGAAATATACAACCGTGGAAACGAACACGGGGAGGGGAGTTCTAGTACAGTAGTAATAATAGAATGGGGGTTTGAATGCCGGGCTCGGAAATGTGTGCCAGCGCAAACGTCGGCAAATTAATTTATCCCGGCGGAGGGAGGGTTTTGGTGGGGGGAAAACAACGGAGTACAGTACTGTACCTCCCGCATTGCGCTGCTTTTGTACTCCATAGTTACTCTTATTTTTTTGTTTTTTTTTTTTTTTTTTTTTTTTCTCTCGTAACTTCTATTTTGTACTTTTTCTCCTTCTCCAG